>NC_092826.1:93656199-93977088 GCF_039878825.1 Excalfactoria chinensis
CTCCCAGCAGCCTTCACTCATGGGAAGCCTAGTTTTGGCCAAGCCAGAACAAGATGGATCAGAGCAACTGGAATTTGGTGCTGTCTTGGAAGATGTCTGAATTCATCACTTTCAGCTTCTCTGTTATTAATCATGATTAACAGAGCTTTCCAATGAGCATCTGAACAGTTCCTAATCTACAGGGGCTGTTATTTCAATACCTATCCTAAAAAATCAGTTACAGTTTATTTCATCTGTACTCTATGGCTTTGAATGTGCTGCAGAAAGTTCTAGGAGTCCAGTTGCATGCACAGTATCAAGCTGAAATAACATTTTCACGCATGTTTTCAAAGCATTGGAAGGTCTCACACTAATAATTCCCTGTTCTTTTCTCTGAAAATTAATTCCCAGTGTTATTTAATTTAGATCAATGAAAGCTTTCTTTCTGAATCAAACAGAATTTCTGTCTTAAACCACTAAAGCCGAGAAATACACATTTAATGCTGAATTGATTTTCTTAATCATAACCTTATGTTGTTGATAATACTGTTGACATTTCCAGTAAAAAGAGACATTACATCCCAGCTCTACTACAAATAATGAAATTTGAAGAAACAGATGTTAAATTCAGGTAAGCACCAAAATATTTGAATGAGGATAGGAATATGATTCAAATGTTAAAATTTGCTAAGCCTCAGATGAGGACAGAAGAAACAGTTTTCTCTGACACTTCTAAAGTAGTGTCATTTGGAATAAAACTGTCAATATTTGAGCTAGTTTCACTTTCAAATCTATAAATCTGAATCCTGGCACAGAGAGCAGTTACTAGAAAGTTAAGGACTGAATTCAGTTCTGGTACTTTTGATTAGTATTTTATAACAGAACAAGCTCATATATGGAGTTACTTACAGAGTAAGTACTTACTAAAAGATTCTTCTCAAATTTCTGCTATTTCAGGCCTTCCATTAAAGTGCCAGGAAAACAGACCACATAAGATGACTTTCATTATTTCTGGTTCAGAAGAGAGTTGGAAAAAGTTAAAAGAAAACAGATTTGATTCTAATTTGTAAGCAAGGTTCAGACAGCCTTATGACAATTAAAAAGCTGTATTGGATTGATTCAGAAAAGAAAGAAGTGTTTCTAAATGAAAGTGAGTTGTCAAGATAAGCAAACATGAAAAATATAAGAGCTAAATCCCCACCTTTGAGGTACCAGCTGTATTTCTTTTGACATCAGGCTTGCCAATATCTGTATAAGGGGTTACTTATCCCACAGTTTTACTGCTCACTTCCTCTTTTGCCTTTCTTCTCCTTACCTTACCTTGCTTACACAGACCTTCTATGCAGCTAGTTAATTCATTGGGTCATGGATCTGTTCCAGCCTATGTCCCTGTGTGAACCCATGTCCTTATGTGACCTGAGCACCATTACAGAAGAGAGCAGAAGAAATTTCACAATTGATCAGACCTTTCATTTTGGAATAGAAGGGTGAAGGAGTCTCAATTCTCTTTTTTCAAGGCAGGCTGAAAGGCATGGGGTTGTTTAGGCTGGAGAAGACTGAGAGGGGATCTTATCAGCACTTATAGATATCTAAACAGTGGATGCAAACAAGACGGGACAAGGCTTTTTCCAGTGGTGTCCAGAAACAAGATAAGAGGCAACAAGTACAAAATGGAATAAATATGAACATGAGAAAAAGTTTTAGGGGTGACAGAGCACAGAAACAAGCTGCCCTTAGAGGTTGTGGAGTCTCCTTCTCTGGACACATTCAAAACCCATCTAGATGATTTCCTGTGCAACCTTCTGTATGGAATCTGATTTAGCAGGGGGATTGGACTTAATGACCTCCAGAGTTCCCTTTCAGCCCCTATGAATCTGTGATTTTGTGATTCTGTCAATTTGCCTGGCATGGCCAAAATCAGATGCAGCCCTGAGACTGATTGCTTGCGTATCCTCCAGCTAAATGACTATACAAGGGTCAGCAGGAGAGCAGAAAGTGATCTCCTTGAATGGGAGATAGGTCCAAGAAAGTTCATTGATATTCAAGGATCACCTCTTCCAAGCTCAGCAACGCTCCATGTTTTTGAAAAGGAAGTCCACCAAAAATGTCTTTTGGCCTGCTTGGATGAACACAGAACTCCTGGAAAAAGCTCAGGTATAAAAGTAAGTATGCAAAAGATGAAAAGGTAACACAGGAAAAATAGAGGCAGTGTCCAAACATATAGAGATAAGGTTAGGAAAGACGGCTGAATCTGGTAAGAAATGTCAAAGAAGTCAAAAGCTCAAGGAGCTTCTATAAATACAAGAGTAGCAAAAAGAGGACAAGGGCCTGCTCCTGAATAGGGAAGGGGCCCTGGTGACATAGGTCTTGGAAAATGTTGAGTTACTGAATTATTTCTTTGCCCCAGTCTTTAGTAAAGACTTTACAGTCAGGAATATCAGGTGCAGAGAGAAAGTCTGGAGCAAGGAAAGCACTCAAAAGAATGCTCAAGCAAGTGGTATGTACTTAAGCTCATGAGCCATGATAGATGGCACACACAAGTGCTGAAGGAGCTGGCAGGCATCCTTCTATGGAAAATTTCAATTATTGATGGACATTGAAACAAATATAGGAGGAAAGCAAGTATCACTCCTGTCTAAGAAAGGGCAAGATGGGCCAAAGGAATTACAGTCTCACCTTGATCCATGAGAAGGTGATGAAATAATTTTTTTTCTGGAAACTAGTTTCAGGAACATGAAGGACATGACATGAAGGTGATCAGGAGTAGCTGGCATAGACACACCAATTAGAAGTTGTGCTAGACCAATAGAATTTTCTACAGTGAAATGACTGGCTTTGTAGTTGAAGGGATATTGTCTATCTCAACTTCAGGAAGGCTCTTGACACTCTCCCATTTGCTTTGCATTGAAAAGCTAAAGATGTGTGGGCTGGATGAGAAGACAGATTGACCCAGAGAGTGTTGATAAGTGGTACAAATTGTAGCTGGAGGTCAGTAATTAGTAGTGTGCTCTAGATGAAAGAACCAAGCTCCTTTCAGTAGTGCCCAGTGCTAAAGGCAATAGGCACAAACTGAAACACAGGAGGCTCCTTCTAACATGAGGAAATGCTTTTCTACTGTGCAAGAGAGTAACCTTTGACATAGATTTCTCAGAGAAGTTATAGAGTCTCCCCCTTTGATGATCTTCAAAAGCTGACTGAACATAGGTCTGTCCAGCCTTCTCTGGGTGTGCCTGCTTGGGCAGGTGATGGACGAGATGGCCTTCAGAGGTCCCTTCCAGTCTCAATCATGGTGTGAACAGATTATGTCAAGTGTAGGTCTGCTATGGGTAAAGTAGCCTCTGGGAAGCTTTTTGCCATAGAGAAACATGTCCAAAATGTGCTGTAAAGGTTTGACAATCATTTTGGATATGATCTACATAATTTCACATATTTTGCAGCTAGGTAGCTACTTAGAATTAAAACATTATAGTTTGATATAAAAATAAAACAAAAGAAAAAATTTAAAGACTACTAGAAACATGGCTCACCTAAATCCTGTATTTGGGCAGGGAATAACAGTGTCTCTGAAATGGTAGGCCAATATTAATAAAACTTGCATCTGAACCCAAATTTTTGCAGGCTATACTACTCCAAGACCTAAAATATGTAATAACTGGAAGTTGGCCATGGTAACCAAGGACCAATGTATCTCAAGGTTGAGGAAGTGGAAACTATCATTAAATCTACCTATAAACACTGCTTGGTATGAGAGGATTACCATCATAAAGGTAAAACAGATGTATCAGAAAATACACCAAGCAAAGATATTCAAATAATCTTACTCCTTTGCTTTCCTATAACTATTACCTATGATATAATTCAAATTTTAAAATTAAGCACACGTGCTTGGGTCAGCAAATATTTCCTTCAATAAATTCCAGAAAAAAATGTTAGGAATCATCTTTCCACTATGTAATCCTTATTTCCTTGTCCTTGCCCATCTGATCTTTACACAGCACAAAATAGGAACTTTGTTTACTTTGCCAGTCATTTCTACACTCCCCAGAACAATTCAAGTGATATTAAACAGTAGCTTTGTCCTACTATAACAACATCTGTGCAAGACATTACTTGTTACTGCCAAGTTTTGTACAGATAGACTGCCATGATGGCATTAGCTGCCCATCAGCTTACTTTTCCTCATATTCATACACTCTAGACAAAAGAAACAAACAAACTGTCATGGTTTTGCAATTTTGTAATTTTGCTATCAGTATTCCACATCAAAACATCATGTTAAGCATAGATAATTTTGACTAATCTGCTGCTCACAGTAAGAAGACTGAATGTCCCAGGGAACACCACGGTCAGTCATATGACCAGGACTATATAATCTCACTTCAGTGCTGGACTCGTTCTCTTGGATCCTGCCAGCCATGGGGGAGTGTGTGGGAGCATTCCAGCCATTTCGCCTAGAGTTACAGTAGGCCTCTCGGTTTCGGGACTCACTCTCTCTTATTTTACTTGATTCATTAGCCTTATTTCCAATTATATTGTATTATATTGTGTTATTCTGTATTCCGGTATAGTATTTAGTAAATAAGTGTGCCTCCTTAGATCGTTGCCACTGTATTTATTTCCTTTTTCCCTGTTTTCTTTTCCTTTTGGGATAGCGGCCCTGCAGGCCGTCTATACTCCTGTCATGGGTGTCGGTAGATTTTAGGATAACCTATGACACAAACAAACAAAAAAATCCCACCTCAACTGTTTGCACTGCCTCTGTTGCAAAGACAAATCTAAGTGGTCTATCTTTGTGTTTGTATCTAGACCATCTGAAACAGTGGCACAAGCTGAACATCAAAACTGAAACATCGCAATGTCTGTAGCAAACACTATATTCAGTAAAATGCACTATATCCTGTAGGTACCTGCCTACCCACTTTTTACAGTTATACCGGTTGCAAATGCTAATGACAACAGTGGTAAGAAGCAGAAGATATTAATTTTTGGACTTAGTAAGAAAGATATCTGCTTTCCACATTCTGTTGTAGAATGTGGATTTCCAGAGAAGAAAAAGTGACATGTATGAGAAAAAGCAGTGAGATGGCAGAGCAATGAAGACTGTGCACTCATCATAGCCGTAGGTCCATGAAAAAAGTGAGAGCTGAGAAGAACAGTCACTAAGCTAGGGATAAACTGAGTATGAAATAAGTAAACATTTTTATTATAGTTTAAGAGAAGACAACAACCTTTTTCCATTGTAGTTCAAAAGAAATCAACAGTTGTAAATCCTAAGCTATTTTTTTTTACACAAGCGAACACAGGCGTACAATACGCTGAGTCACTGATTACAATCCTAGGAAGGAAAGAAGTAACCTGAATAGTATCTTAAACCCTCTGTATAATTTGGGGGTGCTTAAGGGAGTAGCAAACCCTGCATAAAGTAAGCAAGGACTGTGAGCAATAAAGAACTCCTTATGCACTCCACTAAGAAAATACTTTCCATAATAAAGTATGTACTAAAAATGTAAATAAACATGTAGTACCTAAATTTGGGAGATAGAATAGAGATAGAGATAGCATGGGTAGTATCTCAATTCTGTGCTGTGACATTGGTCCATCAACACAGCGCTCAGGAAATGAAGCTTTTCTTCACTCACCAGAAGACATCATGCAGTTCAGCAGAGAGGACAGTGGACTGTGTAGAGTTTCAGTGTGACAGACAGGACAATGGAACAAATAAGGAGGAGAGAAAGAACACAAAGGAAAAAAATGTGACTTCAAAAACTGAGCAACACAGAGGGAACAGAAGAGGGATCCAGAAGTCAGCTTGAAAAAGCCAGATGGTGTAAAGAGATAGGAATGCAAGACAAAGGTTTACTGCAAAGAGGGTGTTCATGCATCCCAGAAAGTTTGGATTACTGTAGTTGCCTCCAACTGAGTTGGGGAACTAAGTGTGTTCATCCTCTGCCAACCCCTGCACCTCACTGCCAGAATGGACTATTTTTCTTTTCCTCTAGAAATGCAGGAATTCAATTATGGCTCCTTTGAATTTGAATAGTGTTATCTTCCAGCTCCACAAAATTGTCCGATGGGCAAAAGACAAAGGGTAGAACAATACAACTGAAGTTCCAGGAGAAGGAACACAGCTGGGAGGGGCTGACAACAAACCCAAAAAGCTGAACTTTCTTTTTTGGAACTGGTTACCGTTAAGGCACAGTAAATCCTTTGCTCTGATGCTGTGCAGAAGACCAACGAGTAGCAACTGAGTTCAGCTGGTGACAGCTCCCTCAACTCCCTACAGCAAGCATGAGAGTAAAAAGCAGGGCCTTACTGATGTATTGAATATAGACAGCATGGTTCTCCCTTTGGCAGCTGTCCAGTCTGTACCAGCAAAGTCTGTGAAAGCAGAGAGAAAAGACACAACCTCCTTACAAAGCAGAAGCAAAAAAGAAAACAACATATTTGATTGGAACAAAAGGCCATATGTCATCAACTCTTGTGGTAGCTGATATGAACATTCATGGCTGAATAACATCAGGTGAACATAAGTATGTTTCTTGCCTCAGACCACAGTTGAACCGAAGTGAAAACTGCAAAAAATCAGGGATGATTGTGCTCAAATTTCCTTTTCTTTGTGAAATAACTGCATATAAATCCTCACATGTTCATACCTGTATGTCCAATTTCCTTCCAGTAACTTTTAAAAAAGAACTTTCCTGATCCTGAAGACCATCTTGAATGAACTTCATCCTTTTTATCAATGGTGTCTCAATAAAGTAGGAGAAAGCCCCAGAATTCTATCTTTAGGCAGGCAAGATGAGCAAAAAAGGCCTGTCTGTATATAGACACTGTATTTTGTTCCTTAAACAAGAACTGCATGTCTATTAACACGATCTCCAAGCCCTCAAAGACCAGAAATAAAGTTTTTTAAAGTCATCTTATAAGGCATGCTAAAAGATAAAAGAATTTTTTTCAAGAAAGACTGGGAAGAAAAAGAAGTTTTCTTAATACTGAGATAGGGTACTGACACAGAGTATGGAATCACAATAATCAAAATACCTCTCTGATTTCTATAGGAACAATAAACTAGTATCCAGAATCCATAAGAGGTTTTTGCTTCCAGATCATTGCCCGTATTGAGAAAGGGACCAAGCTAGCAATATAAAATTGCTGAGACATATGAAGAGAAGGCAGAATGAGCTGGCAACACTAACCATTTCTCAGGGGCAGGCGTAAGGCACAATGTGAATGAGGGCATACCCCTCAGTCAGAGGGGTTGTTACTCAGTGGTAGTGGAGCTGGAGTAAACCACAATATCAAACAGCAGGGAGGATGACACTACTTGCCAATGACACAGCAGGCAGGAGTGATACAGAAGAGACAGTTCTGAGTTTCTTCTAGTAAATCCATGCTTGTCTTTCACGTGAAGGTCAAAAAAACCCAGTCCCCATACTGTCAGAAAACTATGAAGCTAACCTAAAGGAATGCTGGAAATGAGGTGAGTGACTATTTTTAACTTTGGTTCCATAGAGAAACTCCCTGGGGCCTTACTCACTGTGACAATGCTAGCTGCAAAGATGTAATTAAAATGGAGTTCCTTCTTCTGTTTAAAAGAGGGATCCTTGTTCTTTGCTTGGAAGTTAAAGAATACACGACACAATTAATTTCATGATCAAAAAATATCAGTGAAAACATACCTTTAAGAAAGTTGGTGACTTAATTCAATATCATTTAACACTAAAATAATGGAGACATTTAGCACTCCATTGTACAACAGTGTAATTATCAGCAGATGAGAAGATTGATCATGACATCAGCAGCATGATCTGGGGCATGCGATAACTGATACTATGAGATACAGATTCAGTTTACTGCTTTCATGTTGGGAAACAGTCTTCCTCCTTTTTTTTTTTTTTTTTTTCTTTTTTTTTTTTTTCAGGAGAAAAAAAAAGGGAACCCACAAAATCTTAAAGTTAAAAAACAAACAACAACAGAAAACAAAAAACAAAAGCACAGCACTGCCTTGCAATAGCCTGAACAGGTTGGACGAGATACAACATAAAGCAAAACAAATGGCATTTGTCACTTTATGTGCAAAGTCATTTCCACTTGTTTCAGGGCAGGGGAAGAAAAAATCTCTGGAGAGGAAGAAAAGACTGGACTCAAGTTGCATCCCTGCTGTTTTGCCTGAGTGCTCCACAGAAAACCAGTGACCTCCTCTAGTCAGTCTCCCTGTAGCTCCCAGGTTAGCTCTCACACTTGTGATGTTTTCCTTCACGGTCCTGCAAACAGTGATTTTTCTGCTTTGGCATATGACCAGCATGTTGCATAACTGGGAAGAAATCTAGCGTGCATCTCTGCACTGTGAGGATCATTTTCAAGCAGTGTGGGCTGCCCTCCAGAACAGCAATGTCAGTCAAGCAGTGAAAGGATGCTTCCTTTCCATAAGGAGGGAAGAAGGAGGGAAGAGGGAAACAGAAGAAGAAACAATAACAACAACAACAACAACAAAAGACTATAGACACAGCACCAGAAATTGCACAAATTTCTTTAAACAAATGTCTTTAAACAAAACAACAAGAAGGACAGCAAAAAGAGTGTTACCATTGTGATTACCAGAACAGGTGTTAAAGACTTGGCACAAGAGCCATTCTTGCTAAAGTCTAGAGAGAAATAAATATTTCCAGAAGTCTGAATGACCTCAGCTTGAGCTTAATGAAAGTGCTGTGACATCCTTCTGACGGATCCACCCAACAATTTCTTGATTTAGTGATATGAAGCAGAATGTCCACAGCTCAGAAATCCCACGGATTTAAGTACTTTAAAAGGATCCTGTCAAGGGAAGCTCGGGTCCAAAATCCTGCAACATACCAACAGCATGGATGGAACAAGTAACTCATCTTAACTGCTACATAGAGCAGTGCAGTTACAGTATATCTCCTCTACACAGAAAACCACCCATGATCTACTTTGACAATGCATCTTCAGTTTCTCTATTTCAGACCATAATAGAGTTCTTCAGACATTCAGGGGTAGATGAGCCAAAGTCTGAACAGTACTCCATTGATCACAGCTAGATTCTTCTGCTTTGGAACATTGATTTTTACATTTCCCAGACCCAGATGATCAGGTGTCCAAGCCTGCGGTTAGCTTGCTTGAATTGTACTCAGCTCCTCTTTGTCAAGCAAGTCACTGTGGTTTGCTGACAAAGCTGTTCACTGTTTTTAATCTGCTTTTGTAAAGGAAAGTTCAGCTCCACAGCTCAGCCTTTAAATTTTCATGGATGTCAATAGCACAGAGGGAAAAGTCCTCTGCTAAATATCCTTCCCAAATGCCAAGTAAACAGACAACCTGCAGCCTCATCACTTTAAGAAAGCAAATTAAAAATAGAATTGGGTGTGAAAGGCCACTTCTCCACACAGTGCTCTCATCTAGCCTCTCCTTTTCCCCTTTCTCTCTCTATATATTTTTTAATACTGGATTTAGCACATAGCTAACAAAGGCAGTAAAGAGGCTGGAGACAGATGCTCTCTGCATAACCCACATACTGGCTCTCTGCTGCCCTGTCAGGAGACACAGCACGTCATGTCTGGAGAGGGACCGTGTTACTCACCCACAACAGTTACAAGAAGGGACAGGTTGATAGTGCCAGTTTTATTCCAGAGTGCATTGTTCTTGGGGTAAACAACATGACATTATTTCCCAAAAGAAGTAATGCTGCACAGAGGCACAACTTGCAGAATTAGACAGCTCTTTATAGTATTTTTCAGCTTAATTTCAGAACTCTGATTTTAAATTATGGAGTAACTACAATTGTTACTTTAGGAAAATATAGGTTCCTGCATAATTAACCCAACTTTCGATTTTTCAGCAAAAACTTAGCTTTTTGACAGGGCCTTATGAAGTAACATCAAGGACTTAAACCTGAAATTCTTGACCCAGACACTTGAAAAAGATTGTGAAGTCCTCAAAAATTACTTCCATTTGTGAAATCATTCAGTCATGATAATAGCCCCCAAACTAGAAGAGTCCTTGCACCATGTCCCATCATGATAATGGTCAGCTTAGGGTGCTGATGTAGGGTAAACATGGCATAAGTCACCATAAGAGCAATTCCTCCTTTCATGACTTGGATTTACTATTCATTCTTCTACTTGACAGTGGAAGAATATGTAGCTAAAGCCACACAAATGCCCACCTACTTATCTCATTTAGCTTTTAATTCACAAATATACAGAAAAAAACTAGTGAAGCATGCCTTCTTTGTGACATCTTAATCATATGCTCTGCCTGGTCCTTTCTTGTCCTTCTCAGAGATGTGCTAAGGACTTGTTTTAGTGGTGAACTTGGTAGTGTTGCATTATGGTTGGACTTTATGATCTTGGAAGACTTTTCCTATGCAGATGGTCCTAAGATTCTATGATTATCTGCCTTCAGTTATATAGCATGATAGCATCAGAGCTCTCCAGCTGCTTTAAACATAAACTTGTTCCTCCTGTATTGAACAACCCTACTTTGCCACTTGTAAAGAGGGAAGAAGGTGTTCAGGACTAAAAAACAATTAGTGCATTTTTAATCTCTTGCCTTGCTTTAGAATTTGCCTCAGGCTTTCACCACTGAGGACAGACTTCAGCCCCAGAACACAGATAGATCTTCCATCATAAGTCTCAGCAGCACAGAACTGAAGTCCAAAATCTTTGCATGCACCAATTTGTGAGCCCTCCCTTAGATCTATGCAATATCATACTGACTGTAATGAAGATTTTTTATCTGATTACAGCTACAATTCAGTGACTTTTATGAATTTTGAGATTTTTAGTCCTTCACGTCAACTATGAATCCTTTGTCACATTAGGTATGAGAAACAATAAAGGAGTGGAGCATCAGTATTATTGTTGTTTCAAATTTGCATGAAGAGGTATGTTCCATCTGCTCTGGAAAACTGGCAGCCATTACAAATAAACTGTAATTCAGATTAATTTTGGGTATATACCTTAACTTAGGCCATGTACCTACATTAGCTTAACTTTTGCTGGAGAAAGTTCTTCTTAATTTTTTTCTTTGATGTTTATTTGTTTGTTTGTTTTCTTTTTAAAGCTACGCTATTTATTTCCCCGAGAAACTCAGGTTCTTATTTCCTTGAACCTCACTTCCTTGGAGTACAAAAGTTCTTATCTTTAAGTAAATATACCCAGACTAGCTTTTAGAAGTATATTAACTGCCCTTAGTAAATTTGGTACTCAGGTAATTGTAGGCAATTAGAGAATAAAACAAAAACAGTATAGCACAGACAAACCTGTCTGTTGCCCAGACAAGTGAAAAATGTAATCACTTGGCCTGGTTTTGGCTGCTACAAATAGAATCATAGAATCATAGAATTACCCAAGTTGGAAAAGACCTTGAAGATCATCAAGTCCAACCGCAGCCTAACCAGTACCCCATCTCTAAAAAAACCTCTGCTAAATCATATCCCTGAGTACCACATCCAAACGGCTCTTAAACACATCCAGGGATGGCGATTCAACCACCTCCCTGGGGAGCCTATTCCAGTACCTAACCACCCTTTCGGTAAAGAAGTTCTTTCTAATATCCAACCTGAACTTGCCCTGGCACAACTTAAGGCCATTTCCCCTTGTCCTGTCACTTGTCACTAGTGAGAAGAGACCTTCCCCACTCTCACTGTAAGAACCTTTCAGGTACTGGAAGACGGCAGTAAGGTCTCCCCTCAGCCTCCTCTTCCTCAGACTAAATTTTCACTACTACAGTTTATGCAGCCTTTCACCCATCATTCCTTTTGCTTACTTCAATGTAAAGGACAAGTCAGTCTCTCAACCTCTTACCTACGCCTGTAGAGCCCCCCTGTAGAGGAGTAGGTAAGCCCCTTAGGAGAATAAAAAAACAAATAAAATTGATTTGGAATCTAGGACATTCCAACATTTAAATGTTGGAAACTGGACTTGTAATTTAATTTGGAAAAATATGCACAAAACAGAAGTGAAAGTAATCAGAAGGACTAATTGAAGATCTTAAGGTAGAGTTTAAGTTGTAAACTGTTAGGTGAATCATGACATGGAGAATAAAGCTTACTTGAACCTAGGACTTATTTCAAAGACTGAAGAGGCCTTCACCTACCAGGAGAGAAAGTGAACCTGGGGGTATTGGTTGATGCTCTGCTGAACATGAGCCAGCAGTGTGACCACTGTGCATCAGAAACAGTGTTGCCAGTCAGAATGGAGAAGTGATTGTCCCCCTGTATTCAGCTCTGGTGAGTACACACCTTGAGTACTGTGTCCTGTTTTGGGCCCCTCACTGCAAGAAAGACATTGAGGCACTGGAGCATGTTCAAAGAAGGGCAACAAAACTGCTGAGGGGTCTGGAGCACAGGCCGTATGAGGAGCCGCTGAAGGAGCTGGGAATGTTCAGTCTGGAGAAAAGGAGGCTCAGGGGAGACCTTATTGCTCTCTATAACTTCCTGAAGGGAGGTGGTGGTGAGCTCGGAGTTGGCCTCTTCTCTCAACTTGTGGTAGGACTAGAGGGAATGATTTCAAGCTGCACCGGGGGAGGTTCAGGCTGGACGTTAGGAAATACTACTTCTCTGAAGAGTGGTCAGGCAGTGGAATGGGCTGCCCAGGGAGGTGGTGGAGTCACCGACCCTGGAGGTATTCAAGGAACGTTTGGACACTGTGTTGAGGAACACTGTTTAGTGAGAACTGTTAGTGATCAGTGGTGGTTGCACTGGATGATCTTTTAGGTCTTTTCCATCCTTGGTGATTCTGTGATTCTATGATTCTATACCACTACAGTTTCCATAACACAAGTGATGGAAAGCCTAAAAATACAGATTGTCATATCTGGTAGATCAGGGAATCAGTATGGCCTGCAGTGATATTCACTCATTCTTAGGTACTTGGGACAGTAAAAAATACTGGCTAACAAGTGTCAAAACTGTCAGACAGTTTCTGTTAAGTGTGGTGAAATGTTCCAGCTAAACCCTTGAGCAAAACTACTGAAATGGTGCCAATGATGTCTGTGTTAGCAAGAAGTAGGTAGATCATTCAGAGCAAGTTGTGGCTAGTTTCACTGGTTCATAGAATGAAAATATGAAGAAGAAACTTATATCTCAGCAGGAATATAAGTTCAGCCTAAGAAAAGTTTTATTTCTGAAATAGCAAGATGGCATATTCATAATACAACCTAAATATTATAATCGAGTTATTCAAGAATTGCAGTACGAAATGCAAATCCTCCCTGAAATGTTAACAATGACCGATTCAGCAACACTGGAAAAATCTTGCTACTGCGTCAGTGGAGCATTACGTAAGAGTTAGAAATCTGCACTTGGCCAGAAGAATTAGTTTTAAAAACATTGAACTATGAGTTATGATAGAATATGAGTGGAAACTAAATAAGATCTTACAGAGTCTAAAAGTGTGGATAGTGAAACACTCTAGGAAAGAGTTTAAAAGTCCATGCACTGTTTCATGTAAAGAGTGGTCTAAGAGTGCCTGAATATAGGGTCTCACTAACAGAAACATCAAAAATTAAAAGTTATGAAAAGCAGGAAATTCTTTTTTTCTTCCTCAATATTGTGAAGATTTATTTTTTTCCAGGGCCCTGGTATAGCCCTTCACTGGCACAGAAATCTTTCATTTATGAATATAATTAAAAGTCTGAGCCATTTTTGCCACGATTAATCAGGTCCATCCTGAAATAACAGGGAACAAACTGAAACACCTTTGCAAATTTGGGGGGGTTGCAAATAGATCCTTCTTAAAGTCCCTTCAAACCTCAACCATTCTATGTAATGTGTCCTTACAACAGCTACAGGCTCTGAAGTATCCATTTAAATCAACTTTTTCACACAAAGTCACACATTAGTCAGTCACCCATTACAAGGAACTACAGTTTGAAGAGTACTCTGTAAGCATAAGTGCATTTTTTATCTAATATACCCAACAATTCCCTATTCCAAAAGCGAAATAGTTTCAAAGAGAAAATAACTTCTTCATTTTTTCCTCTTTATGTAAGTACTTTGTCTGAGGTGGTCCAGCTTAGGTTTAGCATTTGAACATTGTACAGGAGATGACGTGATTGCCAGAAGGTTACAAAGCCCACTGACTACCAGGGGAGATGGACCTACTGTCTCTTCTTTTCTTTTCTAACCCCAAATGTTCCCTGACTCCCTGATCTGGAATGACCACGGTAGGACTGTGAGTCATATTCCAATCCCCAGCCACAGAGCCAATCACAACACTGTCCCACTTTACAAGAAATCTTCTTCAGAGATGGATTAGGGCTGAAAGGGGCAGTTCTGCCCTTAGCAAATTCGTGAGGGCAGGGACCGACTAATGAGTAGCTGACGTGTTGCTGTCAGCACCCCCAAAATACTGGGTTTGCAAAGAGAGAAAGCTGATTACTAATGCAAATCAGTGTCCTGTCATCCTCAATAGCTTTGCTTACATCAGTAAATAAGATCATTCATTATGGTACATTAGCAGGATAAGGTCTGTAGATTCTGATGTTTGTGATAGTGTGTATTAAAAAAATCTAGAACTGAATATAGCTAATGAGGATTATCATATGCAAGCACACATTTGGAAAGCTTACAGAGTTAAGGTCAACTTAATATTTTAAACCTAAACCTTTGTGATAAAGCTTACAATTAAAGCTTACATTCAGTGGGGTTTTCCTCCAAATTTGACTCCTTCTGTTGTGTGCCATGGTTTACAACAGCTTTATAAAGTCCACAGAAGATAGTCATCCACGAGAGTATTCATTGCAAGTAACATCACACCCACATGCCCTTCGTCATTTTTATTTTTAAGTTTTAATCATCTTTATCATGAGCATAGAAAACCCTACACCTGCCAGAAATCCTCTGAAAACATGTACAGTCAGGCATCTAGAGTTCTAGATGTTGCAGACTGAATAGAACAAAGTGGGTTTTATTTGTTTATTGCTCATGCATTCCTTAATGATTATACTTAATGGTTAGAATTTTGGAATTATATTAATTCTTGTGAAAAGCTGCTCGTTAATGATAAATTGTTGTATTTGTGCCATATGAAGGGAATATATATTTAGTTAATAAATAAATAAATAAATAAGTTATCTTAGGTTCTGTTCCAAATTGAGACATTCCCAAGTGAGACTCTTGTTCAGTGTATATTGTGCATCTTTCCTAAGTAGGTGAACTTAAACATGCCCAAGGTGCAAGAGGCTGAAGATACCTGCGCTCAGGAAAACCTTAAAAGTCTCTATTGAAACCAAGACCTAAACTCCTTTGAAAGAGACAAAAGTAATACTGGTCTGCTTTGAGATGGAGTATGATAGCTGCTGTTGAGAAGCTCCAGGTAGACAACACAGCTTCAGGTAGTCTTAAGCTTAGAAATGTCCAGGGATTTAAATAACTTCTGCATTTGCTGAAAGGCACTAGCAAACTGACATCTAGCACCAATGCCAAAATGCATATGGTAACACTAAGTGGAAACCACCTCAGTAACAATTTGCTATACACCTTCCAGCAGATCCTGTAGTAAAACAACTTTCAGCTGCGCTGTTTGATTGCTACTGTATAACAATATTGTGCTACTTGATGAGATACATGTAGGAAAGAGGCCTACTGTATTGCCTTTCTTCATTTCTTTGAGTAGGACAATTTTGACAATTCTGCTACATCTGCTACAATAAATCCTTTTTATTTATTTTTCTTTTATTTTTTATTTATTTTTAAAACAGGGGGCTAAAGAATTTAAGGAATTCCAAGAATTATGATAAAATGATGGCATTTATTGAGCTTTCACAAAAGGTTAAGTCCTTTCATGCTTCCTAAAAAACAGTAAAATCAAACTAACATAAGATTTCATTTTTCATTTAAAAACTGAATAAATAGAAGAGCAAGTGATACATACACCCACACATTTTAAATACAACTAACTTTCTTTTGTGTTCTTTTAGCCTAATGAGCTTATCTTAATTTGTAAGATGTAATTAAAACCTTTACACTACATGTTGACATTCTTCATAATTTTAAATGTTTTCAGGTTTAGGACCTCAGATGACAAGAACAATCTAGCTTCAAGCTAATTGCTCTAAGTGAAAACTTTTCTGATTTTTAAGATCACTCCCCAGCAAGCAAAGACTCAGAATTTTCTTTAAATAACTACTTTTAATTATTTCATTAGACGCTTATGCTTGATTATAAGCATGGTTGATGCTGCTGTTCTCAAATTCCCGACTTCTAGAATTCAGCATTTTCCACTAAAAAAAAAAAAAAAAAAAAAAAAAAAAAAAAAAATCTTTTTTCTAAAATTGACTTTCCTTTAGAAATTCACTCTTCCGTGTTAAACCACTGTTGACAGTGAGCTTTCAGCTAAATTGTAACTGAACGTACCAAGAGACATGGAGAACATTGTTGAAGCAGGCAGGGTTCTGCTTGGCTCTGTGGCTGCCAAGGAGTATGTGTGTGTGTGGAGAGAAACCAGCAAATTAAATCAGCTGATGTTCCTACTGGAACATTAGGAGGCAGGAATACCAACATGAATCCCTCCATTTTGTTATGACACTCAATGAAATTACTTAAAACCAAGAGTGAGATTGACATCTTATTCATCAGGTTCCCTTTATGGATGAGCTTCAGGTCTGCAGATGATAATTAAGCCTGAGTTCACACTGCTTTTACCTCCCTGAAGTTCCAAACAGGAAAAAAAGGATGTACTGGAAGTGAGATCTCCTGCCCACAGCTCGGTTTGCTTGCTACACTGCTTGCATTTGTGCAAGCCCTTGAGCATAGGACCTGTGTACATGCTGGTGTCAGGACCCCCTGGCCTACCAAGTGTAATAGGAAGAGAAAACAGTCCAGTTCTGTTGGGGGCTGTTATTCTTTTTTTCCTTATTTGCCAACCCTGACAGCTCCATGCAAAAAAAAAAAAAAATCCAGCATAGTCGTATTTGGGAGTGAGGACTACTTGAAGTAAAATTAACAGAGAGCAATAAATGTGGTATTTTCCTGTTATTTTTCTCCAAGCAATCTTTCCAGACCTGTAGAAAACATTCTCCTTTGGTAGCACTCAAAGAATCATCTTGCTGACCTCCCATATCAAATGGACTGTGCATAATGCTATAATCCCTGTAAGTAGATCAATTACCAGCTGGTAGAGAATTTTTGCAGGCCCGTGTAAAATCATTCAGTTGTTGGTCAACTCCATTTTGTCTGAACACAGGGAAGAACCTGTTTGCACACAGCAGCAACCTCTCTTCACACTCACAGTATAATCCACTAATATTTGCTCAGTGCGACCTCCTATGCAAGTCTATTCTCCTTTGCTTCTGACCTTGACAAGCTGCGAATGTTTGAATTGTTTAATACATTCTTTTGTGGACTGAATTATGTATTATTTTCTATTTCAATACAATTGGCTATCTCAAAGAATTCAGTTTTTATGGAGGAGCAGAAAAACAGTTTAGGTTCATTTAACAAGATAGAAGTTTAGTAACCCTTATTTATATAGCTCTGCTAAAACTATAGCCCTTTGAAGTATCAGGTAAGCCATTTTTATGTAGCTTGTTAGGTATGGTTACAACTTCTGTTTAACTCATTTTCTGGATGCCTGACTTGAATGCTGATTTTTGAATTATGTAACTTCTGGTCACATGTGATTGCAACTATCCCACATCACACAGATCAGGCTAATTCACAGTGCTTGGAAAAGAAATCAGGACAAGGATGTCTCAGGTTTTCATAAAATGAATGGATACATTTAGTTTAATCTCTCTGCACATCAGTTTCCAGCATGCAAACCTGAGATAACACTTCCTTCTTTTCATTTTTAGGAGAGAAAAGAGGTCCTGAAACACTCAGAAAACGCATTGATAAGATGAATGCAGCGAAAGTGCTTTAATTCACATTGAACGACAAAAATGCATTGGCAAATCCAAGAATGTTATCCATTCTGTTACTTGCAAGTATTCTGAAGAAAAAGAGAAGCATGTGATTGTGTGATGAAATAAGTCTTTAGCAAAATAGATTCATGAAGGACTGACCTAAGTTTATGCAAACATTCTCATGTAATGGAGCTTCCTACCATCAGAGTCCTTGACCATAGGAACTGATTGGTTACCTTTGGAAGCAAAAGAAAACTTTTTGGACAAACTTTACATTGTTGAAATTGGAAGAGTCCAATCTAATTTGGATTATTTTTCTAAGTGCTGTAATAACATAACCAAAATCTCTGTGCTAATAAGACAGTGTACTGCTAAGTGTTGTTACAAGTGGAATGATATTAAGATCAAAAACTAAGATACAGATTTCTCTACATTTATTCATCTCTTGTGATTTTTTTATTTTTAGTTTTACTTTTTTTTTAACATTAAATGTTAAGAAATGAGAAAAATTCTCATCGTTTTTACTTCTCTAACAAGACTGCTGTGTTGTACTAAGAAACCAGGCTTGGGCAGACTCTTTTTGTTTCCTATAGACAAAGCTGAAAAAGTTTCTCTGCTGCTTTTTGTATCCTGAGCTATAATGAAGAAGATAAACCAATATATCATCTGGAAGTCCTACTGTCTTCATCACAGTGTCCTTTGTCTTCACAGTGCTTACACTCTTACTAAAAACTGGGGGAGAAATAAGACTAGCAATTTTCTAACCTACAAGCTAATGTGATCTGTGGCTTTCACACGTAATAAAGCTATGATTTAATGAACTATGCTTAGTTACAAACACACACTTTACACACGTACAGTGGCAAAACACTAAGAATGGTTGAAACCCCACTTGCCAAAATTCTGCACCAGACTGTTTTCATATCATCCATATCATCATCAGAACTACAAAATTTAAGGGAAGTAGTAAAAAATAATTTTATTTGGGTATTCTGGGAAAAAAAAGAAAAACAAAAAAAAAACCACCAAAAAACAAACAAACAAACAAAAAAACACCTCTCCCATGTCTTAGTAACACAGAACATGGTGTTCTTACTGTTAGTAGTACTGAGCAGATAGCACCACAGTGGACTGTATAGGTGACAACTGATAACTATGCTTATTCCTTGGAGTAGTGACTGCTGTAGGAAAAAAAGGTCAGATTATGAGAGAAAGAAACAATAAAAGGAAAAGATGACAAAACAAAGAACAATTCAGAATAATAGGACTCCCAGTTAAAACTCTGACTGACAGATATAAACAGACAGGAAGGCAAACATAGTCAAAATACAATCAGGAAATAAAAGTAGGAGGGAAAGGGGATTTGGAAGTGTTGGTGAATGTTAGAGAAGGACTGCAATCAAAACACTTGATCCAAATATCTCTAAATTTTGAGAGCATTTGACAGCTTGAACTGGATTTAAGTTTTATGATTTTGCTATTTTTATAATTTTAAAATTGACTTGTAGCCAAACACTACTTCCAAAATCTTGGGTAGTTTGAGAAGGTCTTTGGATTCACATCATGAATCTTCCATCTACATCAGATAAAAAAATCTTATACTAATGCAATTGTTTAGAAATAGCACTGCTAGCCATGTCTCTACTTGCAGCAGCTCAGCCCCCAGAGCTGTCTTTCCTTGGCCACTTTCATCTACTATAAGTAGTGTGTGAAGCAGGAGCTTGGTAGTTCAAATGCCTCTATGAAGCAGAGGGAGGTTTTATTGTAAGCTTCCATTTCCAACAGTTCAGTTCCTCCTCCACAGCTCAGTAAGCAGATAATTTATATACTCATCCAGCAGAACTCTCTCCAGCTTCCTAGCACAATATATTGAAGAAAACACACCTAGGAACTGATATACAGCATCCCTGCTCCTGTAAGGTCCTGCTGGGAAATTTTCCATTGGAAAACAGTTTGCTTGCAAAGAGGTTTACAAAGGAGACTAGGGGAGGAATAAACAAAAAAGGAAAAACTGAAACAGTGAGCACTAGTGCTAGTGAAACCTCATCTCCTACACATTTATTTCTTGCAGAGAAATTTGAATAGCTGCTTCAGAAGATGTAAATGCCAATTAATTTCTCCCTCCTCCAGTTGTACCATGTTTGATGGTCTCTGTGCCCTGTGAATTTTATGATGTGTACTGCGGAAAGATCATACTGTTGTCTTTTTCCTTTTGAGGATACTGGCAGGGACCCAACGACTCAGCTCCTCTGTCAAATTAGTCTGAAGCAAGCAGGGGGATCCAAAAGTTCTGTTTGGAGGAATGTGCTAGGAGATATGTTCACAGAAAGTGCAAGAAAAATCAAAAAGCTGAAAAGCAATGTACTGACTGTTCAACTCCCTTCAAAAACAAAGGGAATCTAGAGGACCTCTGAGCACTGTCAGGAACTGTCTAATGTCCTCCATGTATCGAACCCCTATAGAAAGGTGAACCATGGGGATTGCCATATAAGTTGGCTATCCAAAGTGTTTACTAAAAGGACAGTAGCTTTTGATTAGGCCCTGGCTCTTGGATCCTTCCTAAACAATAACTACACTGCCTAGTTTCAGGTACTTATTTGTACCTAATAGGTAACACAATACTATATCAGTACAGTACCTAGTTCCAACAAATAATGTCTTGTAAGGCCAAAGGTTTGCGCTCTGCATGCAGAAGTGGAAAACAAGTTTCCCATGTTTCTACAATTTTTATGATCTCAGTAAGTTGTACTGAAAAACTGAACAATCATAGCTTTTATAAACAAACAAACAAACAAAAAAAAAACATCCACCTGTATTCCAATAGTCACTATGGAAGTGTTCTTGTAAATAAATAAATAAATAAATGTTGTGTTGTTGGTTCTCTTTTAATGCATGATTTGTCCAAAGCTGCCTAACAGATAGCTGCTTTAAATTTACTAGAATGTTTTTATGAATAAAGTTGAACATTTCAAACTTTTTTTTTTTTTTTTTTTTTTTTTTTTTTTTTTTTTTTACCCATTATTTTCAGCTGGAAGGTCTGTCAAAACATAAGCTAAGATCCTAGTATAATTCCCAGTGTCACAAAGGACCGAGGTGGACATTTCTATCACTTCAAAATAGCCACCCAGCTCAAAATGGCCACAAACTTACTAATCTATATTTTTATGTTGCACCCCCTCCAAAGCAGCAATTATTTCATATTTTGCAGTCAAGTGACTTCAAAACTGATACATCTTTCCTCATGTTGGAAGGATAAGAAGAGGAAAAATATATTTCTTTTTCCCAGAAAAATGTCCAAGTTCCTTTTTGGCACAGCTCAAGTTTAGCAAGAATCCTGTCATGGACATGCACAGGCTCTTCGGAACTATTTTCCTGTCAGCACAGGAGAGACTCATTAATCCTGTGACTCCTTTGCCATCCTGGTGAGGGTGAACTAGGGTTTCCCACAGTAGATGACTGAAAGGCAAAACGGGTTTTTTTCCAGGGACCTTGGAAGACTAGTCCATGTAACGGGAAAGGTAAATACAGTTTCTCAGCTCCTTCCCCCATTTGCAACCCCTTTTTTTAATAAGTATTTTTTCCTTGTAACAAAATCAAAATTAGCATAATGTAGAAGCCAGTTGCAGCTATGGGGTTAGTTGCCTTTTGGTTTCTATTGTAATTATCATTATTTTATCATTACCTTCTGATTAATTCATTTTCAGATAAAAAAAAAATGTTTTATGAAAACACTGCAGCACGAATGCCAGAATATTTTTTAGATCACTAATGAGATTTTGTCTCATGATTCATCTTGCACAATCCAATTCTAAACTATTGCTTTTTATGTTCAAATATTTTCTTATGTAAGCAGGAATTCGTATACTCATGGCATGGGAAAAATGAGGTAAAACCTATTCCAGTGCAATTCTTTTCATGCACAACCTGTTATGTTTAGCTCCAAAGAACCTTAAAATAGCCCAGAGTATAACACAAATAAAATAAAATAGAAATAAAGCAAATTCTAAAAGAAGAAAGAAAAATACAATCTGCACACATTAAAACAATGTTTATTCAATATCTAATACTTAGGTACAGGTGTTAATTTTAGTGATAACTATGGCTTATAATTGGTTTTAAAACTCTAAAGGTAATTCATCAATCTTCAAAATTCTTCTCCTGTAAGCAAATAAATATTATTTAAGAAAGAAAATAAAAAGAAGCAGGCAAGAATTTCCCACGGCTGAACTTCGAATCAACAAGAATTAGGTCCAAACCTAAATATTAGAGTATTATTTAGCTCAAAATAGCAAGCTATTTAATTTGGATATCGTCCCACAGTAAGGCATGTTTGTACTGTGAGGCCTATGAAAGACCAATTAGTAGTGTTCAGCCAAGAAGAGGTGCACTGGGTGATGAGCCGTTTTGTAAATGGGCTTATTCTCCCACTATCCATTTCTACCATTTTGTTTCATCCACATGTCATTGCTTGTCATTCATTTAGATTTTAATGTTCTGGAGGCACCATCAGCTCTTTTACTATATCTTGGTTTATTCAGTCCAAATTCCAGAAAGGCACAAGTGTGATCCTGCAAAGTAAACTCTTTAATTTTTCCCTCCCCAATTTATTTTCTGATTATATTATGATGCAGTGTCTAATGCTATTACAACTAAATCTCAGTCCCTTACTTTGGAGCCTTTAACTGTGTATCTTTCTGGACTGCCTACCTCATCGATTATGAACATAAACAGAAAGCACACATAATCACAGTATCACAGTATCGTGCGAGTTGGAAGGGACCTTAGAGATCATCGAGTCCAACTCCCGGACTTTGGATGGGCTTTTATCTGTTACATGGTGACTCTTCTCCAGTTGGATCCATTCATTCTGGGAAAGTAAACTCCGAATCTCAGTACAGTCCTGCAACTTGGTTCTTGGATCTTGTAAAGATATCTTCACACCTCTTCTAATACACATTTCCTCCAAAGTGCCCCCCATCTCACAGAAATGCTGTCTTGGCTCATGTTCAGTTTGTAAGCTATAACAACTGTAGCAGTCTATAAAACTGCTACCTAGACAGTTCTTCTCCATCATGTTTCTGTAGATGATCAAATGATTCCTCCCTTTGGGGACTGGAGCTGGCTTTGTCTTCACTGACCTAACTTGTGTTTTTTTGGAAAGGTCCTATGAACTCATCAATACAATTTTGAAATCTCATCACGTACTCCAACGTATGTCCCCTGCTATTCCCAGATTAGTGCCACCTGAAAATTTGATGAGGTACATTCTCTTTCCTCCTCCCGATCACTGATAAAAATGCCAAGTTGAACAGAGTACCTTGACATTTTTTTCAATATATGGCTTTCCAGTCAGCCTTTCTTTTAGAGTTTACCTAATCACATTAGTTTCATCTCCTGCCTTGTCTCTTCATGCTTAAAGCCTCACAGAATAAGGTTGGCCTGATTTTCACAGCATAGGGAAATACTGTTGTTACTGCCTCTTCTTTGTTGCTGCAGTTATTACAGTGCATGATTCACACTGAATTCACAAATGAATTAGCAGAACAAATGAATTAGCAGAATTAAACTTTTAGTTAATAGAAATTAAACACATATTTTAAAATCTCAACATAACTTATAGAAGATGAGAGCCCACTTCTAACACTCCAGAATCAGAGTCTTCTCTGTTGTGAGGTTTTTTTTTTTGTTTTTTTTTTTTTTTTTTTAATCTTCTCCCCCCATCCTTTCTGAAAATAAGAAACTGTGGAAATACAAGTATTGTATCCTTTTAGAATACAAGATGACAGAATTGTCTGTGAACTCCCTGGAAACTGTTATGTTTACTCAGTGGAATCCTTTTCCACTCCTAAATATGAGCACTGTAACCTCTCTCCAAGTGCCCTGGGGCCCAGGATATCAATTCCAATTTCAGCCTGACTTTGCCTGCAAGTTAAATGGCAACAATTGTTATTGCTGGCTGTAATGTCACCACACCTATTCGTCGTCATCCCATTTATTACATGAACAAGATAGGTGAAGACAGATGAGAAATATACACGTGGCCATCATTCATTTCAGTCTTCAGGAATGAAATCACACTCTCTTGTGTCTATTTTTAGTGATGGTTCTTTCCAGTCAAAGGCAAGAAGTTCTGTCAAGAAAACAGTTTACTCCAGTATCACATTACTAGTCATTTCTAGATGAACTTCTGTGGGTTCACAAACTAACAGTATCAGATAGTCAGCAGTCCCAAGGTCTTGTCATTTGCTTGCTGGCCTTTTCCCCCTCAGGGAGAGAAGACAAGGATCTTTCAGAGAGGTATTTTCTTCTAAACTTGTCCTCTCGAATTTAGGCAGTTTAGGGAAACAATGACTGCTAACAAGTTCCTTATTACCAGCAATTAATGGCTAGTTTGTTAATTAGTGTCCTGAGGCAAAGTTAATGTAGCATTTCCAGCAAAACCAAAAACAAAAACATAGCCCGTATCCAAAAATATTCTAACAACTCTGTATTATTCAGTATTTTTCTTAACAAGGACAGATTTTCCTGTCCAAATCAGTGGACTGCAAAGTACACATTCTGGGAAAAGAGATCAGCTTCATTAAAATGAAACAAAACAAAACAAAACAACAACAACAACAAAAACAAACAACAAACAAACAAAAAACAACAAAAAAACAAAAACAAAAACAAAAACAAAAACCAACCAACCAAAAAACCCCATCATAAAAAATTGGTTGTGGTCTTTTTCCTGACCCAAAACACAGAAAGTTCCCAGCACATTCAGGGAACGGAAGAAAAAAAACTTGAAACTCTGTCTTCATTTTCAATGAAAACTTCAATCACTTCTGGAGGCTTTCCTCATTCCAAGTAATCACCTATCAACTACAGTCTAAGCCTAAGATGAGCTGACACCTCAACAAATAAAGAGAGTAATACTTGGTTTTAAAAAATGCTGCTTGCCTTATGGCTATCATAGAATCATAGAATGACCTGGGTTGGAAGGGACCTCAAGGATCATGTAGTTCCAACCCCCCTGCCTAGCAGGGCCACCAAACATACACCTTTACTAGATCAGGTTGCCCAGGGCCCTGTCCAGCCTGGCCTTGAACATCTTCAAGGACAGGGCATCCACAACCTCCCTGGGCAGCCTGTTCCAGAGCCTAACCACTCTCCTAGTAAAGAACTTCCCTCTAACATCCAACCTAAATCTTCCCTCCTTCAACTTGGATCCATTTCCCCTAGTCCTGCTATTTCTACTTACTCTTTATGAAATGATGAGCTCCCTTAATCTTTATGAATGCAAACTGCAAAGCTGTTAAATACCTTTTCTGCCATCACCTCACTGCCTCTGCCACTCAGTGATGTAATCACAGAATCACAGAATTGTAGGGGTTGGAAGGGACCTCTAGAGATTATCAAGTCCAACCCCCCTGCCAAAGCAGGTTCCCTACACCAGGTGAAATCTGTTTTCTTCAGCTGACCAGAAAGAAACAAGGTACCTTCTCTCACAAATAGTAGCACTCCTGAAGTATCCAGTGTCTGGGCACTACACTGGGCATAGGTACCATTCTTCAGGATTCCTTCCCTACTGCTGTTCCAACAGAGTGTTGCTCTTGGGGACCTCCAGAGCAGGAAAATAAATAAATCAAGCTACCTTAAAATCACTGCTAGTTGCAAAAGCAACAAAACCCTTCCAGTGAACACATTTGGATCACAAAGCTTTTCAGAAGTGACATCCATTGCCACAATTTTTACATCTTAGCATGTCACCACAGTTAAATCAAGGGAAACTAATGCTTGACTCTGCAGTTCACCAGAGATACCTTAAAGACGATGGATTTTCTCTTCAGCTTTCCTTAGGTTAATATCCCAAACTGAAAGCCTGCCCTTCTGGTTCCTCCACAATCCACACAGATCAGAGAGCAGTGCCAAGGCAGACGTGCCAGCAAGAACAACTCTGAGCAGCTCATGGGAGGTTTCGACAGCAGTAAGGCTGAACTTTCATGTTGCAGTAAGTCACTTTATGACACTCCAGGAAGAGATGGGCTACAGCTGGTAGCTGTAGTTGCTGAAGACATCGTCAAAATTCCCTATCACTATGTGATAAAGCCTTATACAAGAAGTCAGAGTGCTATAAATATGAAATTTTCTTCACTAATAAGGCATAATCAGGCAGGTTTACTTTCAGATCTCGCATCAGCCATACACAAAAGGCTGCAAAACATTTATGAATGTCTGCATTTAATAAAACTGTGAAATTTCTTAAAATAATTTTCTCAAATATGTTAAACCACATAAAATGCAATCAAAGTTGCACCACGTTTTAGAAATTTTACAAGGATTTTATTGTGTAAACAATGTTAAATTTTAATACCAGCAATGATGTACTTAGAACAAAAACAAAACAAAGCACACACACCAACAAAAAAAGCTCTTTTAGCAATATCTCCTTACATAACAGAACCTAGCCACTGGCTAGGGGTTGGACAACCACTTCCCCCACAAAGGAATTCATGAAGTATGCTGTCAGAATACTTCAGAGAGTAATCAAGGATTCATTTGTTTGGTTAATATGTTAATTACTGCTTGCAATGGCACTGTATGTAAAAAGAGAATAATCAAAATCCATCAATTGCATGCCTTTCTCTCTGTTCCCATCACTTAGTGAATGGCAAATAATTTTGAAGTTATAAATAATGACATCCTTATTAATTTAAATAGTTTATATGAGGGCTGTGGAGATGAGAAAGGGTCTAGAGGGCAAAGTTCACAGCAGCTGAAATCCCTTAGTTCAGTGCAGAGCAGAGGAGCTGTAAGAGGCCGTAGTCGGCAGGATACTCGTCGTGAGAGTGTTGTCCTTGACCAGTTTCTCTAAAACTTTTCTGTTTTTATCCCCTGGAGTTGCAAGGAGCGATAAATTTGATAACTTTCTTTGACATGAGCAACTCTCCAGGAAGACCGCTCCATATTCTGAAACTTTGTTGCTTTCTGTCTTACGTGTATACCTCTCGGGGACGTATGAATTAATTTTGACTATTTGCTTTTGTTTTATGTGTGTGTGCCTCCCCGGGAAGACTATTTTGCATTGTGGTGGTTTAAGTATCTTGTAACGTACTTCTGGATTTGAAAGTTTTGTGTGTGCTCCTCTTGGGGAAGTGAGGAAGTAATTTTTTGACGTGTGTGCTTCTCCAAGAAGTTTATTACTTTTGAGAAACCTAGAAGTTATTTTTTAACTTGTGTGGCTTGAAGGTTGACGGAAAGGGACCTTGGTGTGCTGATGGACAGTCGGCTGAATATGAGCCAGTAGTGTGCCCAGGTGGCCAAGAAGGCCAATGGCATCCTGGCTTGTATCAGGAATGGTGTGGTGAGCAGGACTAAGGAAGTCATCCTGCCCCTGTACTCAGCATTGGTGAGGCCTCACCTCGAGTACTGTGTCCAGTTTTGGGCACCTCAGCACAAGAAGGACATGGAGGTACTGGAGCAGGTCCAGAGAAGGGCAACGAGGCTTGTTAAGGGCTTGGAGAATCAGCCCAATGAGGAGAGACTAAGGAAGCTGGGGCTGTTTAGTCTGAGGAAGAGGAGGCTGAGGGGAGACCTTATTGCTGCCTTCCAGTACCTGAAAGGTTCTTACAGTGAGAGTGGGGCAGGTCTCTTCTCACTACTGACTTGTGACAGGACGAGGGGAAATGGCCTCAAGTTGCGCCAGGGCAAGTTCAGGTTGGATATTAGGAAGAAATTCTTTACAGAAAGGGTAGTTAGATACTGGAATGGGCTCCCCAGGGAGGTGGTTGAATCGCCATCCCTGGGTGTGTTGAAGAGCCATTTGGATGTGGTACTCAGGGATATGATTTAGCAGAGGTTTGTTGTTGTGGTGTTGTTTTGTGGTTGTTTTTTAAGAGATAGGCTACTGGTTAGGCTGCGGTTGGACTTGATGATCTTCAAGGTCTTTTCCAACCTGAGTAATTCTATGATTCTATGAAGTTTTTCTTTGTGGCCTGACAGGATAGCCAGGAGCGACTGAAGTGTTTACACTTTCTTTGGAAGTGTTGATTTGAGTCTTTTGGTCTTTTGTGTAAAGGAGTGTTTTGAGCAGTTGCTGGTTTTGTTTTGCTAAGTGTTTGCCTCTCTAAGGAGATAAGGAGTCACCTCCTCCCTCAGCGTAGATTTCATTGCCTGTAGATTTTGTTGTCTTGATAGTGAGTAAAGTATATTCGCTATGGAAGGTGAAAATATGTTGTTTGATTTGCTAGAAAAGCATGCGTCTAGGCCATCGTTAACAGGGTTGGACTGGGCACGAGAAAATTGGCATAACTTGCAGGCTGTTTCGGACCGCATTTGTGTTTTACAGCATGGGGCTCGTACCCGAGCCGGGAAAGGCAAATTATTTATTTGTGCGGTACTGCTTTAAAAGCAGCCGTGGAGTTCCGAGACCAGCAGCTTAAGGCGGAAAACCAGACAATACAGTCGTTACAAGAAACGGTTAAAACAACACGGGACCTTGTAAAAGCTTTGCAAAACCAAACTGGAAATCTAGAGGAACAATTGAAAAGAGAAAAACATAATTCGGTGTTGTTACAAATGGCTTTTAAGGAAATTTTATATAAAGATACGAGTGGCACTGTTATCCATAGTGCACCACAAGAGAAAATCTATCCTCAGGAGAAACTGAGAGAAACAAAAGAAGGCTTTGATAATGAAACCCCAGTAGCCCCTCTGCGTCCTCTTATAAAAACAGAATATACCTTTGATAGTGGTGAGGACCTGGATCCTCAAATGAACGTTAAAGAAATTCCTTTTTCAGCTACTGAACTAGCTAAATTGAAAAAGGATTTTAGCCGGTCTCCAAGAGAATCAGAAACGGAGTATGTATGGAGAGTCAGTCTAACCGGTGGAGACCAAATAATGCTAACTGAAAAGGAGGCTGAGGGTTATTGGGGGCCAGGAGTATTTTTAACTACTGGCAACAACCATGCTCTCTGGTCCCTAACACAGAGGGCTGCTTACTGGGCTGGTGGTCTCAACCCTTTAGAAAGGGGAGACCCTCTTGCTATTAATGGGACAGTGGATCAGTTGGTTGAAAGTGTCCAAAAGGCTGCCTGTCTGCAAATGATGTATGATAGGAAATTGCAGCCACGGCACGAATCTCCTATGATGATGCCTGTGGATCCTGAAAGGATGACTCCTTTAATTAGGGGGCTTCCAGAATCGCTGAAACCCATAGGTATACAATTACAAGGTAAAATACAAGCCATGTCCCAGGGAGAGAGAGCTCAAGCTGTTTTAGAGGGAGCTGGTACTTCAGGCTCTTTACAGTCTGGATTTAAAGTATGGACATGGGGGGAGGTTGCCCAAGAATTGATTAATTATGAAAGGAAATATGGGCCCGTGGTGTCCACCAGTAAAACTGAGCCAAAGGGAGTAAGGCTTGCAGCAGCCACCCTTGCTCTCAGGCCACCTAGCCCAAAACTCAATAGAATGGAAAAGGCTTCATTAGCCCTCCTTTGTTCCAAATTCCTGCTTCACTCTTCATTGGTTTGTTGTGGTTGTGGGTTGTGACTGATATCAGTCCTTGGATCTGTTAAAACTTCACAATTTGGTTCAGATTTTTGTTTTTTCCGATCATCCTGGCTTTCTGGTACTTCCTGCACAGTGGTATAATTCCTTCTGACCCCTTATTTCACCCCTTTTGGTTAAACTGATTGTGATTTGCATGTAACTCCTCCATGGTGTTTCCAAATTATTAACGAATTGGGAAGTGAGCAATGGGACTCATCTAATATCTTTTAGATGTGGTCACAAAAGTAAAATTTATCATAAAACCCTTTGCACTGATGCTTTTCAGTAACACATCAGTTCAGGAGTTCCAAAGAGTCTGAGTTTTGACAAGAGATGTGTATGTTTCTGGGATTACTCTCATGATTTCTGTTGTCGCAACTCTACTGTTTCTTCTATGTATGATACCATGTTTATGTATTTTGTAACCTGATCAAGTGATGGGAAAGTCGAGCACATCCGTGCAACATTTGTAACCAAGCAGGAAAAATCCTTTGTAATGATTGCATGAAATATTTTAATTCCCCTGCCCTCTCCTTTTTCCCTCATGCTTACTATCTTTCTCTCACCATCCTGGATCAGCAGTGGTCCATTTTTTTAAGCAAACTTTGAGTCACGGGGTGGTGTAAGAGGCCATGCTTTTTACATTACTGTCTCAAAGTCTGCTGAAATGGACAAGTTCAGGGAAGCCTGGCCAAGGTTCCAGAACTCCCTTTGTCTGAGACACACAGAAGGACAAGTCCAGGCTAGTCTGAACCACGGTTCCAGACCCCCTTTGTTTAAGGGTGACGTGACAGATGACAGACACTTGACAGATGGACAAGTCCGGGAGCTACGAAAGGGAGATAAGATACAGATGAATGGCCCTAAAGTGGTCTTTTTGTGTGGGCCCATCTCAAGGAAGAGGGCCATCTCCGAGGTATTCACATGATTCTGACCCAAGCCTTCCAGAAATGTCCCGAAGGCTGGGAAGAAGTAGGATAAAAAGAGCATGGACAAACCATGGATTTTAGGTTTTCTGACACCAGATGCCTCACTTCATGAACAAGGAGGTTGTCTGACATCAGATGCCTCACTACGTGAACGCCTGCATGCTGAAGAAGATGCTTGCATGAAGAACTTCTAGGTTTCTGGCCTCAGATTCCTCCAACGTCGTCCTACGGCTGCCAACGGATTCACCTGGGCTTGCTGCTCGAGACTCTGCCCGTGAGACCTCGCTGTTCCCCGAGACCCTGCTGCCCTTTCTACCTCCTGCTCTGCACTGCACCGATCTGCTGCTTGCGGCCTGACACTCTGCTGCGGCTCTCCCCTACACTTGTTTTCCCCGGACCAACGAATCAACGTGCAATGGGACGCTGCTGCATCCAGGAAGGTGACTTTCCCCGCTTTTCCGTAATTCTTGCCTTTTTCCACCTTTCCTATCGCCCACTTTCCCTTCCCCATCACCCTAATTTCGATATTCACCGCTCTCCCTTCCCCATCCCCTCAGTTGTCTATTATTCTTAATAAACTGGTCGGATCAACATTTGAATGTTTCTCTTCTTAATCTCACGCCGAGCATAATTTATCAAAAGAACCTTGCCTCTCTCCTTAATTGGAGCGAGACAGTTGCTGAGGGAAGGCCTCATGGTCACTGCAGCTCCTCACAAGGAGTGCACAGGCAGTGTTGAGCTCTGCTCTGTGTGACAACGACAGGGCCTGAGAGAATGGCACTGAGCTTCATGCAGGTTTGGGTTTAGAGACAGGTTCTTCACTGAGAGGTTGGTTTGGCATGAAATAGGCTCCCATGGCAGCAATCGTGGCATCAAACTGCTGGAGTTCAAGGAACTTTTGAACAATCTTCTTAGAATTTATATTTTGTTTGGTCCTCTGTGAAACCAGAAGACTAGATGATCCCTGTGGGCTTCTTTTCACCTCAGGATATTCTATGATTCTTTGATGAGCTTTCAAGAATTAACAAAAATCAGGATTTCAGGACAGCTTTGCTATCTCCCCTTTTAGAATATTTATCTATATTAATTTGGGAATAAAGCAATATCTGCCATTAACGTGTACTGGTATTGGTGTCACTTTCACTGCAGTGATTTAAACTCCTGATACTGGAGTCCAATTATACGTAACCAACATTTATAAAGATAAACAGAAATACTGCGACAACTTCCACATGTTAACTTAACATTTACTCACCATGACTATAACCTTAAGAAATCAGGGTCCTCACTGTCACCCTATTCATTATTAACTGAAGAGTTTTATGAACTTCAGCCAGACTATGTCTGTAAATCATAACTGTCTGGATTAAGATGTTATGTGTAAACTGATGCAACTGCAGAAGGACAGGCTTACTGCTAGTATCACATGCAAGGTTAGGTCTCGTCTGAAGCTCAAAAAGTGATGTTGGGAGTAGGTTATAATACAGTTTTGCCAGATTGTCTAAATAGTTTGGAGCAAACAAATAATGATCTGCACATCCACTGTAACAAGCAGCCACCAAGGAGCTCTTCAGTACTCATTAGCCAGAAGTAATAAGTGGTACTTATTTTAAATGCCAGGCATCTTGCTTAAAAGCACCTAAACACTCTTAAAAAGAAAATAAAGTAATTGGGAGAGGAAAATATTTGCTACAATAGAAATTAGGGACGAGCCAGTGCAGAAGTGGAACACGTCACCGACACACACACACTAAATAGTAAGCACCCTTCTTCCCCTACTCTTCCACCACTGGAGATATGAATACGAGACAGATCAAGCCAACTTTATAGTCCTGACATCTAGAAGGAGATCTGAAGCCAGAGCACAAACACAAGTTTTTGGTGTTTTTAAAAGGCTGAACAAATTCCTTTGATTTCAACATAGCCAAGCTGAACATGCTGAATTCCCCCTAAACATAGCTCCAAAGGCTACTAGAGCAAAAGTTTAATGGAATTCTTTCTTAACTAAATGTTCCAGCTTTACAATAAAGCAATATAGCTCAAAGCTCACACAAAACAGAAGTGGCGGGGAAATGATGAAAAGGATTTAGGCATAGAAGAGAATTTGACTAAAAAAGCCCACACCAAAGGATTGAGCTTGTTGAACATAACTTTGCTAGAAAGCAGTAGTTAGAGGAAGAGAGACAATGTAAAAAGGGACTGATGACAGGCCAGGGCTTTAGGAGCGCTGTATCGAAAGCAAACACTGACTTTGCTGTCTGGATTCCTTGTGCAGATATTATACATCTCCTACTTTGACACGTCACAGATCTGAACTACAGCATATTTTTACTGTTGTTTGCTAAAACAAGCATGGCTGTGCTTTGGCTTTTGGATTGAAGAGAAACACTTCTTCACTTTTTGATGCTCTTACGTGGGATGTGAGCAATACACAGTCACACAGGCCTATCCCCAGGCAAGTCATTCATCCAAAAGGCAAATTACTCCATGAGAAACAAGTTTTCTGCTCTGATTGAAATTATATTTTGAGTCATGTGGTGGATTCCTGGGTAACGATTCCACCCCAGGCCACGTGTGCTTCATCTGTTCAGGGGTGAGAAGGAAAACTCTAGTCAGCTAAGAGGAAAGACTGAAAAAGTACAGCCATGCCTACACTCTAACCAACCTCACCTGTCCACCCACACAGTTAACTGTATCAGGAAAGATGAGTAATATTTGCTCCCTCCTGCAAATTTGTTTAACTTATTGCATGATTCATAGAAAGAGAAACATGGAATAAATTTTAAGTTCAAATGAAAAACAAAAAAACAAAAAAAAAAAAAAATCCCCCTTTCAATTGCTATATGGTCCTAGATATAAAATAGATTCAAGCTGCTAACCACATTCTCCCTTCTTGAAAGATGTTTTCACTCCCAGAATCCTTCATGTAACTTAACAGGTCTGCTTGGCTCTGCAGCAGCACCATTTCTAAAACTATAACCATTCAAGAGAAGCATATATTTTTCACTTGCAATTAAGAGGTCTCCATAAACACAATGCTACAATAAAACTGTTTTGTTTTGTTTTGTTTTTTTTTTTCCTCTTGTAATGCTTCAATGAAGAAGAGTCCTGCATACATCTTTGAAAAAATAGTGCCAGGCCAAAATCTTTTGGCTCTGCTGTTCCTCACATGTGCCTCTCAAAGGGAAAAATAATAGTAATAAAAAATATTGTCCCTCAAAAAATTTTGAGTGTGAAGAAATCAGTACTTAAGAATGCTTTTCCCATTCATTGTGTGGAACAAGACACAGAGTGGTGACAGTATTATACTCCTAGACTCTACAAGTTACAAAAGGAGGGCTTGATATTTGATGTCTTATTTAAATTTTAAGATAGTTTAAATAAACATCATGTGAAATAAGTGGTTAATATGAGGTTAATATTCATTTAAAAAAGAAAATCAAACAACCAATGCAATAAATCGAAGTAAAGTACTGTGGCAATTGTGAAACTACTTTGCCATAAATACTAAGATATTGATGTATTTTCTATCAGGTTGGTGTCATATTAGTTAATGTCATATTCCTTAGTTTCCATGGGAAAAAAATAAAAAATAAAAAAATGGATCACTTCCTTGCAGCATGCTACTATATGGAAACAGAAAAATCTGGATGTAAGATTAAAATAAGTACAAGCTGTCTCATGTTTTATTTTCCTAATCTATTTTTGTAGGCCTGAGTCCAGGACAGGATACCTACCCAGGAGAGGTGCTCATATAAATATTTTCTTATTGGTAGGCATGTACTGCAGTACTCACCTGAATTAAGATGCTGTTAAGTTTGAGGTACTATGTTATATTCTTCACTTCTGTGAAGATAATGAACTCGCCAGAAAAATCATCATGTATATAAATGAAGTTTTTAAAAAGTTCCTATTATTTTGTAGTTTAGCATTCAGTCTTTATGTCTGGCAGACCAACATCTAATCTCAAGCATTTGAAAAATAACCTTCTGTAGCAAAATAAGAGCCTGAAGCCTCCGGTAACATCAGGGCTCAAGTCACTGGATGGTTTAGATTGCTTAAAATAAATAAATAAATAAAAAGATTTAACATATCTAAACTTAGATTTTGAAGCCTAAATTTAGTCATTAAAATTAGGAAACTTACCTATGTGCTGTAAAATAACAGGAATCTGACATCATGCTCTAAAACTTCCTCTTAAATAATAGTGTATGTTAATGTTGACTTTTCTTAGACATTAAATTAGGTAATCAACAAACAGCCTTTTCATCAAAAATTACTTTGCACAACTGAAAAAGCCAGCTGTTGCTAAACAACCTAAAAAATAAACATACTTTTTAATTTCTATTCCTCTTTTTTAAAAAACAAACAAACAAAAAAAAAACTTTAATACTTTCAAAAAGATAGTAAAAGATAGTATAGTAAAAGATAGTAAAAGTATGCAGTTACTCTTATCTTTTATATGAAAAATTCCTTATGTCATGCATTATACATATATTAGACATATTGCATCAAGTAAGTCTGTGGGCATGCTCCAATATGTTCAATGTCAGGTGAGCTGTAATGTCCAATTATAGCAAACACTTAATAGAGATCGTGGAGTCCAAGTCCTTCAGGAATGTAAAATTACATAAGGGGGTAGTACATTCTTGCATCTCATATGTCTCATGAAATACAACACATCCTCCTGTTTCACTTGACATCAGAAAGACCTAAGTAGATGTGAGTCACAATTTCCTCAGCTTGAATGTTAGTTTCCATTTAATTGCCTGCTTACCTCTGTAATTAAAAGACATTTTTATTGTCCTCACTATCAGCTGAGCCTATCAGAATTGAGACCATTATACTCCAATAAACTATTTTTTGGTTCAGTAGTTTTGATTTGTAAGAATGTTTGTGCTGCTCTGCACAGTTCTCATGAGACCTCAAATGTTGCTTTGAGTCAGTTTTTCAGCAATCGACAGATTTGTGAGACCAGATGAAGCACCAGCATGAAAATAGGATGAGGGAACTACTCTTTTTTATTCTGGAGGAGACTACAGAGAGGAAAAAAGAGAAGAGACAGGATGACAAACTTCAAGTATATAAGAAGCGACCAGAGAGACAACGGTGATCAATGTTTTCCATATGCATGTAAAGCATCATCTCCTAACATCTTACATGGAAGATGGCCAGGGAAAAACAGAGCATTAGAACAGGGGGTCCCAAACTCCTGAAGTCACTGGCCTACATACAGTTATTATTTGATCAGCCACCAGTCACTATGTGGTACTACAAATAGCAGCTGAAGGATTTTAATCCACCCCAAAAGAACAAGAGGGGTTCATACTTGCATCTTTTAGCAGTGTCACGCTCAGTCTATAGCCTCATCTTTAAAGCAGTTTTAATTTTACCTATTAATATCAGTAGCATAGCACTCACAGGGGTCCCAAGATAACATAGTCACTCTGAATTTGAAAAACAGATCACAACTGCAGCACCAAAGCATTTCCGAGTCCTTGTTAGCAGGGGTCCTCTCTCAGCAAGTAGCTTTGCTTCGTTTCTTCTGAAGAAGAAATAAAACTTCAGTAGTATATCAAGCTGTGATAGGCTGCTACAGTGACAAAACTTTTCCTGTAGCTTATGTCTTTGGACACAAATACTGATTATTGTATTTTTTAATTTTTTTTACCAGCCACATCCTTCCCTTATTTTACCTTTGGTGGCTATTTAACATCTCTGTTATAAATATCAAAATTACTATAATTCAAAAGTAGAAGGAAGTGATCTGTAAAGCCATCATTCAATGGATTTCAAAACATGAAAATATTTCATTGTATAATCCTTTATATACACATATATATATATTAAAGAAAATAAACTACCCCTATGTAAACATCCAGGAAGTGATCCACAGAGCATCAGACACCACTTCACAAGAAATCAAGTTTTACCCATAAATAAATTTACAACATAAGTACTATTCATTGAAGGAGAAATGAAATTATCATCAGAAAAGCCAGTAATACATTGTTTGGCAAAAAATCTCATGGAACAGTATAAAAGCTGACGGAATTTGGCCCTAAAGCTTTTGTATTGCAATCTGTGAAACTTATTGCCTAAGCATACTAATTACTTATGCAATGAAAAAAAAACCACAATATTTTCATTTGAATGAATTCTTCTTGTGACATTATGAGAAATGAAATACAGGACCTCCTTTTTATGTTTCTTTACTACTGTAATTTCAACTTGCAACTCTTGGGGAAATAAGCATAAAAACTGAAGTATATACCTCCCACCATCTGATAAAACTAGATGTTGCAGTCCCTGAATGCAACTGTAATATGGAAAATAAAAGAACAGCTATTAATTTCATAGCAACTTCTATGAAAGCATCAAGGCAATTAGCAAGCATTATTAGTTACACAAGAGCCCTATGAGACAGTTCAGTTACAACATAATTTGAATGGAAAGACTTCTACATTACAGCAACCAGGCCAACACGCAGATTTTGTATTGCATACAAGAAAATATTTTTTTACAGGTAACCTGTTGCCTCTTTTCCACCGCTGCCCCCCCTTCCCTCCTTCCCCCCCCCCTTTTTTTTTTTTTTTTTTTTTTTTTTTTTTTTTTTTTTTTAAATAAACAGCTACCTATAGAAAGTTCATGTACTTCTGCATGGAGTTCTTACAGTTAACACAAAGCCATACAAGTGGTTAGGCATTTGGATCAAAGAGTATGGGCTATGCTGAAACAAATTCTGCATGAAGTAGCAGCCTTTCCAACTTGCCTGGAAGGCAGCAGGTGCTAAATGCCACATTGCAGCAGAATAAGCACTACTCCCTTCTTCCCAACTGATCTCAACATGGGGACACAGGGGTGGAGGGGAGAGCTATCTGAAGTTACAGGAGAGGCAGTCAGGAAACCCAGCACCAGCACAGTATTCCTCTGGTTCTGGAGTACGAAGAGAATACAAGTCAAACTGAGATGACCTGTCCAGCTCACCTTAATCACATCTGAATGGGCTATCTCACAGCTGGTTAAGTCCTCCTTTACATAGCAGTGAATTGAGTAGATGCAGTCTTAGAACATCCTGAAAAAGTTGTTAAGAAGGCTGCCTGTCATGCATTACAAACTTCATCAAACATCGCATAAGAGAATGTACACATGTAAGCAAATCTGAAGCAAAGTTACAGAAGCACACTTTATGAACTGCATATTTGAAAGTTGTCCTCAGTCAAACACATAAATTTTGGGAAATACATTCAAGTTATCACAACCACTGAGCTTACTACTACAAAAGCAAAGACTTTATATATAAGGGGAGCAATAAATCTTATTTGCTCTTGGTTTGTTTTCAAATGATATAATTTTCTTTATTTTGATGGAGAGATAAAAAACTATCATTGTTTATACAGTGTATCTTACAGTAAGATACTACAAGCTGTCCTCACATGTCAGATATTCATTCTACAAATACCATACAAGCAAGTTGTCAGTCATAGTAGTTCAAGTACTTAACCCATTGGCAGTTCCAAGCCACATTACTTTTGTTATAATGGGCTCTTCTGAAGAGTTCTGAAAGAACTTTAATTTCTCATTGAAGAAGAGGAGCTGGAAGACAAGCAGGTAAATCCATCATCTCCAAGATTAGGCCAGAGGTATGGTGGGCCATCTCTGGTTCTTCAACAGGGAATAGAACAATGCAGTCAGCAGCAGGTTCATTTCTCAACCACAAAGGCACAATACCGCCTAGGACAGCACCACATATCTGTGCACAGCAAAGTCCTTGTAAATCTACTATTTCCCATAGCAGCTCTCACACAGTCTACAGATTTACAGCCCAGATCCTCTCAGCTCAATTTCATCACCATATTTTCAGCTCACTGTAAGTATTAAGCAATAGGCACAACCACAGCACTGCACTGCCTGTACGTACAGTATTAGGAGCTCTCTGTATCAAATGCTGATTTGGATGGGTGCCATACACCCCCTGGAAGCATCTGCATTTGAATTTAAAGGGGTGGGTGAGTGACAGCAAAACTAGCTGCTTCTTTTGACAAGGTTTTGGCAGATCACTGGCTGTCATCAAACCTATTGCATTCTTGCTCCCTGCCAAAAATTCCACCTACATTCCTGATGGCAATTATTCCTTTGTAGGTGCTAATAAATAAAAGCAGCATGCACATTTTACAGATTTAAAAAGAATATCCTGATCAGTATACTAATTCCATATATATAAACTCACATGCACACACAACCTCTCCTTCCCCTATCCACATGCCATTGTGCACCCACACCCAAACTCGTGCTTAAAAAAAATAGCAAACAGCAGTAAGATGATCATCTAATTGCATGCAAGTTAGATTTTTTCATGAATCATTTTTCCATAAGTCATTTAGTGCAAAAAATACTGCTTTATGAATGCAAAAGGCAGCCTACATTCTGGATAATGAGGCACATTCACTGCATGCTTGAATCTTTCAGAGGTTCAGACATTTCACACACTCCCTCTAACCGTGATTTTTCTGTGATATCCAAAATAATTCAGGGCACGACAACATGACATAGCTATTATTTGGGCAAATACAAGAAAAGTTTCCATAGAAGGCAAAATGGATAAAACAGGGCTACAACAAGACTTCTACAGTACTACTGAATCAACAAATTGAACATTGCTTTCATGTTTGCATAATTGTGGGTTTTCTGTTTTACACCAACTATAGAAGACAAGGAATTAAAATGGTACCAAGAAACATGCTAAATAATGCTGTTTGAGTCCTTATTAACATCTACTACGAAAAAAATTTAGTTATGTCAAAATGAAACCCATTTATGGATTAACATTAATTTCAAAACCAAAAATTTAAGGTCTTTATAATAGAGTCCCACTACACTCTTTTCTTTAACACTACATACACAAACAAAACTAAATGTAGAGTCAAAACACAGAGTTGAATGATAGAAAAGCATTTAACTCATCCCTAAAAGCTGTAGTGTATGTTTCCCTGCATCGTAGGCCAATATTCTAAGAGGAAGATATAGCCTTCCATTCAATAAAACATTCTCTTTTATACATGGGAATTTTCAACCACTTTCATGGTATCCATGAATTACTTTGATATAGCATACTCTGCATCTTCCCATAAAATTTCCAGAGCAAGTTTCACAGACTATAAAATGCTCCAAAAGCTTAGCTTTGAATTAGCACGTTGTAGAAGGTACTTTTCTTCAGCCTAACTGCATCACAGTAGATTTTACTCTTCTCTTCAGGCTGATATGCAGTCAAATAGAAAGAGCAAAGAGCAGGCAGCTGCTCCAGAGTTTGGATAAATCAGGCCTGAACCAAACAGCACTCTTAATTACCAGCCAAACAGGCAACATATGTTAGTGTGTTGGCTTTGTCTACATTTAAAATGTCTGAACACGGAAGTACCTTTCCTCTTTCTACTTGGTGCTCCCTCTGTTGCATACAGTAGCATCATGCACTGTACTTACACTAGACATCTTAATAGAGTTCCACTACACCAGTCACTAAAAAACAACCTTTTTTGTAGGGTACTGCTTCTCTACAGGCAGAAAGGTCAGGCAAAAAGCTTTAAGTATTCCCAACACAGGTGACTACAGCAATCACAAACAGCTGCAGCAGGAAGGGCTCCCCTTCATTGCCTCTGATTCTCTGTCACTGCAGCACCTGAACACATGAGCACGACTTTTGCTTTAAAATGTTTTGTTGTTGGTTTTGGTTTGGTTTGGTTTTTTGGTCAATGAAAGCACAGGGATGGAGAGGACAAAGAGGACAAATGTCATTTTTGTGTAAAGTCTTAACTGTGGCATTATCTTCTGTTAGTTTCCAGAAAAGATCTTCCAAGTTTTATGCCAAAAAGATAGTTTTAAAAATTCATCCAAGCTGGACAAGGAGCTTTTGTTTCCATTTTATTTTCTTTCAGCCTGTGAGAGGATTGCTGTCCCAGTCCATTCTGAACCATAGAGTGTCCACAAGTAGAGCAGGGATCAACAACAGACCCTATCCTTATTCCCTTTTTTTCCCCCTGTTTACTTCTCCTCTGACTTTCACTTGCAGCTGAGCAGTTCAGGTCAAAAATCTGTCTCTATCATATCAACATTCGTCCCACCAACTAATTTACAAAACACGGGTGCACATGCACTTAACAGCATGAGCATAATGTTGATGCTAAACATCTGAATTCTCTGAAATATCCTAGCACTAGTACCTGATACAGCTCACATTTCACAGACAAGAATTTGCTACCAGAGAAAGCAATTGGATAACTTCAGGGGGCATCAAAGTTGTCATCACAAAACCATTCTTCAAATGCTTTTTCTCTATCATGGATGTTGAAATACAGTTTATCTGAAGAAAATGTAACTAATTCCCACTGTTGAAAACTCCAAGCTCATAGAGTGGTTGTGCGTGGATCCCACGTCCAGGAGGAGGGACGTGGACCAAGGTCATGACCTCTCTAGGAGGGGCCTGACCAAGGTGCTGCCTTCTTGCAGCCTTAAAGGGCTAAAGCATCTGCTTTTCTTTGCTCCAATCTTTAAAGCATCATAGACAAACTCTGCGAAAGACTTTTTCCCACTGGCGCACTCACACTCACGGTCAGAAGGTGAACCATGTTGAAAACAAGGATGCATTAGTACCCTAGCAGCAGTGGGATACAGGCTTTGAAGCCTGGTGGGCAGAACACACCTATAGGAGGAAGAAAACTGCTTCCTGAAATTATCCTAGGATAATATTCTTTTTGCTCAATGGCTGTTAAATGTAAAATGCATTAAAAACCTAGGAGTGAAAGTGTGAAAACGTGAAGATGTTCAGGCACATCCACGTACAGCCCTACCTCCTTGGAAAGTTTTACAAATGTATTCGAAACTTCTTGGACTTAAACATCCCCTTAGCTTTCATTGTCCCCTCTTTTCTGCTAGACAGCTTTGGGGAATATCACTATTCAGAATACTCTGTTTTATAAGGTTTTGAATATTCCCTGAGTTCCACTTATTTTAAGAATTGTCAAATTATCATGGTCATAGACATAATCCTAGTGTTTACAGAAAACCTAAACTTTTTACTGGCATATCTTACCATTCTGAAGGGAGTTGAGTTATGGCTTCTGTTTCATCTGTACTCTCCATTCAGAATCCCACAACAACATGACTATGTTTTTAAACTCCTGATAGTTCTGAGTTGTAAGTTTTCTATTTTCTCTCTTGCTGGTTAAGTGGAAAGATAAAAATAAAACAAAGGCAAAGAAAACCATTAAAGTAATATTTCAGGAAAGTGATTTCTTTCAAAGTATTTTTAATTTTTGCATGACTCAAAATAAATTCACATACAGTAACCACTCAAACCAACTGACTCATCTTCATGTCCACATCCTTTCTTTAAAAACAGAATACTCTTCTCTCTTTTTTAATGTTCAAAACACAGCGTTTTGCTGGAACAGATGTCTTATTTGAGCAAAGTGCCACATTTCTGTAATATCTAAAATAATGTTTCAGCTTCACCAAGATGTGACTAATAATCAGTGTGGAGGAAGAGGTACCATGCCTGTGTTTTTGTCCAGCACTAGTGACATTATTGTGAAACATCCTGATAAGTGTTAATGACATGCATCTAAACAGTATTTATGCTATCTTAGCTATTATCTTTGGTCAAAGGAGCTGACCTTTTTTCCTTTTCTGTTTTTTCCAGCAGTAGCATATCCGTCTCTGAAAGGTTTTAAGTGTCTATGTAACTAACACAAGAACTTTGATGAGTGTTATTTGCTTTGGCTCAGCTAAAGACTGGTTTCTAGCTGCTTGTTTAATCCTCCTGAAATTGCAAAAATAGAATGGGAATCTCAGGACATTTTGCTGTGTTTTTGTCACCTCCCTATATCCAGTCTGAAATTTCACAAGAGCCTTCTTTATAGTAAACTAACACTTCTGTTAATGGAGCTACATCTTATCTGTAGACTTACACTGGCCAACTACTTCAATGCATGAATGTTAATGCAGGCTACAAGTGAAATCAAATCTTTCTCCAGAGTGCCTGTGGCCTTCAATATTAGTATATTATTTCATAACAATAAACAGATGAAGTTCTTGAAAGAAGTCAACACACAAATAATATACATCCAACCAAGTAATTTTTTTATCTGATGTTTATTTTTGTCATTAACAGAAGCATCTACAAAAAGAATTAAATCACCAGGTGAGTCACCAGCAGCGAGTCATATCAGCATAGGAGAAGCAGGGTTTCTCCTTGTTTGGAGAAATTACCTAATCGTTTTTGCTAAGAGGGTCTAGAAAAAGATCTTCCTAGAGGGCAGGAAAGCCCCAGGATGATGAAGAAAGGAAAGTACGTCTTGTGTCATCTGAGCAGGCAGCCACTGAAGTGTGTTCTGTGAAATGACACAAAGGGGTTTCTCTGTACTAAAACATGCTGTCAGTATGAGTGGTGATTAACACTGTCTCACAGACAGGAAGCAAGAATCACTCCACCCTTTAAAGCACGCAGATTATTTTAAGTGTATTGGGTCCTCCTTCCTGTTTACCTCTAGAGCAGCAGGAGTAGTCACAGAAGACAGCTACTACCCTTTTTGTGCTGGATTTTTCCCTTAATTTAAGCAGTAAGAAAATTCCTAGATTTTGCTAAAGGCTTTTTGTTAGTGTTATAAGTGGCAGTTTTGGGTACATGAAAAAGAAATGATTTCCATGCCTGGTTTACCATATTTGGACACTGCTTTGAAATCTGTGGGATTTAATTTGAGTTGAGAAATTGCAAAGATTGTTGCTTAGGGAGACACATGTGCCAGCCCTGGCTCTACTGAAGTCAGCATGACTCCTCTGAGAAGACCTCATTTCAGGGTTTAAAAGCATAATTCTGGGCTCTGATTTCCATTTGGCACTGGCAAAATGAAATGCCTCCTGATCTTATTTCTTGTTACCCTAAAATCAGGGTAAGGACTTACCCTCAAAGAAGTCTCTTCATAGTTTGCATAGCAGCAGACTTCATTTTAAAAATTTTCAGTTCTAAAAGGAGGAGGAGGAGATGTGCCATCCAGAAGTTGAAGATGGAGTTGGACAAATTTAGACTGGAAATATGAACAAAATTGTACGAAGAAGGGCAAGTAAACACCTGAGCAACCGATCCTTCACCATTTTCTGTCTTTAAATGTGGATCAGACATCTTTCTATCATAGTTGTTTCCAAGCTCCTAAACTGACAGGTGTCACTTAAAAGAAAGTACCAGCTATTACTGGTAGTAGTATTCATCCATGCAGTTATATATGGGATGCCAGAAATTAAACAACAAGAACAAAAACAAACAATAACAATAATGTAACATACGAATAGTAGAAAATACAAGTAGTAGAATGTCCCCAGGAGACAGTGTTTCTACCTGGAATGTGCCAGCCAAGGTAAACCATACATCTCAACATTTTTTCAATGATCAAGTCTAAAATGTGAACTCTAAAATTCCTCGAGAAAGTCTGTCTGCAGGGTATTGAGCAAGTCTTAGTCAGTACCAAGTCAGAATTAACTCCCATTGAGGTGGATGCTAAATTTGCTCAATAAGAAATGACTAAAATGCAGAATAAGCTCTCAGGTCTCTCTCCACTGCAGTTTATGGCAAATTAACTGTACACCATGGAATTCAATTTCCACTTCTTTCCGTGGGTGATAGGCAACTCTCTGGAGTGGAGGTTGAGACGTCATCCCTAGATACAGAGTCTGGCAATGAGGTTTCTAAAATCTATTAATTGGTTTGCACTTTGTCTAGGTCTTAAAAATTTGTCAGGGAATGGGGAGTGGGACTGTGCCAGGACTTCTGCTATCTCCAGCTGACATCAGTAAGGAGCTGATTTTGATATTTCTAACTTTTGTCTTGTCCAGAGGTCATGGTGGAAGAAGGCTAAAAACTTCATTAACCACTCTAATTTAAAAAATCTGAGCATGTAGTAAGATCTGTCTTTCAGTGTCAGGCCAAAACCTTTTCACTGACTCCCATGACCTTGATATTATCTCCATCAAAAGACACTAAATGGCTCAATCTATCTCAGCATAATCCAGAAATAAACTGAAGGTCTGTTTTTTCAGAAGAAAACAGACCCTCAAAATTGCAGGGGGGAGAAAAAAAAAAAAAAAGAAAAGAAAAAAAAAGGGGCGGCGGGGGGGGAAATTTTATGAATTTCCCAATTTTGGTCTCAGATCAAGAAGAAGAACATGTTTGTTCAACATTCAACATCTTAAATATAGTGTTAAGGTATAATTTAACTTGCAGAACAAAAAGTACTGTAACTTTTCATTCCAGAGATGTATTGTTGGAAAAAAAAAATTGTACTTCTCCATCTAGGAAGGAAGTAATCACAAAATATCTTCCTTTTTTTTTCTTTTTTCTTTTTTTTTTTTTTCACCAGAATAAAGTCTTCGTTATTTTATTATTATTATTATTTTTTATATGATAGACAAAGTGCTGTCATACTGATAACAGAACAAAATTTAACATTCAGAAACAAGGAACACAAAAGAGTAAATATAACAGTGCTAAAAGATTTTTTTTCCTTCTCTCCCTTCATAGTTGTGTTGCTGGTGAAGATCACACCTGGTCTAGGACATAGACCTCAGCTCCTTTTAAGTAATAGAAAACTTTTCCAAAACAGTTGCTCTAGGCTCCAAAAGAACACAAACTGTGAATGCTTCCCACTCGGTGAGCACCCCCCAATATTCTCACCTACTGATATGGATTGAATGCAAAAATATTTGCTAAGTAAGTTCCAATTGCTAACACAGAATAAGAACAAATACCTCCATGGGGTGGGAATTTTATTCTGCAAAGCTGCTGTAAAAAAAGAGCTGAACTAATGAAACAGCGTAGTTCTACCAGGGCACTGAGTGCCCAAACAGCCACACGTGAATGACAGTGCACAGCCACTCCAGGAAGCCTCACAGAGGAGGGCTGGGGGGACACGCAGCCTTCAGCCCTGGCCTTTTGTAGAAGAAACACTCTCACACGTGTTTGAATACTGAATCATTTCAGCAGAGAAGGAAAGCCTTCCAAGCTGCACAAATATACCATTGTAGTCACACGACACGGGCCAAATTAGACAGAGTAGCACTGTTTTCCTGAATCCGGTTTTATAAGCTGCATTCTAGCAGAGCTCCATTACACTGCTACGCAGAAGTGTCTGGCATTGTTTCCATCACAAACAAATCTTTATGTCCTAAATTCATATTGGACGGAAACTTGGCTTCCAAGGCCTAAACCTAAGAATTACATTTGTTTGTTTAAACAAATTTGAGGGAAAACATACTTGGCCATCTTTGAGTTATATGATGACAAGATGATTTAGATTTCCCATAAAAGATATAATTCTTTTTCCCTCCTCACGCCAAACAACGATGCTTTCTTATAGCTGGACAGTTGCTGGCTAAAAGAACAAGCCTATCAAGAAAAGCCAGCTCACAACTATATTGATTGGGGCAGCAGATGCTAAGCACCACACAGGATGTGGTTCTTTATTGAAGACAAAATATTATCTCCTACATTTATAAGACTTGCATTTCTCTCATGATGCTTTGTGTAAAGCTAAATTGAAACTGATGTATTTTGACTGTATTGTGGAATGATTTTATCTTCTCTAGACAGTGCATATTTACAAACAGCTACTATAATAATCCATCCTTGAGAGGAAACATCCTAAGAAAGATAAAATTGAACTATACAAGAAATGCAACCAAAACTTCCATTTTCAAGGGGAAACGGCCAGAAAGTGGAGCATAGGAAGTTCTGCACAGATGTGTGCAAGAACTTCTTTATGGTGAGGGTGACGGAGCACTGGAACAGGCTGCCCAGGGGGATGGTGGAGTCTCCTTCTCTGGAGATATTCAAGACTTGCCTGGACACCTAGTGTGCAACCTGGTGTAGGGAACCTGCTTTGGAAGGGGGGATGGACTTGATGATCCCTGGAGGTCCCTTCCAACCCCTACAATTCTGTGATTCTGTGATCTGCGATTCTACTTCCTCACAACAAATTATCCCTTATCCTTATCCAATGTACTGTCACAAGAAAATGATACACTTTGCAGCCAACATACACACACATAAAAATCAGGTATTTAAGTTAATTCCTTAAAATGGTGTCTTATATCATTATTCTTATATTTTTGTAGAATAATTGAAAAAGATATGTATATTACTCCAGGGAGCTACTTATCCTGGAGAGAACATATTGTAGTCTTAATATATGCAAAATTTTCTCTTGTGGAAATAGTGTCATTTGGGGGCTATCTACATGACTGCATATATTTACCTAATCCACTAATCCTGCTATAATCTGGCACTGAATTATCACAAAGGAAAATACCAGCAAAGCTTTCTCTAAAACAAGATTTTAAAGTATCCCTAGCTAATATTATCTGTCTTTACTCCATATTTTACTATCTCATTTCATTCAGTGATGAACTAGACTCTATGAAGCTGTATCAAAGAGGAGGATAAACTGTTACCTCATAGAAAAACTAAAAGCACACTGGATAATGTTATATATAGCTCCCTTTGGAGATGTTTTAGACATTTCTGAATATGTAAAACCTGTCTATATGTTTGAAATCTGCTGTTTTAAAAGTCAATAGAAGCATGTGTGAATGTTTGAAATTTACAAAATTTTTAATTAATTCTATAAAGAGCTTAACATGAAAAGCCAAAGCTCTTCTAATTTACTGGAATCAAGCATATAGTGTATAAACACAAGACTCCAGACTTCTTTGTAGGCCTTGGCCTTGACTGAGCACTTTCTTTCTTGGGAAGATACTCATAACTCATTCTTTACAACCTGGCCAAACATACCAGCTAATTGCCTTTTCCAAATTCTCTCCTAAGATTTTATTTCCAGGACAGAATATGCATTCTTGGCAGTCTTGGAGCAACCCAGAAATACAGAATAAACAAACCATTACATGCTTAGACACCTGCTACTCTATGGTGTACAATTAACAGAGAGTCAAGTCTCAACAAATGAATTTGTTTGTTCATTGTTATGTTTAAGCAAGTGCTTGCCATTTAAAATAAAGCAGTTCCGAGCAGTTTCCATTATGGAATTATCTGTTCTTAATGTCATCATTCATTACAGCAGTGGTCAGAAGTGGATTTTCCATCTTAACTAGATCATAGTTTACTTTTACATAGCAATTATCTATTATTCCCATGTATACTGTTTGTTTATAGGTTGAGTACTGCATTCTTCTTTCTAAACAGTGCTTCTGAAGTGGTGGTATTTACTAAAGGCAAACACAGTAATGAGTTAGCATGAGGAAATTGACTGGTAGTAACTGAAATCATCACAATTTAAAGATCTCCAAGCCAGGCATGAAACTGCTTTTGGACACAGGAGGGAAATTAAGAAGCTGCATGGTGAGCTAAGAAGCTGATACTAGCCAAGTAAGAATGTCACAAGATGACTGCAAAAGTTTACCCAACTTTTCCAGACCATCAAAGTACTAAGGGTCACCTGGACCTCCAACCATGCTTGCAAGTGTCTCTCCCAGTCTGCTGAGCCCTCCATACTTCTCTTTGACTTTGGGATACACACCCACACTCTCCCCCTGACAAAGGAAGTGCCTATGCATTTCACCAGATTACTGCACAAAAGCAACTCTGGACTGGTTTTGATCACTTCCCAGCATTATAACCTTGTAAAGAGCCAGCAAATACTCATCAACTCAAAACATTAAGTCTCTTCCTTGGGACTTTTTCATATTCCACTAATTTATCTGGCTGACTTCCACTAAGAAATGCCACGGTACTTCTGCACAGAACCAGTCTTAAGTTGTTTTCTCTGATCTTCCACCAATAACAACATCCACTTTCAGAAACTGTCCTCTTTCCCACTACTGCCCACACTTCGTTTTTTCTCAAAACATTTTGTAGAGTGAGTAATTGATCATTATCTTCTTCCAAAACTCTATTCATCACAATATCTGATTCCTAACTGTATTCACCAGTTATTGCTTTTTCCTAAGAAGAGAAGTTACAATTGATACAGCTGACATCTTAAAAAGCCTTTGCAGGTTCAAGTAAATATGTACATTAGGTCTTTCAGCACTAGCTAAAGTAATTAATTGCAATTTCCTTTAGAAAAGAAATAAGGAAGGTGATATCCATGTCTAAGCATGACAAAGTAAAACTAGAGATGTGACATGACCAGCCCCCTGTATCTGAAAGGAAACCAGGGGCAGAAGACAGAGCTAATCCCACTGAGAATAAACGCACACTGAAACAAGCTCAGAATTAGCTCACATTGATCTGCCCCCGTGATTGTGTCAATACAAGCTTGATCTAGCTCTTACACCAGAAAAAAAGCTTTTAATCCATAGCAGAACCAGTAACAGGACATCTTAATAAGAAATACACACATGAACACAGATGTGCATACATGCATACACATTTTCTTGACTGCAACTGGATCCCAGAGCTTGGTTTCAGTATTCAGCATCTCAGTTCTCTGCAAATGTTTAGAAAGAAATAGAATGTGTCAAGTCTCAGGCTGCAGTAAAATCCATGGCAAAATTCCCACTGACATCAGCTATCCTCATTCTTCCACACAACTTCAAGTCAATGCACCTTTTTGTTTATTTTTGTGTTCAGATACTTTCCTCAAACAATATTAACACAGGAAAAATATCTGCATGTCAGCAGAGTTCTACTGAAATTGACAATTTCTGTTTGAAGGTTTTTATGCAAGCTTCCTCTTGGTTTGATTAAAGTAGATTCTAGCCACAGTATTTGGACACAGATCAAGATAGACATTTCAAATTCTTCCCACAGAACACTCATGTACAGCATTTGAATTGGGCTGAGGTCATCCTGCCTTCATTTTCATGCCTTGAGGTTTTTTACTAGCTTTGAAACCAGAAACAGCAGAGTCCAGCTGAAAGCCACCTCCTTTCACCCATTTTCAGGACCAAATTATCTAATGTCAGGAACTACTTCTATCAGTGAATGCCTACCAACACTTATCACACAGTGGCATCTGAGATGAAGCATTTATTTTCTATTTTAACCCTAAGGGAATATGGCAAAAAAGTGTCATCACCTCTGGAAAGTGTTGTCATTTACATGATGACCGCAGAGTCCATTTTTGGACCAGCTTATCTGAAATTCATTATACAAACCAAAGGTTGGTGGGTTGGGTTTTTCTTCTCTTTTTTTATTTTTATTTTTTGGTGATGTTCTATGGGATTACAGGATCATAAAAGTTTTGTGCCATGTGAAATTGGACAGCAGAAGCTTTGCATAGTTCCTCTTAACTGTACAGCTACAGCCAGAATCAAGAGATAATAGTTTTTACAGCAATGTTGATTCATGGATCTCTGAAAAATCAGTGGTCATTTACTTATGCTTCAGAAGTGTTTGCCTGAAAAGATACGAGTCCTTGAAGGAAACATTTCAGGTTTCAGCCAGTGAAACTAATCCTTCCCATGAGAGCATAGAACTCAAGCTGGCATGACCAGAATAAGTATGTGCTATGTATATTCATAATACATATATGTATTATGAAGGATGATCTCAAACGTCTCCCAGATATACCAAAAAACTACCAATAGCATTTTTACTGATTTCTTGTTATTCTTATATCCTTTACACTCTCAGTGTCTACTCCTTTCTGTTGTCGTTTCCCACTGATCCCCCTTCCTCTCTGTAATCAAATACATGCTGTCCTTCCAGTGATATTGTTAGTCAGTTAATATAATCTGGAAATGACGGTAAAATGATGTTACATTGCAATATTGTCTTTGGTATTTCAAATGGAGCACCTACAGTGGAACTAGCTAGTGACCACAGAAAGGTCATCCCCATCCATTCCAGTGGCGAATCCATAACATTAGTTTATTTGTGCATTCATGTATTTTTGAAGGCCAGAGCGGTCTGGCAACCTGGTGAAAACTGTTGTTTGCTTGCACACTCAGTATCTGGCTAGAGAGCGTTTCCATAGAACTGCGACTCCATACATAACGACATTCTGTTTGACACTCCCCCACACCTAGGTTCTATTTTCCAAATCAAATTTTAAAGGGTTGGATCTGACCTTCTCACCCTGAGAAACAGAGAAAGTGCTCAAACAGGAATACCTGGCCAGTCACACTATTAAAGCAAAAACAATTACTGCCTTATTTAACAAAACAAGCCACAATTTCAAAATGGTAGAGGCCGCCTATTTTGTTAGGGCCTTAATAGCATATTTTGTGGTTCCCCAAGGAATAATTCTCCTTATTCAGAGAAACACTTATTAACCTTCATAATTTATTTGTGGCTTCACTAAACATGCACATTCTATACTGCATGGCCATTAATCCTGGGAATGAACTTATTAATGATGGGTTAACCTTGAAAGGTTCAGTTTAGCTTAGATAACCACCCAGATTTCTGGATGCCTTTTTGAAATGCACCAGCTAATTGAGACTCACTACTGCAGTTTTTCCAAAGCTCTTGTTACATAGATCATTGTTTCTAGTCAGACCTTCCAGAGGGTCCACAGTTCCCTCCCACCATGTTAGGTGAACTGTTGCCTTAGATGTTTGTTAGATGACACCACAGCTAGCTTATTTGACATTCTGAGATAAAACTTTTGCTGTTAGATAGAAGATTGTAGGGTAAAACAGTGTGTATTGTATTCCTAGTCTTTGCCAATATCTGCATCAAACACACATGCTGCCTCTCCCCCGTAACACTTGTTTCAGTGATCTTCCTCTGACTGAGCAAACTAAGAGCAGCGAGATTACAAAAAATTACCCCATCTGACTCCTATAATTTGTGCACATGACTAATCTATGCTAAAACCTCATATAGCCTTTTTTTCTTCATCTTCTCATTTTCAGTACCCTGCTTGATCATTTAATTTTCCTGTTCCATCTTGCCTTTTTCAGTGCCTTGCATTTTGATGTAGAGCCTCAGGTTTGTTTTTGCTGTCCATATCACAGTAGGATTCTAAACCTGCTCAAGTTTGTTTGTTTGTTTGTTTTCATGTCCCAGAAATATATTCTTGCTACTGAAGAGAACAAACAACCAAGCCAGTCTCTTTACTACAGCCACCATAGTCTGGCTTTTGAGTAATTCTCATGCTGTTGACTTTTGCTACTGCTTTCAGCTAGTTATTACAACTGAATATGAAGGAGAATGCCCTAACGTATTCTATCATTTTTAGAAAGTGAAGGAACCCTGTGCTAATGATGCTTATTTACAGGAAGTTAATATATACTGGCATGGAGATCTTTGTGTAGAGCCAGCGCAAGGAACAGCCTTACTGTGGTTATGTGAGCAATTAATGCTTGAACCAGAACTAACTTTACAGAAAGCTATATTTATTTCTAGCCAAATTGCAACTGCAATGGAAGAGGCTAAAATAATTGCTCAGGAGGCTGTAGACCATGTCCAAGCAGTTCATTCATTAACAAAGTGACCTGTAAACTGACATAAAAGGGGCAGACAGAATAGCGGTAAATGGAGCACATTAGATACATCTAGCAAACATTATACCATCTCAACACCCTTTGGTACTTCAAAGTCAGTCTTTGTGAATCTGTACTGTGTATTGCAAACTCAACTGCAAATTGAATACATGGGCTGTAGACAATTACTGTGTTGAATCATGCATGAAATAAGGTTGAGACTGAAAAATCCCATATCTGTGCCACACTCAAAGCCACATGAAGATAGCAGTTATTTGACTTTTATTAAAAAATAAATAAAAAAGAAAAAAAAGGAAATGAAGAAGTGAGCAAACAAAAACACACCAAAGCGCCTGATTTTCAAGCCTTTGCTAATTAAGGAGAAAACTTTGAAAACATGATCGTATGTAATTTATGTAACAAGCCTGACCAAATCTGCAGATATGCTAAAAAAAGAGGTGCTGAAAGATGTGAGCTGCCTGGTGCACTATCAACAGGGAATTAACTACCACAACTATTCCACAAGACCTTATTAGCACCACTAGGATGAAACAGATCCACTGTTAGCACATCTTATGGTAGGAACAGAGGAAGAAGGAAATTAAGATCTTGTTACCATTTTTGTTTGCTAGGCCAACAGTCAGAGATGAGCATGGAGGTATTACTGACTGTGCTGGGGAAAACAAGGAAGGTGCTACTCTGGCTAACTCAGGACAGAAAAGGCTGTTTTCACTCTTGATATGTTGGGCACAGGGAACACCTAGACAGACAAGTCCAAAGACCCAGACAGGACCAAGCACAAAACATTTTGCTTTTGGAAGTTCAAAACCTGAAGGATGACGTGCATTTCTTTGGAGGTGATGCCAGTCAGTGACAATTCAGTGTGAATGAAGACAGGATAAACACATGCTGCGTAGCATCCATGTGCCTCAGTTAGCTCTTATGTGCATCATAGTATACAAGTCCTGAAGGGAAATCACTTTCATAACTCACTCACTGAAACAGTACGACAGACAACTGCTGTCTATGGTGTGGAGGGTATTTCATTCTTTGCTCACTAATGAATTTGCCTATCTTGCAAAACAGCACAAAGTACATTATGGAATAGAGTCAGAAAATACGAGGCTACCTAACTTGCAGAAAATGCAGGAAGATTCCCTCATGTGGGTACCATGAGTCTCCCCTCACTGACAGAGTTGTAGGGAACCCTCCTCACTGTCACACTAAACTCCAAAGCCAGGTGCCTTCAGCTTGCGCAGAAGCCTCTAAGAAAGTTGGCTGGGAGTGCAATGGCTCTGAACCAGATTTGAGTCCTAGAAAATCCTGTTACTTGCCAGAGGCACGAGAAAGGAGTTGTAATACAGTTGGCCCAATTGTATCCATTGTTACTGCCATGGTGTTTTAGGACCTTTTGGAACAACATCAGAGAGCTTACAGTATGCTACTGCTTGTAACAGACTACACCAGCCAATGCCTAGAAATTAGCTTTCATTCTCCATTATTTCTATCACAGTGTATCTATAAAATAGTTTGGTGTTGCCTTAATTATGCACCTATTTGGAATATAAGCCTATCTGTTAGTTAAAAGTTTAACTTTTAGTTTTTCTTAAAGTTTAAGTTTCTCTTAAAAAAAGACAAGTTGGCTTGTTCTTTTTCCTCTATCATTATCACAGTCAGTCACAAAAGGAAAAGTAGGAAATCACAAACATTTTCCTAGAAAAGTTCAAATTTAAACACAGATATATTTTTAATTATACTTTAAATTCTCTCTTCATTCATTTAAAAAAAAAAATAATTTTTTTTTTCTTTTTTTTCCTGGATGTTGAGGGGCATCATTCACAGTAACAATTACCATTACCTTCCACTGAAAATGTAGATAAGGTTATTCTGACAAGCTGTACTAAATAACATGTATAAGGCCTGCAAATACTCATTTTATTTATATCACGCCATCATCACTTCATTTCTAGAACACTTAAATCTAGTTGGAACCCTAAATTATAATTCCACAAGCTCCTGTCTGTTATTATATATACCAATCACAAAAAAAGTGCGTTCTGACTGAAAATACTATGCACCACTGAGACGTGAACATTAAGCCCAACAAAATAGTAATGGGCAAATATTATAATTTACAGAGCTAAAAATTTATATAGTTTCTGCACAGGATATATAACAGGAGAGGGTCAACAGTTTTTAATGGGTTTTCACATAGGGTTGACTGCAACTCAAAGTTTTGTTAATTTTTACATTAAAATGTAAGTCTCATCAGCGTGCATCCAATGGCAGATCCTTCCACTGTCTTGCCCCACCAGCTGCTGGTACAGCAGTGTCATGAGCAAGGCAGCATAAGCAAACCAGAAAGACTGATGTTTCTATTTATTTACAAAGGATATCTTTCTTCCTCTGGTCTGTCTTCCTCCCTTCTTCACCCCCGCAGTCTAACCCTGCCCTGTCTGGTACGTGGGCATGGTATTTGTCCTCAGAACATAACAAATAGAAGTTAACATTCACCAACTGTGACTTATCTGACAGCTCAGCACTCTATTTCGAGTTGTTCACTATTGCAACTTGATTTCCACAAAGCCCTGTGTCATGCTGTGGCATGCTGCCAGGTCATAGGCTGCTCAGCCTCTTGAAAATGGGAATTTGTTAAGTTCACCAAGCTTTTCCTCCTTCTCATAATATGCTCCATATATTAAGGGGAAGAGCATGCTGAATGGCATTATTAAGGGAACAAGATTAATAGTTCAGCAAAAATGTCTCACCATTTTCATCACAAAATTTTGCTGGTCTGTTGCACGTTGGGATTCACTGAGTTCCTCTCATACAATGATTTTGGCTTCCTAATATTTTTCTCTGAACAGAACAGAAATCCTTCTGTATGGTTCAGGTGTCAGATATTCCAGTCCAGAGCTAACATCCTCTCTCTCTCTCTCTCTACTGAGATTTATTTCAGATTCCTTCTATGATCAGATACTACCTGATCTCAGCTGCATGATAGGAATGAATTATAAGCATTTTTAATTAAAAAGCCAATGTGTTTCATAGGATTCTTCTTCCATCCTTGTAAAACTCAAAATAGATCAAGAACTACTTGAAAGTAGCTATGTAGCAATCCATAAAAGAGACAAGACCAAAAAATAATGAAGAAGCATAATATGTTCCAATATATGGATATTCCATTCTGGCAAAACTTGTCTGTAAGTGCTCATTAAAAGAGCAAGTAACAGTTTATTTTGACAAATGTCCATTCATATTTGTAACTATTTCAGGAAGAATAGAAACATCTCAATCCCTTGGTATAAAAGCTGAGTCATCACAAGCCAAATCCCACGCTCTGGGGGCCTTCAAGTTCTGCCTGGTAATTTCCTTTCTCTGTTTCTTTCTCTACATCCAATCTTCCTACTCCATTACTTCACACTGCAGCAGCAAGGCCAAAACCTGCAACTTGCAAGGGCACCCCTGGCTGCCTCTGTCCAAAAACAAGTGTATGACATTGAATCTGTGAGGCTGGGTTAGTGGGCTAGAGCCTTTCCTTCTTACAGTGACTTTACACTGCTCCAAAAGTTCAAATTAATCTGAAAAACCCCGAGCTTTCCACACATCTCTTTTATGCCACCATCTGTGCCCTGCTATGCTGGGGGCACTGAGGGCATATGCAGAACCCTATGTATGTATCACATTCCTCTTATAGTCACCAGATGATATAGAGGCCAGGAACATCACCATGTCACTTGCAGGCTGATACCCTAAGGATCGTGTCATGTTAGTCTGTTACTAGAAAACTTAGCTTTACAGAAAAGTTTTACCCAAAGAATTTGAGGGTCTACAGAAAAGTGGAAGAAAGTCATTGTTCTCTACCCTGGTCATTTGCAAATCAAGATCAATCATTTCCTAAATACATTTTTGCTATTTTCTACTGCATGCTCATGAATGCATGCTAGCCTCTGTAGTGGACAGTTCTTGATGGTGACTTCTGTTGTTATGTCCTCCTTAAGAGAAGATTGCCTCAGATGAAGTGCAGTATGTTCTAGTCTTTGCTTCATACCTCCCACCTGTGGTGTGGAGCTCTGTCCCACAGTAGTCATGATTTTAGACTCCCAGGTGACACAAAAATCCTCTTCTGTTGCTGTCATCTTCACCTTTGGTGGTGGAAGCAAAGCTAGGAATCTGCTCCTACCTATGACTTCATTTCACTGATATCTTTCTCAGCATCTCCTCTCTCTTGCATACTGGTATTACTCAGATACAAGCAACAGAGCACTCAACCCTGACTCACTTTCTTAGCTGAATCTTCCTTAGACAGAGAAGGATCAAATAAAATCTCTGTAATATGCTATTGATATGGCCTATGGTGATTAATTCTCTCCCACGAGTACAAGTCACTGGGGATGGTAACTTACCCATAGGTACGAACCCTCCCCAGCTCTCTAGGACAGGAAATCCTCACCCAAGTTCTAAAGAAGCAGGGCACCCCCTGCTGACCCTGTGTCCAGAAGACAGGCAGTTACCGCATCCTTAAAAGCAATTGGAAACAAACAAGCAAAAAGCAGACAGGTCAGTGGAGCTCCAATTTTTTTTTGACAGTCTTAATTTCATTATTTTAAGAATACATTTCTCCTTGCACTTGAGAGAAGAATTGCTTGTCACAGCTCAAAGCTGCCTAAGGAAAGAAAAAAGATTACTCTTCTCTGTCCTGAGGTTTCCTTCTTACTCATGGCATCTTTGGGGAATTTTTCCAATAGAACAACTGTTATGGAGAGGAAAGTTGGCTTTCATACACTGGTGTTTTGCCTTTCCACTGACGTTACCATAGCTGAAGAATAAATCTAATTTCATGTATCATTTACCACTGGGGACACTATTGGGAAGAAGAATTATTGTTGTTCAGATCTGATCCAAACATGTTTTTCAGCTCTAAAACCTGCATAGTTTTCTTTCATTAAGTAAAGGTAGCTTTGGAGGTCTGCAGCATGGACATTTATACCTTGGTATACATGCAGAAAACGCTTAAGGACAATAAATGTGATTTTAAATTCTGAAAGGCTTCACAAATGCCAGGCCTCCAAATAACTTTGGAAATCCAGATCCATATTTCAAACTTAACACTTTCAGCTTTCTACATGACACACTGAAAATACACAAAGAATACTAAATTCTCTCTTCTCACACTCAGCTTTCTCCACATTTCTATTAACAGAGCTTTTAGGAAATGTTTAAATAACAAGCAGAATTGGTGAGGGATGATTCCAGCCCACAGTAGAAATGTGCATATTTTAAAAAAATGCCATAAATTTCTAGTCCATTCTGGACAATATTGATTATAACATATCACATTCTTCCTTTAAATATAATGCAATGTAATTCATTTAAATTCACCACATATGCCTAAAATTGAAAGAAAACAGATTCCCCTTAGGGGAGGAAATAATTCCAAACCTTCTACCTTGTCTTTGTGTTTTCAGAATTGCTGTTCTATTTCACAAGGTATTTCACAAGAGAATTTTCCCCCCCTACTACATTGCAAAATATGTATGATAGATTTTAATATCAAACTTTTGATAATTCCTTGCTAATTTTTCATTTATTATGCGAGAAATGAAAGTTTCAAGGTATTGGAAACTCTCTATTCTGATTGTTTGTGGTTTTCAATTAAAAATAATTTCTGTTTAAAAAACTTAAGTGAAGTGGAAAGAAAGCCTTCGTGTAGAATAAATATCAAATAAAGCACTGTTAAACATTAAGGAATAAAGCACTGCTTGAACCATGAGTATGGCAGATGGAAAAAAAGACAGACTTTGTCCTGAAGATCAGTCAGACTTAGGGTTTGTCTGATCTTCTCTGCAAGACAATTTTACATTCTCTGATTAAGAAAGTCTTATATCCAGTTCTCACATACTTTCTTCTGGGCGATGTGTTATGTTCCAGCCAGTAGGAGTACTATTGTTATGATGATACATAAAAATTTGGATTTGATTAGCTGCTGCTGATTCACTAACCACTCTCAGTACTGAAAGTGACATCAGAAGTTCAACAAGCACTCTGAGAATACTTGAATTGCTGAGTTCAGGGTAGCTTACAGCCTGAAAAGTAAGGTAGCAACATCTAGAGGCATTTAACACACCGCTGGGCAGCTGTATTAACCTGGTCCTGAACATAAGCGCCATATTTCTGCTCAGATAAAATTCATTCAGATCAAATGAGCTCCAAGAAACCTAAGTGGAAGCAACAAAGCTGTGTACCCCTGTTCTTGGGTTATCACAGCCTGGAAAGGAGGGAATGTTTTCTAGCTAGCTTTGGAATATTTAGAAAGCAGTGCTACCTGGCCATTGAAGCCAGGCATGACCCTGAGGGTTTGCACAACTTTGATAAATGGAGGCCATATGTCTTCAATGAATGGAAGGTGGAGACAGTGCCTTGGCCGATTCTTCAAAGCATTCCCCCTTTCTGACTAGTGTTGCTTTGGTCTTGCCTGCGTTCAACTTGAGCCAGCTGCTCTTTATCCAAGAGTTTATTTCCTGAAGGCATTCCAAAATCCCATGGCCAGTGTGAATATACTTTCAGATTAGACCATCTAATAATCCTGTCTGCCCTCAAAAACCTCAGAATCATTTAAGCATCTACAAGTCTCAGCTGAGATTACAGTCCACTGAGATTATGCACAGGCCTGGAATAATTTTTATCCAAAATTAATAAAGAAAAAAAAAGGCCATGGGGCAAAGGCCATATAATGGCTGCAAGTTGCCCCCTAGAATTGACAAAGGCACACCAGATATAGACCACCCCCGCTGCAGTAATTTCTGCTCCACTAGCTCTGCAACAGAAGAACTTCATAAGGAGATGCAGATACAGTATTTTACAGAAGGAGAATAAGATGAACTTTAATTTACAGTTTCTGAATCCTGAAAATACCTCAGTTTTGGAACACTTTTTTTGTCTTGTAGAAGTTAAGGGTTTTCCCAATTAGGCCATTTTAACAGCTTAAAATATTTGCACAGAGAGTATACTGACATTTGTTTTGTCCAAAAGATGTTTTTATGGAAATACTGCAAGTATTTCTAAATGCAATCAGCCAAAAACATTATTCTAGTCAGATTTCTTTTCTTCTTCTCTAAGGACATTTTGTTGTTGTTTCCCCCCAGCCCACCACCCTGTGATTTCTTGAAAGTTTGTGTATTTTCAGATCAGAACTTAGCAGAATGATTAGCTGGTCTGATTTCTTATATCAAAACCTTAAATCCACCTTCAGAAATTCATCTGTTGAAATCAGCATTCCTGCTCAAGTTGAAAGTTTTCTCACAAATCTTTGGCAAACCAAAAAGGCATTTTTGTGGTCGGTATTAAGTCACCGAGACATTACAGACAAAATAACTTAGTAGCTTCTATATTTTAATTCTCACATATTCATTCTACTCAATAGCACACATTGAATTTTTTGCTCTGTATTTTTCTGGCCATCTTATAGAATTAAATGTCAACCAAACTACTAAAGCATTAAAAAATAAATAATGTTTCCAGTGTACACAAATGAATATAAATCATTACCATGAGCAATTATCTTGTGTTTTAACTCATTAAAACTGAGTATGAGCAAAGTGCTAATATCAAACTCATGCACCAAAATCATAAAACCTTCCTAATTTATACCTTCTTGTATTATGCCTTTTCACAAGAAATTGTTATTTTGACCAGTAGGTTGTCAGTTGTATCCCTCTAAAAGAAAAATCTTCCCTTCATAGGATATAGAATCATAGAGTTGGAAGGGACCCTTAAAAGATACCTATTTCAACTCCTCTGCAATGAACAAGTGCATCCATAGCTAGATCAGATTGCTCAAAGCCTGGTCTGACCTGACCTCTAATGTCACCAATGCCTTCCATCACCACTCTGGAAAATTTGTTCCAGTGCCTCACCACCCTCATTGTAAAAAACTTCTTTCTTATATCCGATCCAAATCTCTCCTCTTAGTTTGAAAATATTTCCCATCGTCCTGTCACAACAGACCCTGATAAAGAGTCCATCCCCTTCTTTCTTGTAGCCACCCTTTGGATACTGAAAGGATGCTAACAGATCTCTCTGAAGGCTTCTCTTTTCCAGGTTGAACAGACCCAGCTCTCTCAGACTGTCCTTGGAGGGAAGGTGTTTCATCCATTGGATCATCTTTATGGCCCTCCTCAGGACTTGTTCCGACAGGTCCACATCTCTCTTGTACTGAGGACTCCAAATCTGTACACAGTACTCCAGATGAGGTCTCATAAGTGCAGAGCAGAGGTGCAGAATCATGTCCAACAATCTGCTAATCACACTCTTTTTGATGAAGCCCAGGATATGGTTGGATTCTAGGCTGCAATGGCATATTGCTGGCTCATGTCCATCTTCCCATCCACCAGTACCCCCAAGTCCTTTTTGGTAGTGCTGTACTCTATCCTTTTGTATCACAGGTTGTATTAGATAGTGGGCACTGACATAACCCAGGTGCAAAACCTTGCATGTGGGTTTGTTGAATCTGATGAGATTCACCTGGGCCCACTGCTTGAACCTGAATGGCATCCTGTCCCTCTGGCAAGCCAACAACCGGAGAGTGGTGAAGACGCATTAAAATGTGTTTTTCAACAGCAGTGATAGTGGTCAGCTCTTCTAGTGCAGATTTTTATGACTGTGGCTTTCAGGCTCTTGTTCATGGCTGATAAAAATGTATAGGTAATGGTGGTGATTATGTTAAAACTAGTGCTCTGTTGCTGAGAATGTGTTCTATTAAACAGTGTTACTGTATTCCTTGTGTCTGTTGTAGTTTCCATGGAAATAAATAGAAGGTATTACAGTCCATATATGTATTATACTACTCTTGGATTTTGTCTGTCCTTGAAAATAACATGGTTGCATATGAAAAGCAATCAGACTTGCTGGAATGTGCACATGGGGGAAAGCCTAGCTAAGCTCTACCAAAAACTGAGTGTGACTTTTCAACTTATACCCTCCTAAAGATGAAGTTTTAAGTTTTAAAACTTTTCTTCCCTTTAACAAGTGTTATATTTTAGCTTCTTCTTCTTCTTCTTTTTTAATTCCTTTTTTCTTTTTCCTCTAGACAGTCCCATCAGCCCAAAAATTAGCACTTAAAAAATTGGGACAACTGAAAACATTGCTGATTGGTTACCAAAGTATTAAGACAACTCTGCAACAAGTGTACAGTAGGACCATGCACATGCTGACAGTTTCTACTAGTATATTTACCATGGCAGGAGAATTTAGGAACAGAATCAGTCTATCAGTAATGTAGAATAAACAGATTTAAACAGTTTATCCAGTGGACAAGATGACACAGAATAACTACGTATCTGCTATTCCTGTACACTTGGATAGAAAAAGAAAGAAAAAAAAAAAAAAAGGAAATGACATTCTAAAAAGATAGTTTTCCTGCATTACCCCAGCCAGTTTGAGAGTAAATATGAATTTTGTTATGTCTAGTAACGTCTTTTGGATGACCTTCTGGCTCTCATTTATTTCCTATATATTTGGCTTAGATCATATTCAATATTTTGGATGACAATAGAACCAAGAGAGTTATTAACTTTATAGAGCAAGATAAATAACATTATGGTGGGTTCATATCATAGTATCATATCATAGTATCGTGCGAGTTGGAAGGGACCTTAGAGATCATCGAGTCCAACTCCCGGGTTTCGAGCCCCCTGTGTAGCGAAGCGGCACTTCTACCCCTGCGCCACAGGGGGGGGGATTCGAACCCGGGCCCTCCAGTGCCGCAGGCAGCAGCTCATACCACTGCGCCACTGGGGGTTGATGGTATTAGCCCTCTCTTCAGCTGGCACTGTGTTGAAGTCACTGTTGGCGCAATGGATAAGACTTCTTGACCATAGCTGAGGCTGATAGAAAAGGATAGGATTTAACAAAACTGCAACTATCAATAGATATAGGACGATGTCTGGGGATGTGTGCCTCAGGTGGCACAGTGGTGTAAGGTGCTGCTTGCAACACCAGAGGCCCAGGGTTCGATGTGTGGGGATGTGTGCCTCTTGTGGTGCAAGCGGCAGAAATGCTGCTCTGCTACACAGAAAGGCTCGAATCCCGGGAGTTGGACTTGATGATCTCTAAGGTCCCTTCCAACTCACACGATACTGTGATACTGTGTCTTCATGGGCTTTATTATGTAAGAAATAATTGAGTAATAAACATAAATATTCTGGGAATAGACATAGATCAATAAGAAGAACACAGTATCAGTGAACCCCCTGAAGTATAATTCTTTGCAAAGGTCATAACCATCAAAAATAAATGTGCTTTTTTTTTTTTTTTTTTTTTTTTTTTTTTAATCTTTCTCCATCACTCCCATCCTCTACCAACATTTTATCATGTTTTTGGAGAACAGTAGGGGAATTCTTCAAACAGTGTACATTAAATTTATATTTAGAAAACAGTCTGAGCAGAAACACTACTTCTTCCAGAGCACCTCAAACTTTTCAGGAAAAGTGCTCTTAGCTCCTGTCTAGTGTGACCCAATTCAAATCTTGTAACGTGACGAAGTTCAGAAAGGTACAAAAAAGATGGTGATTGAGAAAGGGAAAAAAATATGAACAGAAAAGGGGAGATCTCTGTTCCAGGAGCACAGTGCAAGTCTGGTTTAATGTCAGGGACTCATACAGAGCCAAACCAAGACTACACAGCACAAAAGCTGAGTTTGGAAGAGGAGATTAGCATCATTTACCTACTTCTCAACATATTTTTTCACCAGCTGTTTCCTAGCAACAGCTATACCAGATGCTTTCCCTTTGTTAAATAAAATTTTCAACATATAATTTTTCAGTTCTCTTTCTTTCTCCTTCCTCCCTCAACTCCAAGTGCTATGATCACTGGAAATGAAATTAAAATTTCAAGACCTGAAAACACTTAAAGCCATGATTAATGTTTAAAGCTTAAGGAAATCCAAGATGACATATAGTAATTCTACTCAGTTGTGCAAGTGACACTAAGTATTGTTGAGCCAGCATAATATTCAAATAAGAATAGCAAGCTTGTATTCTCAAGAGCACGCGGTGCTCAGATTCAAAGTCTTGCCAAATGATCAAAAGGGACTGTCCGAATCACAATCCCCTTTAATCTATGATTGCTTCTTTTAGGAATGCATCAGCAACTTCTTTTCTACGTTACTGTTAATCAATATGTGAACTTATGTCCTGTATTTTCAATGCAAATTTTACTACACAACCTGGAGCAATTAAGTATTGCTGAAAGAGGACTGCTTTCACAGTCTGAGCTAGGCAATACTCTTCAAACAAAACCATTTTCAGAGAAAAAGGTATATTTGTCCATGCTTAAATCATTCACTAATTAAAACACTTTCATCAGCATCTAAAAAGCATCTTAAAATCTCAGATACTGAAGGTGTGTTTCGGTACTTTCCCAGCAGTAATTTTTTTAACCAAAAATCAATTTCCTTTCAGTATATTTAAATGCAATTTTTGTAACAATGCCAGCATACAAACTCATTGTTATTCCATTTTGTAACAGTTTTTTTCCAACTTGTTTCATTTGAAATATCTCAGAGCTATTGTGCTGAAAAAATACATTATTCACAGGGGCCTTATTGTGCCAGTTAAAGGGTATGCAGATCTTCTTAAGTAAGGATTATGAGAGGTTCTACAAAGCACTGGTGTAGTCCAACATGCCTGCCTGAAACACAAGTCTAGCAGAAAGTTTTTCAGCTTGAGAGGCAGGGTTGCAGTTGGGCTAGCACTCACCCACATGGCTTTGGTGAATCAATGGAACAACTTCAGTAACTGCACACCAATGTAAATGGAACTCCTCAGTATGGCTCAGTGTTTAAAGTTTACTCTTGACCAAAGCTAATTAGGGAAACAATAATTAGCTCCTTTCCTCTCAAATGTCAAACCACAATGTTTGCTCTTCTGCTTCTGTTGCCATCAAAAAACAAAATAGCATATATATATACAAAACAAAGAAATAAATGAACAACAACAACAAAAATAAAAAACAAAACAAAAAAACCCTTCCTAACTATTTGATGTATCTTAAGGAAAATTCTAAACACAAAAGAAGAATAAGCTTCAAAACCACCATAGGATGCTGCAGAACTGCAGAAAGACCTCAAGGCCCTATTCAGTTAGCTTACTTGTTCCTCTTGCACACAGAAGTCACACCATTAACTCTGTGGGCAAAAAAACTCATATGCTCAGGAGTTAGCCAGAATGGGTCATTACAAAGTACATGAAATCTGAGATTTAAGACATTCACAAAATGCCTAGCACTTCAAAACACACGTGCTGCAGACTCTGAGGGCTGCACAGCCATCCACGGTGCCCCAGCCTGTCAGAAGGTTCCACTCACAATTGCTGCTGGCCTCCTCCTTCTTATGCATTTTCCACTGATATCAGTGCTCCCATGGGGCCTGGGCACACAGAACCAAGCATGACCACACAGAAGCAGAGCTGGTGGAGGAGAAATACAGCTTCTGAAAACGGGGCCTATCCTGCTTGTCATCACATAGAAGCAAGGTGATAGGAAAGGTCTGGGTTTCTGTGTGTGGAGCAGGATCTTCTCCAGGCAGCCCTGTGGGGCTGTAACACAGCAACTTCCTTCTTGTGGTGAACAAAACGGTGACTGTTACCTTTTGGTACACCAAACTGACAGGGTTGGAGGCTGATACATGCTGCTTGTTGCTATCAAGGGATCTCAAAATATTTGTACCAAATGCTACCTTCCTTTAAGTAAGGTGCATCGTCAGATTCCTATTTGTTTATCCAGTGGTGAGTCATGCAGGGGTAGTAATTCATCTCCCATGTAGGGATGATACATGCAGACACTGAGAACGTGTAGGTCATTTATGTGCCTACAGCTCATCTGCAGGCCATTTATTTGCCCCACTCGTCTCTCACTTGTGCAGCCAATTAGAAGAGCCCTGCTTTCCAGTTCTACCCAGCTCCTCACTCCTCACACATCTGAGTGTCTCAGTAATATTAATGAATATCTCCTCGCGGTGCTCCCATGAGGTGCAGGAACATTATCACCATTTACAGAGGGCTTGCCTATGGCTATACAATCTGTGGCAGAGCTGGGAATGAGACCAAGAAATCCAGGGCTCCAGCCCAGTGCATTAATCACATTGCTCTTCCTCTGCTCCTTTTACGAGCTGGACACCTGCTTGCTGGTTGAGGACCACCGAACAGCTATCACATGGTAATAAACTTTTACAGTCATGACAGACCTGAGCTGGATTTGAACCAGCATCTTAGAGGTGCAAAAGCTTTATATATAGCCTGTTATTAGTCCCTTGAGCTAGATATTTCTCTGGTGGACTGTTTGTTACCCACTGTAAAGGCAAGCTTGGGATGCCAGCAGTTTCCAAAAGCAAGTATTGCCACACACTCAGTGTTATTTAGCTCTGACAGAAGATTCATAGCGTAAGGGTGTGTGTGCGTGAGTATTTTTTCCCAAGGAAACATTAGAAATCAACCTTAAGGATGTGAGCTTAGTTTAAATGTCATCTTAAAAACAGCTGCTAAAAAGAGATATAATTCACGAGCCAAAAATTGGGGCTGGGAGGAAGTTGAAATGAGAGATGTTTGGTTCTCTAATGCTCCTGTGTGAGGATAAAAGGGTAAGATGTGGGGAATCTTCTCTGGCACGAGGTCTTGCAAAGTGTTCTGGAAGATTCGGGTTTGCAGAATATGATCTCCACATATGGCAGATTTGAAAAAGTGGTGAAAGAAGTCCAAGCATATGCAGCAGTGATGTAACTGGGCCAGAGGGGTCAGGCACCTGTGACTTTCTATCCACATTAAGTTCTTCAGAAGCTGCTTTTTGACTTAGCGGAGCAGAGTTTTCCATCACATATGTGTAAAACATTTCATCCATTACAGGTTTCTTGGCTCTTCTAGATTGATTTTGTTCATGTGTGGGGAAATTTAAGGAAACAAAACAACAACAACAAAAAGCTTCTGAAACATATTTCTTCTCCTGTTTCAAAATTTGTCACTCATCTCCTTGAAGTGTGAGACTCTTCTTAAGCATTTGAAGTGGTAGCTTTTCAGTGCTGCATTTTGTTATGTGTTTGCTTGCTGCTTGGCACAGTTAATGAGCTGAGCCACGGGAACCTATCAGTAGGTATTTTAGGTAGTGCTATAATACAAAAATAGCAATAAATCACTGCCTGCTATCCATGCTAAAACTTAACAAAGATGATGTGTGAGCTTTAGCCACAGGCAGAAAATCGACTGCTTATGCCTCCCCATATCAAAAATGACTTAGAGGAGAGTTTTCCCCAGATAGCCATAATCCTCAAATAATCCTCACTTGCCACAACAAAAACAACAGAGAAAATAATAATAATAATAATGCACTATTGCAATGCAGCTGACTCCTTTCCCTTCCCCTGCAGCTGGGTGGAGGAGTGAGGAGAGGCAGCTATAAGGGGCTCAGAGCTCATCACAGAGCTCAGCTCTTACACAGGTTTAAGCCATCACCATGAAGAGACTGGGGATGCAGCCTGTGCTGGAGTTGCAGCATATCCAGGATAACACTTGAGGCTACCCAAGGATGGTGCTGCAGCCTCCAGCAAGGGCTTTAAGCAAGGATCCCTTGTCTTCCACCAGCTCTGGTTGCTATTCAGGACAACAGCTGGGTGTGAGCAAGTGGTAGTACTAGAATACCTTAAAAGTTAAAAAACAAATTCTAAAAGGATGTTATCATTTACTGTATGTATATCATTCCTACAACAGGTACAGAAATCGAGGACATGACCCCTGTGATCCTGAGACTAACCTCTTGAAATTTTGCACTATATAAAAGTAAAGGCAATGTTGATCCAGAGTTTTCTGCAACTGGGTATGAAATTATCTCATGCTGCCTAAACAGTGAGCTTGCACATGATATTCCTGGAACCCAGAATCAGCATGGTCCTTCAGTATGTTATCTATTTCCTTCACTGCATTGTTAATCTGTATGCAGATGATAGAACGCTTGCGGCCTGACTCACGACAGCAAATTTTGAAAATGAAAGAGATGATGAATTCATTATGCAGCACTTTGGAAAGCCAGTTGCCAAGCTTTGGGGAGAATGAGCACCAAACAGGAGCTCCATCTCATTCAGTGGCAGCATCTCACCACCCATGGACCAGCACAGTCTCCCTGCAGCAAACATGACTGAAAACCCTCAGGACAAGCAGTCTGGTGCCAGTAGTGGCATGATCGGGGGTAGAGTGAGCCCCCAAGCCTCCACCCAGTACTGAGCCCCAACAGCAGCCAAATGAGGTCTGCTCTCTGGCGTCTGACGTTGTTTGTGACAGCACCCGCAAAGCATCACAAGTGAATAGTATCAAGGATTACTATTTGTGTATAAGTGAGTCACAATACGCCAGATTCATAAGAGCCAGATGTCACAGCTGACCCAGACAAGGCACTCAGACAGATCCCACGCGTTTCATGTGTCAGCCTTACATCCATTCATAAAACAGCTCCCTCCCAAAATATAAGTCTTGGGAAAATTTAAGATCATTGTGCAATTGTAAGTCAAATTTCAATCATTTTCTTAGGTTTATTTTTCCCATTGTTGTCTTTTTTTTTTTTTTTTTTTTTTTTTTTTTTTTTTTTCTTTTGGTCAGCAGCGGTTAAAAGAAAGAAGGGACAGGAAATGATACAGAAAAAAAAATAATAATAATAATAAAAAAATTGTATGGGTGGACAGGCTTGGAAAAATAACTTTTTTTTTTATCCTCTTTTTTTTTCTTTTTTTTTCTTTTACTTTTTTCCCCTCTTTTCTTTTCTTTTCTTTTCTTTTCTTTTCTTTTCTTTTCTTTTCTTTTCTTTTCTTTTCTTTTCTTTTCTTTTCTTTTCTTTTCTTTTCTTTTCTTTTCTTTCCTTTCCTTTTCTTTCCTTTTCTTTCCTTTTCTTTTTCTTTTAAAAATGTAACAGCTATAGAAACAATCTCCTGGACAAAGTCAGACAGATGTTTTTTTCTTCCCCCACCCCTCACCCCCCTTCCTTTGGACAGAGTGACTTTCTCAAGAGCACAGCTGAAAAATCTTTGGAAAAAAAAACACACACAGTCTCAGGCGTTGGAGGTGTCTGGGGCTGAGGATTACAGAAGTTCAAATTGGCTCTCCCTGTCAAAATTACAGCTGCACAAAAGATGGTACAGTGTATCAGCCCAGGGCTCAAAAGGACTTTTTCCGGTTCTCAAGATCCATGCAAGTCTTGAGAAAATGCAGCTGTGCATGGCCAGACAGGCAGTGCTGGCAGGGCTGGGGCTGCCACCCGCCCTGGAGCTGGCCAGAAGGGACACAAACCTACTGCAGGGCACGAGTGTGGGATCCCCCTACTTGTACATTTGTCACTGAGGGATGATTTACTGCCAGGGCGTACCCTTTGTGACTCCTTATAATATGTTTTCTTTGTTTTCACACCTCCCTCTTGAGACTTGAAATTTAATATCTGTTCCAGCAAGAAGAGTTCTTGCTCCCTTGCCCTCTCTGACTCGCTCTTCCTCTTCTTCCAGTGTATCTTTCTCTATTGCTTGGATGAAGTGAACTGATTGAATTTTATCTGGATTGTCGCCAAGGCACTGTTTTAACCACACACGCATTTTGAGGGTGTTACTCCATTCATATCTACCCCACCCCCATGACCCTGCTAATCTAAATCCACAGCACTTGTATGGTGTTGAATGCTGAGGGGTCCCCACACAGGCTGCACCACAGCAATTCTGGTGCTGTGTGGGTGTTGGTATAGGGCTCCTGGGTGCTCTGCTTGGATGCTACATCATCCAGTAGCTGCACACAGCTGGAACAGTTCAGAGGTCTGCACACACCACGGATGTTCTCAGCATTATTTACCAGATAGTTTTGCCTGTGGCTTTTAAATGACGTTTCCCCTTCTCCCTCCTTCCTTCAAATTGGAGGTAATATGGCTGGTTATGAAAAGCTGACACATAGTGTTAGGACAAGTGGAACTGTTTTAAACCAAAAGAGGGTAGATATAGATTAGATGATAGGAGGAAATTATTGGTACCAGGACAGGTTACCCAGAGAAGCTGTGGATGTCCCATCCCTAGAGGAGTTCAAGGCCAGGTTGGATAGGGTCCTGGACATCCTGATCAAGTGGTTGGCACTGCCCATGGAAAGGGTCTGGCATTGGATGGGCTTTGGGGACCCTTCCAACCCAAAGCCTTCTGTGATTCTGTTGCTGGATTGGCAGCTTCTGAACAGATGCACCATTGTAATGTTGCCTGATTCTTGCACATAATGCTTAATGAGTGAGAATAACACAATCTCTTTTTTTGCACAGGCTTAATACTTCAGCTAGAAACTACACTGAAGTCATCAGAAGCTGTTAAGCAAGGGTAAATTATACACTTCTTTAGGAAAGACAGATACAGTATTCATTTGACATTCCCATTTTGATCACCGGACAAGTGAAAACTGTAATCCGAGAAGGTGAAGGATCCTACTGATCACTTGTAAGCTGGTCAAAACTTTCAGTCTGGTTCCTCTCTGCAACTGATGTTTCTGTATAGCAAACATTGGAGGAAGCATCTGTAAATCACAGATATGCAAACACCTGTAAATTCTGTCTTCTTTCTTTGATGATCACTTAGGTCTAAAAAATCTTGTGTCCTATAAAAATTCTCTTGCAAAACTTCTGCTGTTCCTAGTATTATATTCTGCCAGCTCTAGAATTGATTAACTGCCATTGCCTTCCTTCCTCCTTACTCAATAGTACCAATTATGCTGCTAAAAAAATCACCCTCCTCCCCCACCCGTCTAATCACATTCTTCTCTTCAAATCCTTCAGTGGGATTTTCTATACTTGGAGGCACTTTCTTGTGCTTCCATGGTAATTTCTACTTCTGCCTATATCCCTGTTATTCCTTATTTGAGTTCTCCACCCCATTGCCTAAAATTACATCCCGGGATCCTTTTCGTGTCTTTCACCCCTTGTTCCTCCCTTCCAGCTCCTCCTCACAACTTGGGTCTGCTTCCCATTCAGTCATGCATCAAATTGCCATCACGCACTCTTAATTTCTGAGAAATATATCCACCTCAAAATAGCTTGGTTAAGTCATGCAAGTGTAGAGATGTATGAGTGTAATATCAGACCACTCTCAGGTTAGACCATCTTCAAGATTAAAGTTACATTAACCAAACATTAGTTCCTCTGAAATAGAAAATATTGCCTTAGATGACTTGTTGAAAAAATAAAATAAAATTATTAACAAAAATAGCTAGATGCCTAAATTTTTCATTTTCTATCAAAAATTCTCTCATTCAGTTTATGAGTAGTGATAAAGTATAACCTTGCCACTAGAAATACTGTGCAATCTTTGGCAAGTCACTTGATTTCTCACTCTAGTTTTACCTTCTCTGTAAAGTACACAAGTGTAGTGGTTCTCCAGGATATAGGTAATGTTGCTTCTTACCAGTGACCATTATTTGTTTAGTCCATTTATAAACCCCTCTGAAGATGAACTGGGTTTTGTCATATCGATGTGCATTGATTGCTATGTACAATGAAGCCTCCAATTATCTTAGTCCATACTAATGTAACACAACTATAACAGTCGTGAAAATTATTAATACTTTTCCAGCACTCTAAGCATGAAAAACACTGCACAAGTGCCAACAAGATGTTTTGTTTCATTTTGGCCAGGGACATTTCATGGCAGGAGTAGTAGCAAAATGTGTTAAATAGATCAATTACCCAGAATCATACGGTCAGATCCCAGTATTATTACTGGAATCAAGTGCATGCAATTAAAAATATGAAAACATTCACAGACTTTATTTCAAATGAAATATTTTGGGTTTCTCTTATAACATTTTGAAATTCATACAGGGGGGGTTTACAGTAGCTATAGAATGTAAAGCAGACATTAAGTAGACTATAATACAATGACAGTATTTTTGATCATTGATATTGAAACACATTTCTTATGGCATATGTTTTTCTCTTCTTTCCCAAAACTATTATTCTTGATAATGAAACTCTTGGAAACACTTGGAAATGAGGGGGTTTTTCTACTGCTGATAACTGATTCCAAAGCCAACATGAAACGTGGGCTGAGAATCTTCTGTATCCTTTTTTCTTCTTTTCTTCTGAGGTGATGGCAGGTCAAATCTGATACTTATTGAATTTATAGATTAATAACACCACGTACACCCAGAGATCATTTTTCTAAATTCCCCCACCTCTTTTAATTTAAACTTTGAGGAAAAATTCAGTTATCATGGAAAAAGGGAGTGAAAAAATCTAATATCAGTGTCTGAAGCTAATGTAGTAGAAGCAGATGCTGTGTTAGCTTCTACTCAAAGCTTTGCCAGTGATTTTTGACTGCTGCACCAAATTTTATCTCTTTCCTGAGATTGTCTCTCAGTCAAAACTACAGAGGAAATCTACGTAGTTTGCCAAGTGTCATCTACAAATTAAAAGGAGCTCTAAAAAAAATTAGTGATGCTTGAGGTCAACACTGATAAAAGCCACACTTTGCCTTCCAAGACCTGCTGGGGGGGGGGGGGGAGGAGGAGGGGGGGGGGAGTCTCAAGGCAGTAGCTTGAGTATTGGTGGTGTTCTAGTATGTTCATAGATCTGTACAGCAAAACTGCATAGACAGAACTTTTAATAACCTTACAGGAAGAAGCAGGTCTAGAAGCACAAGCATCAGATCTCTCAGCAATCTTCCACACCAGCACAAATGATGCTACCAGCATGCTACTACTTTTAGCATGTAGTAAAGTACTACTAGATCACTCTCATGCATTTTAACTCAAATTTCTGCACTAGCATTATACAGGGATACTGAATGCTGCCCTCTTGCACAGTACAATGTGCTTCTCACTCTCTTCTGTCTTGTTTCCAATTTCATATATTTTGCCGAACTGATTGCTTGTACTGAACAAAGCAGAGATGTAGGAGGAAAGAAGTGGCATGAGATCGCATAGAGCCTACATTAATGTGTATGTTCACAGCGCACATGAGGCCAAATTAGGGAAGGACAGACTGTTTTAATATTCTGTTTTCTCCAGTTACCCAGATCCAAATGGCACTTAACCTAAGGCAGTTATGTTAATCCTCGGGATTCATTTAGGAGAAAGACGGTATAGCATATGTTCACTGTCAAACACAGAGGAGACTGGCACTGTACACACTTTTTCCCAGCATTATGGACGCAAGAACAAATTATCTCAAGTCAGCTGCTCCCTAGTAACCACCCCCGTGAATGCTACCAACACATTATAAGTGTAAGATGGCTTATTATTCCTTTGCTTAGGAGTAAACAGCCTTGAATTACTTCACAACCTCACAACTAGGGACAGCTACACATCGAATACAAGACAGGCTGTTATCCTATGGAGACCTTCTTTAATTGTGAATCACAAATTGATTTAAAATCAATTACAGTAATAAAAGCTTGTCTTTGATTCATGAAGAAAGAATTCATTAATAATATTTGTGTGTGTACTCCTAAATAGCCCCTCTTTTTAACCATTCCACACTGGAATATTATTTTAGTCTCTCCAGGTAAGTTTAAAGAAACATATCACCTTATTTTATTGATTATCTGTGGCTTTATCTATTGTTTCTTCTACCTTCTTGTAAAGGACATGGCTTTGGTAGAAGATGACATTGGTATTAGTGCTTTGATGTTGCATAACAATTACTGTATTCTTCACCACATTAAAATCCAAAATTTCACCACGTTAAATGGTTAGAACAGGCAAAAATTTTCAAGGTAGCAGAAGCTTTAGGTACTCCTGTCAAGCGTTCACAGTACTAACAGGTACCATAAGTCCCATCTTAACCGAAAACAAACAAACAAACAAAAAAAGCACATCACAATGCCTAACTTGTAAAAAGAGATCACAGCAATAAAAGAACCTTTTATGTTGAATGTGCCTGTGTTTTACCTTCCTATGGCAAGGAAACACTGTTAAAGCATTAGATAAATCAAAAGATAGAATCTCAAGGAATTCATTTATTGAAAGATTTGCAAAGATGAAAGTTTAATTCTCAGCTTCTGTTCCTGTAGGCTGTACAAATCCAGCTCCCACCCTGCTGCTTACCACAGCTAAGACTGCATCAATATGCCTGTTATAAATGTCATGTTTCCAGTACTTACATCTCAGCTGTTGGTATTTTCCTTTGGACTAGCCATGGAAATTCAAGCCTATTACCTAAAAAGCATGTATAAATACTCCATTTACTCACACAAAACCTTTACTGACAGCTACCTAAACAGAAAACTTTAGGAACAACAGCTAGAAATGACACCCTACAGTAACAGTGTTAACCACCTGCTACTGCAGGCAGTATAATCCTAAGCATGACAATAGATTAGGCTGTAATACAGTCTAATGAGAAGTGACTGGGTATCATTCTGAACTTTCCAAGATTGCTGTTTAGTAATAGCATTTTAAAATATCCATGATCACTTAAGCACATGATGGCCCAATGGAGTTCCGAGGGTGGTAGAAAAACAGTCCTCTACTCAAAAGCTCTGAGGATAATTTCTGCTGTGGTTGCACATGTAGCCACAGCAAATTCACAATGGTCACAGTTGCCAGATGCACAGCAGGGTAATAAAAAGTGAATTTTTACATGGTGGTTGCACACATAGTCCCTGGTGGTCACACTTGGGAATTGCTGGTTAGCGAATACAGCTCTTGAACACGGAGACAGGGAGCTTCAGTTCCATTCCTCTCCTGGTTTGAAGATGAATTCACTTGGATAGGACGTTTTTGCTTGCTTTACTTACTTTACTATACTTGCAAATTTCTCCCTAGAGATAGCATCTCCCTGTGTGTGGTCCTTTGAGGTGAGCATTTTCCAGTGATGACTGGAACGGATGGCAAACTCAAACACTACACAAGCATCTATAGAAAAGAAGCCACAGCCTTTTGGAGCTAAATATTTACTAAACTCTGTACTAGGTTTCCCTTCACAATTTCCTCATTCCCAGTTCACGATGAAGTCAGTACTTGTATGAAAAACACAGTTCTCAGCAGATAGCACAGACTTTCCAATAGGACCTGACAGGTTTCAGCACTGACCTACATATCCCAGAATGGAAAAATTTAGAAATCAACCACAGTACCATGCCAACTGGCATCATTTTGGCGTTCACCTCAAGAATTTTATGAGGCACGGGGCTAATGCCTAAGAGACTTCTCTAATCCATTAAATGCATGTTCTGAAGTGACCTTTTGCTACTAGAGAAAACTCACCAATTGAAAAAGTGATCTCTGCCTGCTCAGTCCTGGACCTTGTCACCATGACTCTCACTGTAATGCCATTTAATACCAAATGTGGTGACAGAGTTTATCACTAAAGTCACTTTTCCGGGACTGAGCCATCAATTCATTTCAGCAGTCGCCTTTTCTCATAGAACAAATTATCACAAAAAATGCAAAGCATTTGGCTTTTCCAGTAACAGATGGTTCTTAAACAACAGAGAACCAAGTCTTATCAATAACACTCTCATCTACACAGTAAAAAGAAAGCTTCCTGAGGTGCAGTGTAAAGGACCCCTTACTGCCACAAGGGAATTTTTGTCAGGACTAGGGCTTCTATAGCATACTAGCTTGAAAAGGAAGAGACAAGGCCCTAAGGGGCAAGGTCATACAGATTTTTCTAACCTATGGAAGACATTTCAGTGGGGAAGAAGGAAAGTAACTGTTAGTGAAAAGGACTGTTGTAATTTAATGTGAAGATAGAGTTTGGTTGATAGCAGAAACATGAGGGTGTCGGTGCCTTACCCCAGGAGGAGAATGGCTGGAACAGTAGGGAGCTGGGAGATGGCATGGGTTGAGTGAATGAGAACAGGCAGCAATGGGGAAATAAACTCAGATAAGAGAAGAAACTGCTTTTCCCAGCTGTCCCCTAATGAAGGTGCATGTAGTTTCATTCTAATAAGGGGGAGAAAGGGAGGAGGAGTTGGAGGAGGAGAAGTGGGTGCTCTTTCTCATTAAAATCCTTCCTTAGGCTGCCAACTACATACCCACTCTCTAACTGCCTTTTTCTATGCCATGGCAGAGAGAATTTAGTATGTAGAGGAAGAGAACAGGCACAGAGAAGCCAGAGCTTTTATTTGCAGCTTCTCTGCAAGCCTCATCAGCACTCTGACAATCTGCTGACAATTTGCAGGAGCAAAAGTCCCCCCAAAAAACTGTTGTGACAGAGTTCAGGGTGAAAGACCAGGAAGTGGTGCCAGTTCCAGGATTCTCTGAGCAGGAACAGCATGTTCCTGAAACCTGCTAGCAGCCAGAGAATAAATATGAAGAACATCCAGGCAAACCTCAGGACAAGACATATATACCACTGCTCAGAAATCCCTCCCTGAACATTCATTCCAATTTTGTTGTTACCTTCAGTTTTGAAAGATGACCTGCTTACTACCCCAGCATTTTAACCAGTCACCACTCAGACAGTGTTTTAGTGTCCAAGTGGAGACTGGTACACAATGACATTTCTCAGAGACTGGTGTTGGAATTGATGCTATTTAACATCTTCGTAGGTGAGAGAGTGGAATCGAGAGAACCCTCAGCAAGTTTGCAGACAACACAAAGCCAAGTGGTACAGTTGACACCCTAGAGGGAAAGGATGCGATTTAGAGAGACCTGGACAAGCTTGAGAGGTGGTTCCATGACAGCCTTAGGAAGTGCAAAAAGGCCAAGTGCAAGGTCCTGCACCTGAGTCAGGGCAGTTCCAAACACAGATACACGGTGGGTGAAGAATGGCTTGAGAGCAGCCCTGAGGAGAAGGATTTAGGGGGCTGCCAGTTGATGGAAGATTCAACATGAGCCAGCAGTGTGCACTTGCAGTCCCAAAGGCCAACAACTTCCTTGTCTGTATTAAGAGAAACATGACCACCAGGTTGAGGAAGGTGTTTTTGGCCCTCTACCCTGCTCTTGAGAGACTCCACCTGGAGTACTGCATCCAGTTCTGGAGCCCCAACTCAAGAAGCACACAGAGCTGTTGGAGCAGATACAGAAGAGGGCCATGAAGATGATCATAGGGCTGGAGCACCTCCACTACGAGGACAGGCTGAGAGGACTGGGGCTGTTCAGACAGGAGAAGAGGAGGCTTTTGGGGGGGACGTTATAAGCAGCCTTCCAGTACCTGTAGGAGGCCTACAGGAAAGCTGGGGAGAGACTTTTTGTAAGGGCATGCAGGGGATACAGGATGAGGGGAAATGGCTTTGAATTGGAAGAGGGTAGATTTAGACTAGATGTTAGGAAGAAATTCTTTATTGTGAGGGTGTAGAGACACTAGAACAGGCTGCACAGGTAATTTGTAAATGCTTCCTTCCTGGAAGTGTTCAAGGCCAGGCTGGATGGGACTTTGAGCAACCTGGTCTAGTGAGGTGTCCCTGCCTATAGCAGGGACTTGGAACTAAATGTCCCTATCAATCCAAACCATTATATTCTTTGATAAAAACTGGAGGACATTAACACCAGTAGTAAAAGAATGGTTGTTATTGGAGGGATTTCATCCTGTTTTGTACATTGCTCCCCAAAGACACCTCCTTTTCCTTTGAAGCAGGAGCCCTTCTTCCTCTCCCACTACATATTCATGATACTTACTTTAATGCTGTTCCCCCCCCAAAAAAAAAGGAAAAGAAAAATCATTGAAAACTGTTGAATTAAACAGAAAATGTTCATTTTGTTTTGTGGGAAATGCCTAGTATTTTTCAGCAAGCCCAAGTACAGTTTATCAAATATTTTTGCTATCATGAAACATTACAAAAGAACCTTCAAGTTTTTCTTCTGAGAAGTTATTTAAAATCCATATTGAGTCAACTCTCATTTAAAAGTAAAGGCACAATCAGTATCAAAATTGTGATTGACCATGCAGCAATACCTCAATACCTGAGAAAAATCTGATCTGTTTGTTTCTTCTCTCCTACGTTCCTCCAGTCTGTTTTCCTTCATGGGTAGAAACCAGGCTTGGTACACAATTTGCTGCTTTCTTGTATTTGGAATTTTTTTCATGCAGTGGGTTTCAACACACACACACGTACATTTTTCTACTAAAATTCACCATTAGAAATAATGTCTGTTTCTGATCTGGATTGAGGGCAAGTGAAAGTTTTCCTCCTGTAGCATTCTGGGGAAAAAAAAAAACACACACACACACACACAAAAACAACCAAACAAACAACAACAGAAAAAAAATAGCAACGACCCAGCCACCTACTGGCCTTGTTGTACCTACAGCCTCTGTTGTAGTTTAACTCGGCAAGTGGCTGAGCACCACAAAGTCATTTGCTCCCTTCTCCACTTGCCAGTGGGATGGTGGCGAGAATTAGGAAAAGAAAAAAAAAAAAAAAAAAAAAAAAAAAAAAAAAAAAAAAAAACACAAAAAAATATAAGTCATAAGTGAGATAAAACTACTTACTCAGATAGAGAAAAGGAAAAGGATAATAGCTATGACTAAATATATATATATATAAATGTATATAACACGAGATGCATGATTACTCATTACTCCCCAGCTAATGCCCAGCTACTGCCTCGATCAGCAAAACAGCCTGATGAACTCCCATGCCCTTCAAAACTCCTTCTGCATGATAATATGGTATGGAATATGCCCTTGTCCAGCTTAAGTCAGCTACCCTAATTCTGTTCCCTTCTAGTTCCTTGGGCCCTTCTCTGAGAATGGCCTTGTCTCTGTACAGCACTGCTTAGTGGTGCGTTATCCATACTGTTTTTCTTCTAAAACCAAAATAAAGCATCATACCATACACTCTAAAGACAAAAAAAAAAAAAAAAAAAAAAAAAAAAAATCCATCCCAGTTGAAACTAAAACAATTTCTACCCCTTATTCCATACCATTTACATCATGTTCAGATCCCACAATTTTAACACATCCTAAATAATTACCATAATCTCTCTTGTTTTTTGTTTTATATATATTTATGTATATACATACACACATACTATTCCCATAATTCACATAGTCTAGGGGCCACCAAATTAAACTGTCCATGGTACTCATTTAGTTCATAACTTTAAGCCCCATCTGTCTTCAAAGTCCCTCAGTGCAGGAGAAATGATTCAGTGTTGGGTTACTGCTTGCAAAAAACTAGTTTGATTTCATCAGAATTTGCTCTTATTCAGACTGAATAGTTCTTACTGTGATACTGTTAACAAGACATACAACAACTGTAATAATGATGATATACAGTATTATGTAGCAATTTAACATACATAATTTAAATTATTGGCTGTTCTTGCCCAGCATCAATTCAACCTGAGGCACATCTCCACTGTTCTGCATTACCTACAACATGCACCCAGGTCCCTGAGCAAAAGTAATCCCACAAATAAGACTGCTTTTTTCTGAGGCAGGAATAACCCAGACTGTCTTGCCCAGCATGTTCTTTTCATGCACCAGCAGGATTTTATCCACTTCTACAATGTGCAAGTGGTTTGATTGGGCAGGTCAGATCAACTGGCAGATCTCCAAGTATTGACCAACAAGGTGGCTTTTGTTAAATGTGTGCCCCAATGTTTAAATGTCCCAGCACCCACTGCTCTCACTGTAGTCTTTAACAGTTCAGTGTATCTTTCAGTTTTCCTGGAGGTTGGTGCATGATAGGGGATGTGATATACTCACTCAATGCCATGATCTTTGGTCTAAGTGGCTGTCAGATTGTTTTGGAAACAAGTCCTGTTGTCTGACTCAGTTCTTTCTGGGGCGCTATGTCACCACAAGGCTTGCTTTTCAAGACCCAGGACAGTATTCTGAGTGGTGGTATGGGGCACTGGATATGCTTCCCATCTGGTGGTTGCTTCCACCATTGTAAGCACATGACATTTGCCATGGTGACTGTGAGAGTGTGATATAATCCACCTACCAGACCTCTTCGTATTTATATTTTAGCCATTGTTCTCCATACTAAAGAGGTTTTATCTGCTTGGCTTGCTTAATTACATTTAAGACAGACTTCTAGTTCCTGATGCACAACCTGGGCCAAGCATGCATGCAGTTGACTTTTAGGCCCTTGAGTACACTCTCAGCCAGCATTCAGGCCCTCCCATTTCACAGACAGAAAGAGGAGTGTTGGAGTGGACTCAGTCTCATAACCTCAACAATAAGGGAGAAGTCACTAAAATTCTGTGAGAAATGGCTGCTCATTATGTATGCCTTTAGAAAGGAGAGAGTAAAGACTTGTCTTTGTCAGCTACTGAGCCTGCAATATGCAGTAGCAGGCAACAAAATCTCAAGCAATATGAGAATTCAATGTGCAGCAGAGAGGAAGAGGTCAAGATGTGAAGCATCTTCTTGTGACTGGCTGACACTTGCACCTCAGGAAATCACCAAGATTGAAAAGGCAACCAAACCTGTGAGGTATGGTGGAGAGAGTGAAATGTAAAAACCTCTTAAATTTTTTGTGTCTGTTATCACTGCTCTGATCTCTTTCTAATTTAAGAAGTTCTTGGCATTCATTCAAATCAAATTTTGTTCTTTTGAGTCCCAAAGCCCTTAACACAGAAGCTCACGCCTGGGGAGAGGTTTAGGTACACCCACTTCAAAGCTGTGGAAAGAGAAGGGTACCAGCACATTAATCAGTGGGAAATGCTAAAGATGGGGAGAAGTTGCTTAACTTTCAAATGCGTAGCCAGTTAGGTTACAAACATGAATGCTGACTTTGATTACTCCCTTATTTCTCAAAAACTTTCTCTAAAACCCATTTTTTGTCCTCCAGAAACCAGTTAGGAAAAAAAAACAAACAAACAAACAAAAAAAAACCAACTGTGACTATGGGAAATCCAAACTATTTTGCTTTTCACCTTGACAAGACAAATGGAGACTAGATTCACTCAAAAGAGGCTGTGGTCTGATCTATAGCAGTATAAAACAACAAAGCATCTTTATGTGTCCTCAAACCCAAAGGGAAGCTGCTATCTTCTTACAGATCAGAAAGCCCAAAAGTCTGAAGTGGGAGAGAAGCTTATCCACATTTTTTCCAGCCAGTTAGCTTCCAGCTGCATTCATTGCTAGGAATAAGTGCACACACACTCAGCTTACCAGCTCCCCTCACACAGGCATGTGTATTAGAACACTTCAGTCACCACATGCATAAATTTGTGCCCTTCTTATTTACTGCTGTACCATTGAAGCTTGTTGTTGTGAACCCCACTTTGGAGACTGTGGTTCAACCTACTCACAGCACGTACAGCCCTGATGCTGAACTCCAGGTTGGGGCAATAGTATCACAGTCTCTAAAAAATTAGAGTTCCCTTGGTGACTTTAACTCATAGCACTCAGAAGTACAGTAAAAACAATGGCAGCTAGGAGGATTTAAGCATCCCTTATGATAAGCTGTAAAAAGGGGGTTACAAAAATTTCTTCACAATTGTGGAAATAAATCTATTATTGTGTGGAAGATGCTTAGATACTCCAGAGGAGAAGGAGGGGAAATGTTCATATTAAACACTTTATATCTTGTAAAACTAAGCCATATATCTCTCTGTATATGAAAACAATAAGTTTGGCTCAAGTGTGGGAACCTGGAGACAAACTATTAAGATCAATTTTCCTATTATTTGTCAGATTGCACTTGGTTATGTACACAGTAACTGAATTCATTTGTACACTGCAAAAAGAGCTTTGTTTTCTGCCTGTCGCATATCGTCACTATACCCATTTATCTTAGATCTTAATGCAGTCAGAAAGGTATGGTGATCTCTAAATCCAGGTTTTAGCATCTCCAGGTCTGTTAGTTGATAGCAATATATAACCTTATGCTCCTTCAAAAAGAGCCAATAGACCCAACACAACAAAAGCAACCTCAAAAATAATAATTAAAAAATGCTGCACAGGTGCTGAATACTTTCACCATAATTGTTAAAGCAGTATTTAAAGCAAAGCTTCATTTGCTGATGTGCATGTTTTTTCTGTAAGGATAAACTGTCTGCTTTGCATTGCAACACTCTTCATGTTCATTGCCCTGGCCCTGGTGAATGACAGAGAGAGCTCAGATTGATAAACTGGGCTGCTGCGACTAAGTAGTCACCTGAAAATAAAAAATAATAGACAAATCTGTAGTTACTGTTGTCAGGCACCTCCCACATAATACAAAGTACACAGTTTGCTTTGGTACCCTCCACTGAAGGTAGTTCTCTGAGCCTTCTTGTGCTGACCTTTTTTTGTTCACCTTTGCAGAACTGATGCTGCTCTGTGCCTTAATAGGTCTCCTAAGACACTGAATATATGACTTATCAGGAGAATAGTGAGAGGCAGGAGAATGTGCGTAGGAAGCTTATGTTAAGGCACATTAAAAAATTCCTAAAATTCAGGAGGGAAAAAAGGACAGATGGATTTTTTAGTAAATAACATTGCTTCTCATCTCCTTGGCTCCATAAGGGAAAACATTTTCTACTAAAAATAGTAGCTGGACTGAAAAGGTACCAATTTATCTGAGGGTATAAAATGAGGTGCAAACTATTAGAAAAGGCAACTCAAACTGTGTTTGCCAGAAAACAGCCAGCATACTGTACCAGGAGTCTAGAGTTAATCCAATGGTAAATACAGGGTATGTGCCTTGGAAAGATGTTTTGAACAGCAGGACACTTAAATTATGAGGTGAAAATCCGGTAGCTGCACCTTCAACATCATACTGAGGACAAAGACATGGGCAAAATATTTCCATTTCCTTCTTAGACCTCTGCTTGTTTTTCTGGTAAACAATCCCATCAAGTCTTTCTACACTCTTTTTCTTCCTAAGCCATCAAACTATCCTCTTATGGCCAGCAGGCTTCTGCCTGAAGAATAGTTGTCTATGCATAAAAATCTATAAACATCCACACAAAAACAAAAGGTATTATATCCATACACGGTACAGAACTCCATGTATTTTTTCCATTTTTGTGGCTGCTTTGTTGATCTTTTGTGCATTTAGACACTTCCTGTGGCACCATGATCAGGTTAAGCATGGCTTCCTCATTAAGCATACACATACAAGTTTTGATTAACAGAGTTTCAGGGCCCAAGATGAGCCAGACATATATTTGGAAGTTTCCTAGTGAACTCAAATGCTTAATGATATAAACAAATCTAAATGCTTACCTAAGTTTAACAGAATAGAAGGACAGAGAGCACTACTGCTTTGAGTGTTTTTATTTTCGTAGCATCTGTGGTACATGAAGTTATTTCCAGATAGAAGGAGCTCCCACCCAGAGCTGCGACTGCATACCCCAGAGGAAAAGGGTTGTTTTTTTGGCTGACAATTCAGCCTACAAAATCAATATAGTTATCGTGAAACAACAAAATCTCTGCTAGTGTCTCTGGAGGGAGAACCATACGGTCTCCTCAGAGCAAGCAGTAGCTGGAACGGACAGGCATACAGGAGGCTGGCAAGTGAGTGTTATATATATTGCTGCCTGTGGTCATGTGAGAATTAAAAGCATTTGCTGTGATGACATTTTCATTAACAAGTTTCCACTTTGTTCACAAGGGAATATAAACCAGTCGTCTCCACTGGAAGAATCTCATTGTGTGATCAGGAAAACATCAGAAAGAAATAGACATAACATGGATGAATTTAATTTTAGGAAAAAAAAAAACGCATAAAGACTGTGGTATATTAATGGAAGAAGCCATTCAGATTCTTTCCCCTTCTTGAATGGAAAAATCACCCTGTGACTGTATGTTTAAGGCTGTGGAGGGGATATGCATTTATTCCCTGTTCTACAGCACAATTGATATAACAGACTCACAAAGGCAGTCAGAGAGGAGCACTGTAACTGAAGACAGGATGGCCTGAAATAGACAGGGGGAAGGCAGCAGCAACCTGGTGGTAGGTCCATCAGCACACAGCTGTGCCACAGCGAGAGGCAAGGTGGGCACCCACGAACTCTGAGAACAGTGTGAGGGGAGGGTGGCCTGCAGCAGAAATGCTGGGTGTAGGTCAAAAGCAAAAACATCAATAACAAAATGAGCTACAGGTTTTCAGGTGAAAGAATGTTGCTGTCATTAAAATCTTTGCTTTAAAAGTAGATTTTTGATAGCTAAAAGAAGCAATCAGTTTTTAGTCATATTCATTTTTCAACAGTTTTCTTTAAGGACTCTTTATAAGGAAGAAGAATGCTTGTTTTCTCATGCCATAGCAATAGAATTCAATGATGTTCTTTTTTTACATCATAGAAGCTGACTGTAAATAGATTCTGAAACACTTCCCATTTGGTCCAAGGTGATGGGATTTATTAGAGCATTCTGACTAAAGCAAAGCTGCAAGGTGCATGCATGAAATCTGCTTACTCTGGAGGTTGCATTTTATTTAAAAAAAAAAAAAAAAAAAAAAGGGGATGAGAAGATGAGAAGTCTGGGGGCAGAGTTTTTCCCTTGGAGGTGGTCTGACTAAGAAGTGACTAAGAGATCTAGAGAAATTACAGTAAGCAAAAGAGCATCCTCGGGTATCTGCAAACAATTGGTATAAATGTAAATTTAGTAAGGCAGATGACTAACATAGATATCACTAAGCACTTTGTGTGGCATGGCTTTTCAGGTCATCTCGTGGTGTGTAGGCTCACACTCTGGAAATCTCCATGAACACTACAAAGGTAACCAAGGATGTGCAGGCGGAGGAAGCAATAAAAGTTCAGGACTAGAATGTGAGGGAGTGATAGTGATGTAACTCTAATTGGGTTGGATGAGACATTACTGTCCTGGTGAGCCAAGAAGTTTATAAGCTCTGAAAGGATAGGAAACTTCAGCAATAATCAGAATTCTCACAAGATACAGCAGAGATAGGGAAGATAACCATCAGTGTGGTCACATTTCAGGCTGATGTGGATGATTGATGCATCTGAAGGGATGGCTTGCACTAAGCAAATTGTCCCTCAGGTTTATATGAGTTCAGTGACAAACTACATATGCTTTTAGTTATGGATTTACCACATCATTTCTTCATTTGCTTCACCAAAATGGATACTTACTGTATCCATTTGTATAGCACATGTGGTTCCTTGCTCATGATGTCTTTAAACCCCAAATGACATGGGAGTGAAGTGTATCTAACATGGGAATTTCAAGTGTATCTAACAAAGATAGACTGAACAAAGAAAAAAGACCGGAATTTTTTTCTTTTTCTCCTGGCCTACTTTTCTGCAGGAAGATGCTTCAGAAAGGTGACATTATTTTCCTGACATTTCCATCATTATTGGAACTGTTTCATGTGTTCTTCTGTTTCAAAATGACATTACTGAGGTTTTTGGTTATACAACTCTGCAAAACATTGCCTAAATGAGAGTTTGTAAAATGAATTAGACAGCATTTGAATAGTGTTTCAAGAACTCCACAGGCTAGTTGAAGAAGAGAGATACGTTCTCCTTGTTTCTTGCAGAACAAAGGTACCATTCAAGATGAGAATATAAATGGGGATCCTGGTCCAAGATGAATTCAGGCTGAGCAAAGTGGGTTCTTTCCTGCTAGTTATTCTTAATCACAGTACCTCTATGCTGCAGTTATTATTACATGAAATTATTATCTATGCCAAGTATACAATGGAGTATGATGTCTCTAACTCACATATAAGCCTTTTTAAATCATCCCCCCTTTTTTTCTTTCTTTCTTCCTTCCTTTCTTTCTTTCCAGGAATGGAAGCAATTAGTGCCTTTTGAAGGACAAGCTGATAACCCCAGTAGAACAGTGGAAATCACAGAATCATTTAAGTTAAAAAAGACCCTAAAAATCATTGTCTAAACATCATCCTGACCTACTGAGTCCCATCACCTTACTGACATGTCCAACCTCCAGGGATGAAAATTCCACCACTGCTCTGGGCAACCTGTTCCAATGGTTGACCACCCTCTCTGTGAACAAATCTTTCATAACCTCAAATATAAACCTCCCCTGGTGCAACCTGAGGCTGTTTCCTCATGTCCTGTCACTTGCCACCTGAGTAAACAGACTGTCACTTTCCCTGCTACAACTTCCTGTTAGGAAGTTGTACAGAGTGATGAGCTCCTCTTCTCCAGACTAAACAGCCCCTCCTCACCCACTCTTCATATCTGTTGTTTTCCCCTGAAGAGCCCTCCTACCTTCAGTCAGATCAACGATCCTGCCCAGTGTGGTGGTTTCTGCAAGCTTAATGAAGATTCACTCAATCCACTCAATCACTGATAAAAATGTCCAACAAAGCTGGCTGCAGAACTGAGCCCTGCGTAGTGATAGAGGTGACTGGCCACCAAAGGACTGAACTCCATTCACCGTCATATTCAGGCTGTCCGTCCAGCTAGTTCTTTGTCCAGGAAGCTGTAGACCTGTTCAAGCCAGGAGCAGCCACATTCTCCAGGGAAGGCTGTGGGAAACAGTGTTGAGTGCTTCACTAAAATCCAGGTAGAAAACACAGAATATCCTGACTGGAAGAGACCCATGAGGATCACTGGTCCAACACATGACTCCACAAAGGATCAAGCAAAATTCAAACCACATTCTGGAGTCTGTTGTACAAACACTTCTTGAATTCTGGAAAAAAACCTTTCCTAATATCCACCTGCTCCCTCAGGTCATATGGAGGTTATCCTCAGTGGGAAGGGGAACAGCAATGTATATGGCTGCTTCCCACCACTTGATTCCTATGAACCTCAAGCACCATTAAACTGTTCAGCACCTTGTATCAGGTAAAAAGGAAAGGGAGGTAGTTCTGTTTCCTGTGCAGTGACTAAATCGCAGACAGTGCACCTAGAAATCAAGCAGACTGCTATGGAACTAAGGAAAAGTGAACCAGTTGTGTTAGGGTTTCTGGTGACAGCTTGAACTTCTGCCCTGATCAGGTCATTGACCATCTGCTTTCTTGAGACACTAATGGATCCAGATTGGATTACCTTATGGGTCAGTCTCCTTGCATGTGGGTGTGGACAGACTTCTGACCTCCCTACCACCATCTGGACATCATGCCTGGTCTGTAGGTGCTCTGTCTCCTGCAGATCTCCCGCCAATTGGGTGCCCTGTTGTATTATGGCCTCCAAGGACACTAGGGGAACTCAGTATGAATACCAAAGTATCATAATGGTGTGGTGGCCCTTGTTGCAGGATGAGATCTTTCATTCCTGCTGAAAATGTTACCAGATTCACACTTTTAAGGCAACCTCATATACTGCCTCTTTCGTACTTAGTTCTCTAGCATAGTTTTAAAGTCTTCCATTGATGATCACAAACCTGTTTCTAAAGGTATATAATTCTTATTTGGCCATGTTATTCAGCATGCAGCCATCAGTCACTGAATTAATGAATAATTTTTCTCATTATGTTGGACTGCTGTGTATAATCTTTGCCTGAGGACAATGTAGTAGTAAGGGATCCATTTACTGATCCATTTGCTGTTACTCTTTCTGCCCCATGTTCTATAACCAGAGCAGCCATAAGTTCAGCTGCTATGTCTGGGCATGCTGTTATATGTAACCTGGTCTGAGTTAGGTTCACTGGGCAGGGCACACCCTCACAAGTCTCTTTTTCATTTTTTTTGTGTTACAATTTGTTGGGTCTCAAAGGGATCTCACACAAGTGGAATCTCAAGGTCTGACTTTTTAGTTTTTTCAAAAACAGAGCTCAGTTTATACAGGTTCCCTTGTTCAGGGTCCTTGGTACTTTCTGAAGAGATGTTTCAGACCATCTGTAGAAGAATGGTCAAATTGTTTTTTCCCCATGACTTATCATTCACATTTTTCAACTTGGTCATATAGTAGTTGATTTTCATTGGCCAAAGCTTCTTCAGGCACATTTAACTGGCCTAAAGCCATCAACAGTGACCATGCCATGGTGGATACAGTCAACTGTTGTTCTCTATTAATTAGTATGTCTTTGCTAAGACCATGAAAATACTCAGCCATACAGACTGGGGTCTTGTGGATATTCCTTCCATCTTTCAATTATAGAACCAGTTCTGATAAGGAGTTCCTAAGAATCCCAGGATGTGCCCTAGCAAGATCTCATTCAAGGAGGTAGTCTTTCCCCATCCAAGCCACTACATTATGTTACTTAGAAATGCCATATTATTATTTTAGGAGCCTTGTGATGGAGTACCTTTAAAGGGTTAAACTCCTGCCTGGATTACTACTAATGTGAAGCAATAGAAGGCAATGACAGTGTCTTCTTCTGGGATACAAGCACTATGGAACAATAGAAGATAACAAAGAAGAAAAACTAGCTCACCCCTTCAACAACCAGTGACAGCACAAGAGAATTGCTGTCTCTGTCCAGAAGGTTTCTTCTCCCTCATCTGTTAGCCCTTAAATGAGGATGAGGAGGGGTAGACCCACAGTCTATTCCTTCCAGTCACTCAAGATCACTGCTTGCACCTGAGCTCCCTGGGTTAGCCATGCCTACTCAGTTGGTGCTCAACCATTGGTTCAGGTTGTGACCTGGCAATTCCACTGCAGGGAGCTACTGGAAGAAAGGGGACAGTCTCTTTATCAAGTTCTGTTGCAAAAGAACAAGGGGAAATGGTTTCAAGTTTAATTAAGTTAGAAATAAGGAAAAAGTCTTATAGTTAGCATGGTGAGGCACAGAAACAGGTAGCCCAGAGATGTTTTGGATGTCCCATTCCTGGAGAATTTCAGGGCACGGCTGGATCAGGCTTTCAGCAACATAATCTAGCTGTGGATGTCCCTGTTCATTGCATGGGAGATAGACTAGATAACCTTTTAAGATCCCTTTCAACTCTAAGGATTCTATGATTCTATTCTATTCTAACGATATTCAGTAGGTTGCTGGAAATTGCATGAGCTGTACTGATTGCCTACTGATTCCAAATACTTAAGCAAATTTATGTCTGGTCATGTGATTATCAGGTACATGGCAGGATATGAAACTGACAACATTAACTGGATCTGAAAATGGAGTTGAATGAAGGTCCACTGGGGGACTGAGCATGATGCCACTCCAGCTGTGCACAGTGTTTGGTATGAGTAAGTCTATCTGCAGACTGGTTTTAGCATCTTGAAGACCTCTAGACTAGTACTGGCATATTGTTAAGCTCTAGCTTGTTAGTCCAACTCTCAATTGCTAATGTATGGACAGAAATATGCACTAAGTGGTTAGAACATCTCCTGATTCAAGTATTAGGTTGGTCTCAGCATGCTGTGTGCCATACACAATGAATTCATTAAAAAAAAATAAATTCTTTCTCACTTATTTTCGTCACTAATGAAAATATAAACACCTCCTGAATATGTTAGCTCTGCAAAGATACAGCTAGAGGATCTTAGAATCATAGAAACCACTTCAAGATCATCACATCCTACCATCAACTTGACCTGCAAAGTTCCATCACCAAGCCATGTCCCTTAGTGCCACATCCAGAATTCTCTTAGATACTTCCAGGGAGCGGGACTTCACTGCCCTGGGCAGCCCACTGCAATGTTTGACCGCCATCTCTGTGAAAAAAATTCTTCCCAGTGTTCAGTTAAATCTTTCCTGGTTCCAGATGAGGCTGTTGCCTCACATCTTATCACTTGTCACCTGGAAAAAGAAACCAATGTCTCCCTGGTTGGCACCTCCTTTCAGGTACTCATAGAAAGCTATGAGGTCTCTCTCATCCTGCTCCTCCCAACTTCATTTCCTTCAGCTCTTCCTCATAACATTGAAGGTTTGTAGAAGTGGTTTTTGTTGCTCTTCTCTGCACACATGCAAGAAACTTGATATCCTTCTTGTAGTAAGGAGCCATAAAGTGAACACAGGGATGGAGATGCAGTCTCACCAGAGCCATATGCAAGTTGACAAACACTTGCCTGGTCATTCTGTTCACATACTTTCTGATGCAGGCCAAGCTACCCTTGTCCTTCTTGGACACTTGGGCACATTGCTGTCTGATATTAAGCCAGATGTTGCCTAGTGCCCCCAAGTTCTTTTCTGCTGGACAATTTTCCAGTTCTTCTTCCCCAAACTTCTATCTCTGCATCAGGTTTTTATGAGCTAAGTGCAGCACCCAGAATTTAGCCTTGTTGAATGTCAGATAATTAGATACAGCCCGTGGATCAAGCCTAGCCAGATCCCCTTGCAAAGTCTTCCTACCCACAGGCAGATCAGCAATTGTGCCTAATATGTTCATTTCTGAAAAATTACCAAAAGTCCTCTCAATCCCTTCATCCAGACCACTGATAGAATGTTAAACAAACCTGGACATAGAACTGAGCCCTGAGAAGTGCAAGAGCTGACTGGACACCAAATGAATTGAATTCCATTCACTGTGACTCTTTGGGCATAGACACCTCAGCTAGTACCTCACCCAGAAAACAGTACATGTTTTCAAACCATGAGCAGCTATTTTTTTTCCAGAAGAATGCTATGAGAAACAGTGACAGTTGACTGTGTCACTTGAACAGTGACAGTGTTTCTTGAACAGAAACAGTGTCACTTGACTGAAATCCAAATAGACAATATTCACAGCCCTTCCCTTATCTATTAAGTGGGTCATTTTGTCACAGATGGAGATTCAGTTCATCAGGCAAAACCTGCCCTTCATAAAAAAATACTGACTTGTTCTGGTCACTCAATTGCTCCACATGTGTCGTTATGGCACTCAAGATGATCTGTTATATACTGTTCCCTGGTATCAAAGTCAGACTGACAGGGCTGTAATTCCCTGGATCCTTGTGTGACTGGAGTCACACTGTCTAACCTCCAGTCAGCTTGGGACCTCCTTGGTTAGTCAGGACTGCTGGTAAATCACCACAAGAGGCTTGTTGAGATCATTTGGGCGTATCTCATCTGAACCCATACATTAAAGAATGTTGAAAATATAGAATCAAAGAATCATAGAATGAATTGGGTTGGAAGGAACTTTAACATGCTCTAATTCCAAGTCCCTGCTATAGGCAGGGACACCTCACTAGACCAGGTTGCTCAAAGTCCCATCCAGCCTGGCCTTGAACACTTCCAGGAAGGAAGCATTTACAAATTACCTGTGCAGCCTGTTCTAGTGTCTCAACACCCTCACAATAAAGAATTTCTTCCTAACATCTAGTCTAAATCTACCCTCTTCCAATTCAAAGCCATTTCCCCTCATCCTGTATCCCCTGCATGCCCTTACAAAAAGTCCCTCCCCAGCTTTCCTGTAGGCCTCCTACAGGTACTGGAAGGCTGCTTATAACGTCCCCCCCAAAAGCCTCCTCTTCTCCTGTCTGAACAGCCCCAGTCCTCTCAGCCTGTCCTCGTAGTGGAGGTGCTCCAGCCCTATGATCATCTTCATGGCCCTCTTCTGTATCTGCTCCAACAGCTCTGTGTGCTTCTTGAGTTGGGGCTCCAGAACTGGATGCAGTACTCCAGGTGGAGTCTCTCAAGAGCAGGGTAGAGGGCCAAAAACACCTTCCTCGACCTGGTGGTCATGTTTCTCTTAATACAGACAGGGAAGTTGTTGGCCTTTGGGACTGCAAGTGCACACTGCTGGCTCATGTTGAATCTTCCATCAACTGGCAGCCCCCTAAATCCTTCTCCTCAGGGCTGCTCTCAAGCCATTCTCCACCCACCGTGTATCTGTGTTTGGAACTGCCCTGACTCAGGTGCAGGACCTTGCACTTGGCCTTTTTGCACTTCCTAAGGCTGTCATGGGCCCACCTCTGAAGCTTGTCCAGGTCTCTCTAAATAGCATCCTTTCCCTCTAGGGTGTCAACTGTACCACTTGGCTTTGTGTTGTCTGCAAACTTGCTGAGGGTTCTCTTGATTCCACTCTCTCACCTAAGAAGATGTTAAATAACATCAATCTCAACACCAGTCTCTAAGAAACGTCATTGTGTACCAGTCTCCACTTGGACACTGAGACACTGATCACAACTCTCTGAGTGTGACCACTCAGCCATTTTCTTATCCAGCAAGTGTTCCATCCATCACATACATTTTTCTCCTGTTTGGCAACCAGGATGTCATGCAGGACAGTGCTAAACACTTTGCAGAAATCCAGGTAGATTACATCAGTTGCTTCTCCTTTTTTCAGTGACACTGTAACTCCATCATAAAAGGCCACCAATCTTGTCAGGAATGACTTTCCCTCGGTGAAGCCACGTCAGTTACCACAAATAATCTCATCTTTATCCTCTATGTGCCTTAGTAGGGCCTTCTGGAGGATCTGCTCCATGATCTTAACAGGCACAAAGGTGAGACTTACTGGCCTGTAGTTTCTTGCATCTTTTTTACCCATTTTCAGAATGGTGGTTATGTTTCCTGTCAGTGGGAATATCACTTAAAATTTTCTATTGAATTACAGAGGCTTCATTTAACTCCCTGTTATATTCTTCCAGCTCAGGGTGCTGGAGACCCAGAGAACAATTGGTCTTACAAATAAAGACTGAGCCTAAAATGTCTTTAAGTTGCTCAGATTTATTCTCACCTTTCATCACTGTATTTCCTCTCACATCCAGTTAATGATGAAGAGTCACCTTAATCCTTTTTTTTGCTGTTGAAGCATTTCATAGAAACATAGAATGGCCTGGGTTGAAAAGGACCATAATGATCATCTAGTTTCAAACCCCCTGCTGTGTGCAGGGTCACCAACCACTAGACCAGGCTGCCCAGAGTCACATCCAGTCTGTCCTTGAATGCCTCCCGGGATGGGGCACTTACAACCTCCTTGGACAACATGTTCCAGTGTGCCACCACCTTTTTCATAGGAGAGATGCTCCAGCCCTCTCATCATGTTAGTGGCCCTCCTCTGGACCCTTTCCAAGAGCTCCACATCCTTCTTGTGCTGGGGGCCCCAGGCCTGAACACAGTAATCCAGATGAGGCCTCACAAGTGCTGAGAAGAGGGGGACAATCACTTCCATCTTTGTATTTATAGAAGCATTTTTAATCTTTTTTACTGCAATATCCAAAAGGAATTCCAGTTCTCATTTTCTACTTGCACAGTTTGAAAATAGCTCTATAATCCTCCTGTATTGCCTTCTCCTTCTTCCAAATTTCCTAAAATCTCTTCCTGTTCATCCAGGCTGGTCTTCTCCCCTGCTGGCTAAGCTTTTGGGGCAATAGCACTACCATCTTCTGCACAGTAAAGAATTCATCCTCCTGGACTACTTGACCTTTCAGAACAAGGGATACCATCAGCTAGGTCTCTAAGAAGGTCCAAGTCTGAACTCTGAAAATCCAAAGTGGAAGTTCTGCTAACCACCTTCTTTACAAGAACAAAACAAATCTCTATTATTTTGTGTTTGCAATGCTCGAAGCAGCCTTCAACCATCTCATCATTTACAAGTCTCAGTCAGAACAGAGAATCCAGTAAAAAGAGTCCACAAATATCTGGAAGCAGTAGCTGAGAACACTAAAGGTCCCACCGCTAGCTAACAACACAGCAGGAAATGCAACCTCCTTCCTTGTACAGAATAAATACTGAATTCTCATTTGTTGATGCAAGGGGTTGGATGGCTTTTGTAAATATTATTCTGATTCCAGGGGAAAAAGATTTATTTTTTTTTAAAATAATTTTAAAAGTAGGTAATTCTTTAGTATTTCCTTCATGCAATAAAAATTAGCTTTTCACCCCTGGGATAATAAGATTTTCATTTGCTCACCCATTGTCTCTCTTGTCCATTTGTAATATAAACTCTTAAGGAACAGGGACTACTCCTCTCTCTCCGCATATGCATACAACACCCTTCATCTTGTGTCTCCCATTTCAAATGGCACCTCCAATGTTAAATACAGCCAAGCAACAGGAAGTTTAAGAACTGCTCTACAGATGCAGATGATTATTTAGTCCAGCCAGGGACAGAATGAGAAGCAGAATTTAGGATTTTTTGCTTTCCACTCTTGATTAATTCACAAATCCACCCACTTTTCATGGTATTAGAACCGCCGCTTGCAACACCGGAGGGCCCGGGTTCGAATCCCCCCTGTGGCGCAAGTGGTAGAACTGCCACTCCGCTACACTAGAGGGCTCGAATCCCAGGAGTTGGACTCGATGATCTCTAAGGTCCCTTCCAACTCGCACGATACTATGATACTATGATATTCTTTCACCTCCAAAATGCGAAAATCTTGATAAACTAAACTATTCTAAAGTAACAACTCCATCCTCCCCCAAAAAAAACAAACAAACAAACAAACAAACAAACAATACACTGTCCCAAAACTGTGGATATTTTGATCCTGTTAAACAGCTGTAGAGATGACGGTGTCTCCATTGACTTCTGTGGACCCTGAGTAAAAGTCCTTATGAACTAAAAGCCAGACAGAGATAAGTGGGGCTGTGGCCTGTTTTTGGTACAAACATACTGCTCTGCTTCAGGGATTTGACTTCTTCACACAAAGGAAAGAGAGTCTAGGATAAAATATAAGGGGAGCTCCCACTCTTCATTTGATTTCAACAGTCAGAGCAATCTGAGAAACATTCTTGTATTAAATAAATCCTATCCTCACTTACACCCATGCAGCTGAAGGCAGCATTTGGCTTTAAGACAAGTGTATCTCTTAACTATTTTGAGTGCCATATGCTATATGAGTGCCATATGTTAGCATTTCTTAACTATATATAGCCATTTCAAATGGTATGCAGAGACAGAGGAGAGAGCACTGCACGGGTCTCTCCTTCACCTCCCCTCAGATCTCTCCTCCCAGTTCTCTTTCCTTTTCTCTTCTGCATTCCTCCCTGCCTACACTCAGCTTCCTTCATCACACATCCTACTGTTTTTTATTTAAAAAACAAACTATTCTTCATTTCTAACAAACCTTCTCCTCCCCCCCTCCATCTGACATCTGGTTTTATCCCTTTCCTTTCCCCCCCAAGTTACTCAGCACAAGTTTTGGTTTCGTCAGAGCTTGTCTGATGCACCACAGCAGCTTTGAAGGCAGGAACTCTCTGGAAGGTGAATAAAGTGTCCGTAAACCCCCCATTGCTTTATCTCCACCACTTCACCTTCCTTCTTGCCACCTCTATGGACCTTGAGCAGTTTCTTGATATTTCCACTCAAGGCTGGTTCAGTAGGTAATTTTGTCAAGATTATCACCTTTAAAATTTGTTTTCTTTAGACTAATTGTTTTATTTTACCTTTTAGGTACTGAAAGCCTGCAATTATATCACCCCACAGCCTTCTTTTCTCCAAGCTGGACAATCCCAGCTCCCTCAGCCTATCTTTGTAGGAGAGGTGCTCCAGTCCCCTGATCATCTTAATTTCTCTCCTTTGGACCCTCTCCAACATCTCTCTGTCTTTCTTGTACTGGGGGCTCCAGACATGGATGCAGTACTCCAGACGGGGCCTCACAAGAGCAAAGCAGAGAGGAACAATCACCTTCCTGTCCCTACTGGACACCCCTCTCCTGATGGAGCCCAGGATACCATTTGCTTTCCAAGCTGCAAGAGAACACTGCTGGCTCATGTTAAGTTTTTAATCCATCAGGACCCCCAGGTCCTTCTCAGCAGGGCAGGCCTTTGTCGCTAACAAAAAATGGGAATTATTTTGACTGTTACAGTGAAGCAAGCATTTGGAAACATTTCCTCCTTGTAATATCCACCTCTAAAAATTTATTTATGGAAGCAGTGAGGTAAAAAATGGAAATAAACATTTTCAATACTGGGGAAAATCCAGGTCCACCACATGATGAAAGCACCTCCACAGTCCTTAATAAGGAAAGCCAGGAAGAATAAATACAAAGGGAGGAACACTAACACAGAATAAAATCTACCTGCATGCTCATCATGGGACTGCAATGATGTCAAGAGTTAAACCTTCCTTAGCACAAGCCAAGATGAGCAGGATTCAGGGGCTGCAGAAGAGAAGTCTTTGTGCCACAGCCTGCCCCCAGTTTTACACAAAACACTCACAGGTACTGCTGATGTCCTGCAGCCTCACAGCTCCTGCCTGAAGGATTGGAAGCATCATCCTTTCCTGGCGCCATGTTGTCTCCAGCCTTTCCTGCTGATGAGTTCCTATCTTGCAGATGGGTCCCTTGAAGCAAAAATGTTGCTTGTGTGTGGTGGTGCTGGGACAAGGGAAACACTGCAAAAGGCTGGAACAAAAAGTGGCGTGGGCTCTTCTCAGCCTGACCCCAATGTTTTTTATAACATACTGTAGTGCAATAATGTCCATCTGAGCGTGACATTCCTCAAGGGTCTAACCTCAGTTTGGATCTTCAGAGAATTTTATGATGTATTTTTATGATGTACTTTTTAAAAATCACTTTAATTTATGATTTGCACGTTTTATTGCATTATAATTATAATCCAACAGTGCCATCCACTGCTTCTCCAAATAATCTTTGCATGGTGTTTCTTCCTGAAGTCATCTTTCATAAGTCACGACACTAATACTGAACACTTTGGCTATGTATGGTATATATGAATGTGAGGCCAGATGTGGGGAAAAAAAAATTAAAAGAGTAAAATAAAAACTGTGATCTGCTGACATTCATAAGGGATTACCAGAACTGTCAAACAAAACCTTTCTGGGCTGTAGATAACACCATGTTTCATAGTTAGAAAAACCACGTTCCTGAGTCATACAGAGAGAGCTTGTGTGCATAATTTTATAATACTTCTTGAAATCAATTCAATAAAATAATATATTTTGACTCAAACTTTTCCCCAAATATAATCACGTAGCAGATGAGAACAGAGCATCCCATGCTGTGAAATGCCAAGTAATTCTTGATGACTCTATGGGATGATTGTTTTGGATGACGGTATTCAGCAAACCAAAGCACCATAATCTTAACACTTAAATTTACTAATGTATTATGTGACTGTATCAAGCAGATCTGGAGGTCTAAAAGGTCCCTTGAAGAAAGCAATAAGTATGTTCCCAAAGTACCACTAATGGTATCGTCTTCCTGGCAGGGAACCATAAAAATTCAGCTTGAACTCAGTCAAAGCATTGCTACTTTCTGGTGCTTTGTATGTGTCATGTTATATTTTGGGCATGGTACAGGAGTGCACATACACGTACATATGAAGCTGTATATGTAAGATACCCACACAAATGCTGACAGTGATGAAAGTACAAAGTAGTATTTAGGTGCATATATTTTTCAAATAGCTCTTTAAGTTATGCTTCTAGCTCTGTATTTATGAGCTCAAGTAAACACAGACTGCTTGTAAGAAGTAACAAGCTTTGACTCAGTTTTGTTAGAGTTCCAAATACACAGCTTCCCAGAAATTTTGGACAGACAATTAAAAAAAAAAAAAAAAAAAAAAAAAGGAAAAAAAGAGGAAACTGAAGTCTTCGGTGCATTTTCTTATTTCTAAAAAGCAGAGGAAAAGCAATACACTAAACTAGGATTTACTTACTGCCAACACACCAAGGTATCTGAGTATCCAGACCCCCAGTCCTATCATTTTTGATAAACCAGCACAAACTGATGACTTATGTAAATGGCCAAATGAACATTTCTCTTCTATGAAGAATCCTTATCACATAGGCCTATGGAGGTTTTTGTGGTACAACATACAAGAAGATACAAATCAAGCACTTGATGGCATCAGAAAATCCAGCAGTTACCCATAGGACCAGGACCAGCTGGCAAAGCACGTGATTATTTTTCATTTTGTGTTCAAGTTGGATCTGAATTTGAGGACCGTTAACTAAAATTGCATGAAACAACAATGCTGTCTGTTCCATATAGATGTGATGCTATAGCGATGTTTTTAACCACAGTTCATAGAATGAAGCTTCCAAATCACTGAGCATCTGGATTGAAAGGAAAAAAAAAATAGAGGGAGAGAGAAAGAGAGGGATGATAGTTTTTTTTGTTTTGTTTTGTTTTGTTCTTTGCATTGCACTGTAAAAAAGCTCCCAAGCAGAAAACTGCATCTGGAAATGAATCAGCAGCCTTAGTGTTAATAATGAACATCTAGTATCTACAGGTTTATTCACTCTACCTGGATGCACGTGGACATCTGCCATGTTTCAACTTCTGTTAAATGTATTATTTTTAATCCTCACGTATGAACCCCAAAACAAATTTCTTTGCAATGCATTATCTCCATTGTAATTCTTGACACCAAGAACCAGGATGTAAATGTACTATTTTTAACTTGTCTTTCCAAACCATTTCCTAACAGAATCCAACAGAATTATCTACAGTTTAAATTGTCCTCTGGAAGCAACTCATACCAGGAGGGATTTACCAAACTTTGTCCTGCAGAATGAGAAAGAACTTCTGGACGTGTGCAACTGGGAGTGAAGTGATTTAGTGGTAGTTTTTATTTTATAACTAAAAGGATCATGTTTATACAAGTATTACTTCTGCCAATACCTCCCACTACAGTAAATTTATCTAACCCTTGAATCATCAATAGCACATGAAAAAACTACAAACATCTATCTGTCCAATTCTGAGCCAAAACACAGGCATATGGACTGTTGTATATTCTGTCATCATGAAAAAAGCATTGTGGTACGTTTCCTCTATTTATAGTTCAAAGAAATTAAAAAGAAAATCACAAAACCTTAAGTGTCAGCAAAGGGAGCTACAAAACTGCCAGGGCTTACACTTTTCATGACCACAGCTTCAACATATGCAGTTAAAAAGTAGTAACTCTGATTGACAATATTTATCGGTTCTGTTTATGCAAAGCTAAAAGGAAGACTTGCAATACACTGTAGAATGTCTGATCTGACACTGTGTTGTATACTTGGAGAGAAAACAGTAACAAAATCTGGGCAAGTTCAGTAGCTAAATGCACAGTTTATGACTGAGAAAACCCCTTCAGAACAAAAGCTTTTTTCCCTATCATGAACCAAGGCCAAAAGTAAAATCTAGCGTGTTTATGAGAATGTAAAATTTTGTAAAATTATTTCCCAAATATACAGACATATGTATACACACACCTAACAACTAATAGAAAGCCTTTTATAAAGCTTTTTCAGTCCCAAGGGGCCTGCCTCCCTCCTTCTCTAAATTTTGCCAGACAGACTTGTTACCACATCACGCAGATCATGATGTTACTCAGATCCTTGCAACAAAGGCGGTGGCAAAATGCTAAGACAGCAGTGGCAGCAGGCACTCTAATACAGACAGACAAGGATCCAAAGGTCAAATCCTTAGATGGCCCAAGCTGGAATGGATCTCTTGATCTGAATAACAAGAAACTGAAAAATGAGCCCAACAAATTTCCACAGACTTTCAAAGATTCATGGAAAACATGGCTGGCAGCAATCTGAAGACATTATTCAGTGAGTTTTACTGACCAAAGGGAGGATCTGATTTCTCTAACCAAAAGCCATTAGCTATTAAACACTGTGGTTCAGGAACATTCTTCAGCTCATTCCTAAAATTTGCCAGAAGTCAGAGGGATGTAACGGGAGAGCTTCCCTGTCCTTATCTTTTATGTCAAAATACCTACTGTCAAAATATCCCACACACTGAGATAGATGAGGCTCTGGCTCACCTGCTCGCCTGTTCCTCTCTCCCAAAGGACTCTGAAATAACCAGCTAAGCACACTTCATCCCTCTCCCTGGCTCTCGAGTTAACAAAATCGAAATCAAAACCTTCTACATTTCATTAACCAAAAATGCAAGAGCATGTAAAATGCCACCCAAACAGCTAACAGAAGGCTGTATCTGACTGGTAAAAATATTGATTTCTGCAATAAAAGAGGCTACAATTCGTTTACGAGAAGGCATTCAGTGTGTATTCACAATCAGATCCAGTATCTTGTGTTTAAAGGAGAATTTACAGTTCAGAGAAACAGACAGAAACAATGCCAAAGAAATTACTTTCTTTTTCATTAAATACTGTAGTTTTCTTTCCTTTTAATAACTGGGAGAGTACAGCCAGGGGCCTTTGTCTTGCACTGGCTGTACTTCTCCCACAGTGTAAGAGGCAGTCCAGCCTTCATTAAGAACACAGCTCCACACAGTATTCACATGTGCTTGGATGGTTTTGACTGTGAAAAGCTGTGACACAGCTATCCAATATCTGATGGCAAGTGCATCAACACTGGTCCCTCTGCTAGTAGTAGCATGACAGTTTTACTGCATTGCCTCTTTCAAAACAGGCAGAGGAAGGCAACCCAATGAACAACCAAACACTTTCAACTAGCTCTGGAAATAGTCCCCCATGGGGCGGGTTCTATTCTTCCTTGCCATGTAGACAAGGAATTCATGGCAGAGAAATTCACATCATGACCTTGGTGATGGCAGAGATGGCAGGTGGTGGCAGAGATCTCCTCTTGAAATCCATTACACTATCCAAGGTCTTAGGCTGGCAAATAAACAGAATCACAAAAGAATCTCTGCTCAGTGCTGAACCCTGGGTGTATAACTGTGCTTGCAACTGAAGGCAAATTAAGGATTTGAAGATTACTGTCTTCTCCTGTGCACAGGAATAATAATTTTAAGTAGTCATTTTCACTCTTCAGGTTCTACTGTATCTCTGTGTTACTGTGTTAAACTTTCTTTTGGTCAAAATGTGCTTGGTGTGGGATTTGCAGTGAGCTACCACTACTGTCCAGCCCATCTTTGTCAGACCTTTCCTGTTTCTGTACCCAGATTTCCAGCCTGCACAAAGACCATGCGGGATCACTAATTGATTACACAGTGGCAATCATTTGTGATGACGCTTCATGTGACAACACCACAGAGTAAAGACTTTATTCTCAAGGTTAACATTCTGACTCAGAACACATATTTCCTCCAACCTTCGCTGTGAGAAGCTTGCTTTCTTGTCTATTGCTATTTCTCTAAGTATTTCCCGATCCCAGCATATTTTTCTTTCTTAAGCTGTCAATGAGGATCAAGTTTAAACTTTGTAACAAAGCTACTGTGTATGAGCCTGGAAACTAAAAAAACATGTGCCTAAACCCACACCTGTAAAGCAGAGTGACTACAAATGTGTTTTCTTTTCCTGGTCACTTTCTGAGTACTGTCTTCTAAACTTTGGTAGACACTCTGCAATGTTATTGCTGAGGGAGGGGAAATTTTTTTGTATGTTAGAAATGTGCAGCCCTCAGGAGTTTGAGTAGTGGAAAAGGAAAGTTTGCTCCTCTTCACTATCTCAGGAACTACAGAATTCCTCTTTCTTGTCAATTATTATCATTTTAGAGAGTGATGCTATAACTTTCTCACACTTAACTACCTTCTAAGGCAGCATGTATATGAAGAATGGAAAATTAATAACATACTCTCTCTAAACTCAATAAAGGGTGTACATACACCTCTCTTTAATTTTGATTTAATTTCATTTTAATAAAATCTTATAATAAGAGAATATGATTATTTTTTTCTAAATAAAATGTTGTCAGCTAACCATCATGATCAGAAGGAAATCATTGGAGCAGAGATTAGATTTATTGCTTAGGGCTGTAAAGCATACAATAAATGGCTGGATCAAACACCAAAGATGTTTTTAATGATGCAGAGAAAAGAATGACAATTTTAGATTGACAGTGGCCAATTACATGTAAATTTCAAGAAATTTTTGGTGGTGGCAGGAGTTAAATTAAAAACTAAAATGTGATTTCATGTGAAAAGGTCTAGTTAAACCTTCATGATTTAATGAAAAGAAGTCATTTAGGGGCTCCAATTTCAGTTCTGTGACTAAGAGTTATGAGAAAACATGCATTTCCATGATCTTTACGTGGTTTTAAAACCTATAAACATTCCACTTCCTCTGAGATGTTAGTGCATTTTCACTGGTAGAAATGTCATGAAATAATGTAGATGTTTGCCTTTTTATTCTCTAATTTACTCCCTACTTAAAGTGAAAGAAGAATGAAAAAGGAGATAATGAATTTTTCAATCATCATCATCATAACCTTAATATATATAGAAATGAATATACAATCAGAAAGAGGCACAAAAATTTGAGATGTGGTATACTGAAAATCTATTGTTTTAGCCTCTACAATCAAGTTTGGGGGAAAAAACTTACAATGACACTTAAAAGAAATAACAGGAAAAAAAAAAATTCCCATCAAAATGCCTTTGTGAATTCCATGAAGGTTGCTAGAACTTTTACTGGCTTTATCAAACTAATGTCACTGACGTTGTTAAGGAGGGACAACAGCTGCTCCAAGTTTAAGATTGCAACAGAGCCCTCATTGGAATCTCACTCCAGACCCCACAAAAACATTCCACAAAAACAGGGGGGTTCTCTTCCACAACCACAAGACAAATGGAAGAAGAAGAAAGATTTTATACAAGTAGGACCTACCATTGTGTTTCCTGTTTGGGCTGCAAAATTCTAGCTTTCTTTCTCATTGTAAGAAGCGATCAGCCTCTGCATTCATGTCTAGTTTGCATTTTGTAGTGGGAAAAATGTAGTGAATCCATGGGATGAAATGCAAATTCAGTCTTTAGTATCTTTCCTACCAGGCTCCTCTTGCAAAAATCAATTCCACAATATTTTCAGTTTCCCAGACATACCCCGCTTTAATCACATTTCCTTAAAAATGAGTGTTTAAGACACACCACACTGTCATCCAGTCCTTTTCTCCTATCATTTTATCCCCAACCAGTTTTGAATTTTCTGTTCATTTGTGACCAAGTCTGTTAAAATAGGCATGCAGAGCCACTGTGGGAAAGGCTGCAGCAGATACCCTTCCCAAACATCAGAGGATGCAAACAGGAGACTCATGGAAGGAAGGGGAGTGAGAAAGAGTCATTCAGACAAAAGCCAATGGGAAACAAGTCTCCATGGGCTGTGCTATTTATGGACTACTTGTTATGTGCAGTATGGACTAGTCTAGTCTGCAGGTAAGTGATGTACATCCTTCTCCCCCGTATTTTACCATCTGACATTTTTGCTTTGCCTTTTCTCATGACATTAAATGCAAGTCACAAGCTACAGTATGGTGGGTTTATTTGTACTCAACTAGGAAATCTGCCTGGAATCAAGACTTGCAATATTCTATTTGAAGGGTTCGTGAAATATTGTTAATAAAGGTAATTTCAGCAGGTTGGTTTGAAAAGGCAATGTGTAACCCTAATGTAGGGACCAAAAGGCAGTATAAGTAATAGCAATTTTACAGAAGAAGTTAAGATAAAAGGTAAGGCTAAATTTAAACAATTTTCAATCATCTCTATGCTAAATCATAAAGGACAGCAGCAGGACCAGACAAATTCTGCTTCTTTACATCCTACAGAAAAGCCAAGCTCCACCAGTATGTCCTGTGTGAACTGGCCCTGGACAGCACTCTCCTTCCTCTCCACAGAATGATTTAAAATAAAAATAAATAATAATAATAATAAAAAAAAAAAATAGTGTCCTTTTGATCTTTTGGCTCCTTGCCTTGGCATGTCTTTTGACTTTGGCCGGAACCTGGAAGAAGCATCTTCCTAATTAATAGCTCAGGAATTATTTCAGACTGCCACCCACCAGGACTGTTTAGCTGGATGGACTATGTGACCTTTCTGCTGCTTTCCTCCAGCCTCGTCACAGCGTGCTGCTGTGACCTCTTTGCAACCGTGCCCACCAAACTCCTGTTTCCTCAAAACAGTCTCCATCCTATAGCGACCCTGAAACAGCCTAAAAGAGCCTGCCACTACTGAGCTTTTCCAGTTTATTTGAACATTTTTATATGTACTTTTCCCATGCTTCAGACACTAGCAGCTCTGGAGAGCGATGCTGCAATGCCCTATTCCCTCTTGACATAGTTTGTGTGTGGTTAGTAAACAGCTCCACATTCAAGACCTAACCAATGAACTCTTCCTGGGCCTCCCTTCCCATACTTTTAGACCACTGTTTCTGCTTCTAGCAAAGTGCTTCCACCTACAACATAACTTATAAAAAATGCTGTTAACATTTATTTAGAGTCTGTATACAAACATGCAAGTAGGATTCACAGACGGATATAAACCAGAAAACAATTCCTCAGTGCATAACTTTATGGGTAACACTTTTGAATGAAAAGTGATTTTGATCAGTTTCCTGGGTGTTCATCATGAAACATTTATAAGGACCCTCAATTTTTAAAGGGCTCTGGGAACCCACATGCTGAAACATAAGCCCTTTTAAGGTATTTTTAATGGAACATCTGAAGAATAAGACATCCAAAACAATTAGTCACCCTCAAAAAATCTTGACCATTTATGTAACATTATTTTTCTAGTTGTGGATAATTGACTGAGCTTGTGAACCCACACACTCAACTTCATGGCATTTCTTTGTAGGTTCATCTGTTTGTCTGTCACACAACAACTTGGGAACACTGCATTTGCTCAGTTAAAAGTCTTGGAGACTATTCCAGATGCTCCCAGCCAAGGAAAACAAGAATGACAGTAATGGGGAACACAACAAGCCTTCATCATTTGCCTGTTTCTCCCATCGTTCTGTCTTAAGTCAAAGGTTTGGCTGAAAACATTCATTAATGCTTTCTGAAGTGTTCCCAATAGAGCTTACTATAGAATCTCCCCACAAATATTTTATTTTCCAAAATAATGGTAGGAAGTAAGTAGAAGGTGAGGAACACAAAAGTAGGTCTTCTCAGGAAAACATAGGCCATGGGACATGGGTAGCAGAATAAATGACCAGAGTACATACTTTTCATGGAAACATGATTAGTGATCTGATTGCAAGGGCAGCGGAGAAGGCTGCAGAAGGGGAGTGAGGAGGAGGAGATATGCAGTAGATATCCCTCCTAATAGAGAAGATTAGTACAGAAGGATGAATCTGGGATGGAAGAGTGCAGACCTGGAGGGACAAACAGAAATAACACACTTTCACGTTATATGGAGTTCTGAAAACTTCTTCAAAGTTCAGGTCAAAATTGAATTTGGAGAACAGCATACACAATTTTGGGATTCATGTTATCTGAAGAAGAAGCAGTATTACACAAGTGTTTAAACTCATTGCATTTTTTCCACTTGTCATTTCATCCAAAATACACATCATGAGAGTTTTGAATTTGCAGAGTTCTTTCAAGAGTGAGATAATTTTCATCTTGGCCACGAGTTTACCGCCTTCATTAAGGACAAAGAAATGTATTTGCAGCGAACAGTGGTTTTTGTTCTATCAGCAGACAGAAAACATCTTGTTGTTACACACTTAGTCTGGGAGTCTGAATTAGAAAACACAGTGTAGAGAACATGGCCACATACTTGACTTTTACATATTTAACAGATGTGCACTGAAGAAGATGTACCTAAGGGCTACACAACACAGAAGCCTACAGAAAACAAAACATGATGGTACAGATGGTTAAATGCCCCCACTGATAATGTTGTCAAACCCTGGAACAGTGTGTACAAGTGAAAAGGTGATTGACAATCTTGACATTTTGATCATAGCAATAAGGAAAACATGCAGATGAACACTCCATAAAGACTGTTCAAACATCTATTTTGTCCACACAAATCTGATAAGTGTGTGCGCAGATGAAGAAACTGCATGTACAAACTGAAGCATGTAACCAGCAGAATTTCACAACAAATGGATGGCTTTACCAACATACTTGGCAGATGAATCAGAGATGGGTGCTTTAAACTGTTGTTTCTCCAGACTAATCCCCAAATGAACTGTGATTATACAGGTAAGAGTAATTTTTAGCTTTATAAGTATTTACTTAACTATTTAAAATACCCTGAAGAAATACGAATAAGATCTTCCTCTTTAGCACTACTAGCTCCAGAATGGAAAGTCTGCAACCTACCTGAATTGATAGCAATAAATCCAGTAGGTCAGAAATTTTTATTTCTATTCTAACATATTACTACTAATTAAAAACAAAAACACAGCATAAAATCATGCTGTTCTTATAAAATATGCAAGATGTAGGACCAGTATGAATGGATTCAAGATGATCCAGAGGAGGTTCAGGCTGGATGTTAGAAACTACTACTTCTCTGAAAGAGTAGTCAGGCAGTGGAATGGGCTGCCCAGGAAGGTGATGGAATCACCGACCCTGGAGGTGTTCAAGGAACATCTGGACATTGTGTTGAGGGACATGGTGTAGTGAGAACTGTTGGTGATGGGCGGATGGTTGGACTGGATTACCTTGTTGGTCTTTTCCAATCTTGGTGATTCTATAATTCTACGAAATTCCTCCTTTCTTGAAATGAATACACTGAACTGAGCACCGGATTACACTTACTAAGCACGTTTTTGCTTCCAGCTCTCTATGGAGACTACACTGCCTCACACATACACTGCTTTTAAATAGACCATTGTTTTACTGACACAACTCAAAAATAGGGTCTGATTTCTAAAGACCTTTGAATTATCTGGTGCCTGCATCTGGAGCTCTGAAAGCTGAGCACTCTTGGAAACTCGGTTTGCCTACTCTAAGTGAAGAAACCATAGAACTAGTATCTAGAAGAAAAAAAAGACTGGAGTTCATCTCAACACATAGCCCAGCCCTCTCAGAGCTGAAGGCCAAACGTGCTGTAGCAGGGAATCAGTGGTATCACAGGCAGCTGAAAGGATGAACCCTCATTTCTGGTTGATTTGAGACTCACGTGGGATTGACTGGATTGTGAGAAAGGAAAAGCTCAGACAGCAATACCTTGTGTGCTGCACCTTCCACATCAGAAGTGGCAGTAATGCACTCCTCCTCTTCAATAAGCATCCACCTATTTGCATGCAAATTACAGAACCATAAATAACAGAGATTTCCAGAGCTCCCTTAAATATTTTTGAAGACTTGGAAGTCATAGGGAAAACAAACAAACTTCTTGTGGCTGAAAGATCTCAGTTAAAGATTTAGGCTGGTATTTTGACAGGATACTATGTTTGAATCCCACTGGAATGGGAAAAGAGTACCTGACTCCTTTGAAACACAACACTCTTCAAAAAGACAATGAAATCAAAACAGGTAATAGTGTTCTCTCTTTCTTTCTTTCTTTCTTTCTTTCTTTCTTTCTTTCTTTCTTTCTTTCTTTCTTTCTTTCTTTCTTTCTTTCTTTCTTTCTTTCTTTCTTTCTTTCTTTCTTTCTTTCTTTCTTTCTTTCTTTCTTTCTTTCTTTCTTTCTTTCTTTCTTTCTTTCTTTCTTTCTTTCTTTCTTTCTTTCTTTCTTTCTTTCTTTCTTTCTTTCTTTCTTTCTTTCTTTCTTTCTTTCTTTCTTTCTTTCTTTCTTTTCCTCATAAGACTTGTTTCTTTCCAAAGCAGTGTTAGCAATGTTACTTTGATACTAGTATGGCTGAAGATTTAGGGAAATAAATGTTAATTTATTGTTGTTGCAAGTCTGAGCCCTTAATTTTTCCAGTTCCACTGATTCGACATATTGGGTAGGATTGTTCCACTGAAAAACTCATCTCTGCCATTTAAGTACCAGTGAAAATAGCAAAAGTATTATCAGCTGTTTTTAGCCTATTTCCTTCAGCCTGTAGAGCTGTCTGTAAAGACACCATATTTTACAGAGTGAAACTCTGGAAAACAGCCCTTCAGCCTGTTGTCTACAGTTGTGTTTACGTACATGTTCAACCCTGCATCTCTACTATTTCTTCTGCTTAACACTTATTCAATACAACCAAGGGGAAAAGACAAAAAACATAACATCTGATCCACAGAGCCCAGTGCATAACCTACAGCTTCAGATGCGTGTAATAGCTGTAAACAGCCACCGTAGACAGAAATGATTATATAACAAAGTTCATCTAGAGGATGAGTTCAAAAATAGTGGAAAGGAGGAGATGTTGCTGAAAATCCTTCATAATGGAAAATGAACTCAGAAAAGGTGGAAACTTCACAAGGAGATGAGAAAATTTGAAATGAATACCCTTTGGTTCTCTGCCCCAGAACTCATCCTCCCTAGGCTTTGTTCTGTGGAGAGGAAGTAGGAAACAAAAATGAAAATATTTCTGGCATGAATGAAAGGGGAGAAGGGGGGGCAGAGTGACTGCTAAAATTCCATATTTCCACATCTGCTTTCAATTATACTTATGTCAAGTCATTTTATTATTTGACGAAACCAATCCAAGGAATTAGACTTTTGTCGGATGCCTTGAAATGTCATTAAGTGCTCAAACACAAACACACACACACAAATAAAGTCACGTTTTCCATTCATTGCAAACATGATGACCAGCATGGAGGGCAGCAGTAGGAGCAAAGAGCTGCCAGCTTTCAGGCCACTCAATCCCATCAATTGGCTTGCACAACCCTGCCAGTCAAGTCCAAGTCCTGGGTGAGGCCTCCGCTTCTCCCAAACCATGTCTGGGAGCAGCAGGAGGTTCAGGTTGGACTGTGGTGGAGGGGGAAGGGGAAGGGAGGGAGTCAGGGGGAAGTGTCCGTTTACAAGTCATAATTTTGTCAACAATCCAAATCTGGTTTTAAATTAAATATTAGCAATAAACTCAGAGAGAAAAGATTTCCAAAATGCATGACAAAGGAAGTGCTAGGAGCATATGTCTTTTCAACAACTCAACAGATGTCTCTTTCCCTCCCAGTTATCCCAGCCCATCTATTTAAGGTTCTCTATACTTTTAAGAGCTGGAGTCCTCCGACTGCTGTTTGCATACTAGCTTCAGAGGAAATCCCCACAGACCTTCTGTTCCTTTTACACAACCCGAGGTATGGTTTCAGTGGAAGAGGGGGAAGTGTTCAACACCTTCTGAAAAAAATCAGATTCCGTGGATGTGCATCACACCGGATTCCCAAAGGTGTATAATGGTATAATGCCAAGGGTCAATTAGTCACTTTAAAAAGGCAAAAAAAAAAAACCAACCCAAAAACAAAACAAAACCAAAAACAAAACAAAACAACAACAACAACAACAAAAAAAAAACAGCAACAAAGCTGCAACAACTCAAACATCTTGTTTCTGATCACTTAATTTGTGGCTTGTTTGAAAAAGAAGCATTGCCTTACTGTTCTACAGGACTGTGATCTCTCATGATAACAGCTGAGGAACTAAAACCTGCATGTTTCTTTTGGCATTTTCTCATTTCAGGATCTGCAGACTTGGTGACGTGTTTTCACTCATCATGCTGACATTTCTGCACAAAATGCCCTGACTTTTCAGTATCTTATCAATGAGAGAGCCAGAGGAATCCATCACCAACACATATTTGGGCCATAAAAGATAATTCTGTTCCTGAAGGTTTTCCTTCCTCTGCTTTACAGACCCCTTCTTGTAAACTTGCTTGAATAATTTTTTGGCAGAATAATGGCAGGGGTGGTACCTCTTATGTAGTCAATGGTTTCCAGAATGAGACTTCTCAACAGTTAAAAAGCTTTCTTCTATACATTTGAGTGTAGCCCATTTCATTCACCTTCCTCAGCAAACATAGACTGCAAATGTTCTTACAGCAATACTATTCAGGCTTCTAGAGTCAGATTTCCCCTCTGTTCCATATGCACTAGCTATACATACCACAGTACTCATGCATTCAACGGGGCTTTTATTTATCCTGCCTTTCCACACTGTGACCACTGGCATTTTCCTTCCAGTACTCTAAGCAACACTTCTGAAGGCCGAACTTCAACAGACGTGGAATGTGACAGAAAGACTGATGACAACTGCTCAGCACGTGGAACAATTGGGTTAACCACAAGCAGTAAAATATGGAGCTTAGCACATGATGCTGAAACATACCAAAGTGATACTGCCATCACACTGTGCTGTAGAGTCAGGAATATTTCACAAGCAATTCAGGTCAGGTGCCCAAGAAAGGGCACAGGTCTCCAAGGATCAATCTTATGCTAGAAAGAAAATGAGCCTATCCTTATAAGATTTCTGATATACCTTTTCTAAATTGGAGTGGATGACTCAAAGAAAAAAAGCAATACATGGTGTGAGATGAAGAATCAGGAGAAAGATATTGCATTGATATGCATCAAATTTCAATTGAGAATGAGAGCATTCATATATGGTCTAAGAATCTTAAGAATGAATAGTATTTGCAGTTGCTTCTGATTGTTGTTTTTGCGATTTGCTTGTTTTCAAATGCGGAACAAGTTGATGTGAAGACTTATTCCAAAAAACACACTGCTTCCAGGTGCGTCAAGTACAGCAGGGACTCCAGTGTTACTTATCAATTCAGTTCTTAAAAACATGGATCCAGACCTAAGCCTTCAGTGTGAACTGACCCACCAGAGATGCTCTAAAGTCTTCTAAGCAGACTGCAAACATTCGGCTAAAATCTTAAAAATGATATCTCAATGGCATGACTCATACTTTCTCAACAAAGATCAAAGATTTTCACTAATAAAAAAATACTGAAGATCAGTGTGCCTCCGGTGGCGCAGTGGTAGAATTGCTGCTTGCAACACCAGAGGCCCAGGGTTCGAATCCCCCCTGTGGCGCAAGTGGCAGAAATGCTGCTCTGCTACACAGGGGGGCTCAAATCCCGGGAGTTGGACTCGATGATCTCTAAGGTCCCTTCCAACTCGCACGATACTATGATACTATGATCAGAAAACTGTTGCCATGCAATAACCCATCCAGTTTTGCTGACTGAAAATGTATAGAACAAATACACTTTCTTTTCTCTTTTAGATACAACTTTTCATATATCCCATCCCCAGTTCTATTATGCATTCTTACATGTAGATTGCTAACTAGTCTGCAAAAATTTCAGGATAGAAAAAGCATCCATAGTTCACACAAAAACATCCAGGCAGCAGTAGAAAAAAAGTAAGCAATTGTTTTAATAAAAATTGCAAAAGATATTGGAAGTGGGGGACCAGGAATTACTTAGACACATGGAACAACTGGAAATCATTTACCATACTTGAGATGTTTGTGTGTTGCATAAGGTTGTCTCTGGTTACAAATACCATTGTTTTTGACCAGAGGAAAAAAAGAGGAGGTAGCAATTTCTAATGTGCCGTTACTGATCGTGCTCATGCCATTTATCTTTGTCAAATACTGCATGAATAATTATTAAAAGAAAAAGCACAGCTCGGGGATGGGGTTGAGACACTTCAGTTCCAAGGAGACCCTAAAAGCTTGGGCTGCAAGCAACAGAGCAGCACACATGGAAGCTACATCTACACAAAAGGGAAAGGGGAAGATGAAGCAATATCAGGGAAAGGAGATGAATAAAAATAAATAAATAATAATTTTTTAAATGTAAGGCATTGAGCTCATGAGCTGAAGCCCTGGGTGGAATTATGGTCTTTAAGTGTTTGTTGGGTAATATGGCATCAAAGCTTTCTTTGGGACCAAACAAACTGAAGCTTTAAGGAAAAAAATGTTTGTGGGTTGCATTTCTGTAATAATGAAGCCATGACTCACAGAATGACTGTCAAAGTTATAAATTAGATGGTGATTTAGTGAGTTATCTCACACCTACCTTGGAATGCAGTCAGGAGGAAGAATGCTTTTAAAGTGACAAAAATAAAATAAAATACAACAAAAAATTAGCCATTGCATGACTGGAACTAATGGGGAACTAAAGTTACAGTAAACATTTCTTGTAAATTTTTCCAAGTTTTGGTACACAGCATCATACTCACTCAAAAGTATGCACAGGGTAGGACAGTTCCGAATTCCTCTTAGCAAAAATTTGAGCTCTCACTGCAAAAAGAAAAAATTAAACTGCAAGGCTAACATGCATTTGGATTCAAAGAGGTGCATGAGTTTAACTATGCTGGAGAAGACTCAGTCTTCTGACAAAATGAGGTTGTGTCGTTCAGCTATGATTACTGGTACAGATGCTTCAGCACTACTTTATTCCAGATGAGAAGCTGTCCTATTCCCCTGCTGGCTGGCTGGCTGGAAGAAACCTTCTGCTCTCTTCTAAATCTAAGCTATTGCAGCCAAGAATTAAAGAGTTGTGATAATCTAAGAAAGATAAAGGAGGGAATAAGATATTTAGAAGGGTTTGACAAGAGGACAAATGTTTGCACAGGACACAATTAATACTTCTGAGGTGGCTCAAGCCAGCCAGACACCTATCAGATGGTACAGTTTCAAGGATTCTGCCCTTTCAAAGCTGCTCTTCAGCATCTTAAAAATGAAAGAACATTAGTAGCAATTTCTCCAGCTTCTAGCCCTGTAATCTAAACTGTGAAATTCAAAAGGGCCAGCGGGAGAAATGATGAGGAACTGTGAAGAAAGATTGACAGCAAGATCAAAAATAAAACCTAAAAATGCAGAGAACGCCTAATTCTTTGCAAAATAAACATGCTCCTTGGTTTCTGTGGCATATGGAGACATCAAAGAAACCTGGTGGTTCCCAATCATGTTTCACAACAAGTTGCTGCTTTGATGATTTAGAGGAGTGACTTGACTAAATTCACCTTCCATACTGCTCTCTTTAAGCCACTCAAAATCCACAAGTCATGAATTAGGTTTTTCTCTCTAAGAGTGCAAGCCATTTGACAAAAGGTGTTGTTCCATGGTCTGTGGCAGTGTCAGAAGCAACATATCTCATTACTGCACTCAAACAAAAATAACTGTAGGTGCTGGCATCCCAACTGTCATACTTGACTTTAATAAGCACACAAGGAGGTGCACTTCTTCTGAATAACATCAGTCTTGTTCTATTTGTTTGGGTTAGACCTTGTGTCCAAAGAAATCATCACATTCATTTTTCAGCCTATTGTACACCTACACTACTCTCATGCAGTGCTCCCTCACAGGCTGAACACCCTGATGTGTTTAGCTCTGCACTCTCCATTGGCTCACAATGAGGGAGTTTGAGTGACACAGTGGCCATCACAAAGGAAACTGGGGGGAATTTAATGACCTGGACCTTCATGACCCATGCTGGAGACCACCAAACCTTTTTTTCTCTTCTCTAGACCAATGAAAATTGAGCATTTATCTTGGAAGGCAGTTTTGCAAGACTTGGTTATCAGTCCTACAAACAAAACATGACTTGCAAATGCAGTTCTTTTCTGATCAGTCAGTGTAAAAGTGACACACTGATGTTACATTCTCAAGTGAACATCAATTCCTGCCTTCTATCATAGGAGTCAGGATTTCAGAGGTTGTTGATTTAGCCCTAAAATGTAGAATAACATTACATAGTGTGAGGTAAATATTATTCTTGTGTATCCATTTATGAATTTGATCTTTTCTACAGAAACCTTTAGGGTTGTCTGCACTTTTTACTGAATAGCAAGTAATATGCATAATATTCTCTTTGCAGGAAAGATAGGCACACTAGCATTAAGCAAGGATTAACCAGTGTGCTATAAATTCCGACGTTAACTCAACCAGTGGCAACACACTAATGTGCTTGTATCCCTGAACATCTAGTTGTACACTCCTCTTAGTATAATTTGGGGTCTAAAATCTGATTTTTTTATTCTTGCAATGTTCTTTTTCATGTTATAAGAAGTTGGGAAGACAAATGAGGATTTCTGCCAGCCAATCCATCAATAGAATAAGGATGCTGGAACCAGTGAATGTGATATTCTGGAGCTCAATAGGCAGAGCTGATCAGAATCCAATTCATATATATCTATGTGTATATTTATAGGTGCATCCTAGACTGTTGCTATGGAAATAAAAGTAAAATCTTATGGTTATAAATTGCCTGCTGCCAAGATAGTATCTAGTTTTCACTTGCACATAAATTCATTATTAAAAAATCAGATCCAGGAAAAGCCCAAACCTTAAACTCACCCGGTGTATTTGCTATTGGTGGTTACAGACTGTAACATTCCTTTGCTAGTTCAAGGGAAACACATATCAAAACAAATATCTGGAATCTAGACTCTTCCAGTGCTTAGATTCAGATCTAAAGAAATGGCTTATTTTCAAAAGGAAAATGGGAAACTTCACACTAGGAACAAGACCTTGGTTGGGAAGGTCACACCAGATGCTTTTCCCCTACACACCATCTTCATTAGGATGACAGACAGCCTAAGGGGCTGCTCAGTGGCCTTAGGGTTATGGATATCACAGGTTAAGAGACTGTTGGCAAGAAGTTACTTCAGAGTGGCAAGCACCACCCAAAGTTACCTATCACCATATTTTCTCTTCGTGCCAGGCTGCTATGTTTCACAGCGGACACTTTCCTTCTTTTTCTATAAGGTCACCTTTCCAGGACTAAAAGTGGGCCAGCATTCCTCTAACCTGAAAGAAAGCCTGGGTGATACCAAGAAAAATGAAGCCACCTAGTATGAAAATACTGGATATCCCTCAAGGAAGATGGGGGAAAGAGACGTTATTTGCCCTCCTTTCTCCACCATCTGCAATCCCATTATCTGCTTAACAAGTTATTTTGTCATGATTTTATGATTTCTGATTACTGGTATTCCAAATCATAACATCATGTACTGCACTGGGAGTTAAAGTGTTACTGCTCCACTTACAGGTACCTGTCCGGAATAGAAGAAGAACTGCATTCCCCAGGGGCTTTGCAGTCAGAGAGGAGATATAATTGCTGGTAAGGTCACTTGATTGCTCTTCTCACTCTCTTCTCTTTGCCTTCTCTTTGCCTCTCCTCACTGCTGCCCATCCCAAGTGCGTGCATCACTTCAGTATTTCTGTAAGGCCTACAGCTTTCAGATATTCTCATTATATTTGATTATTAGCTTCAAATCTAATTATATTGTATTATAGTGTGTTAACTTGCATTCCAATACTATATTTTATAAAATTAGTTTGTTTCTCCTCAGATCATTGCTGCTGTTTTTCATTATTTTGGGATCCCCTGTTTCCCTTCTCTGGAGGTGTGGACTTTGCAAAATCCCTCCACCCCACTAGTCATGGAACTGGGCCAAACCAGCCTGTAAACCACTGACATGCTCTGAGGCTGTTTAGATACAAGAGGCATCTCCAATTCTAAAGGCAAGCAACAGCACCACTCACCTAGAAAACACCATTAAACCAAGCTTCATATGGAGACCAGACTAGTGGAAAGGAGGTACCCTCTCTGGAAAGGGTTCCAGGGAGTTAGTTTGTTTTTTTTAGCTGTCTTTAAAGTGTTTTTCTATCTTACCTTCTGCATTGTTTTTCTAACACAGCAGCTCGTTCCCCAGAGAGCCCATACAATTTTATGATCCCTAAGAAGTAATATTTCCTTTTTCTGGTCACCGTATATTCTCATCCAAACAAATACAATGTCATGAACAAAAACGCAGTTTTGTTATTTGATCCACTAGGAAACAAACAAACAAACAAACAAACAAACAAAAAAAACAACAGTAGTGAAACTCTGAAAAGTTTTTCTTAAAAACAGAAACATCAGAGATAATGTTTTCTGTAGCTGTTATGTATAACACTACTACAATAAATCAGTAGAAAATCTGAGAAAAGTGTAGAGATGACAGAGGTCATTTGGATAAAATAGGTATTAAAAAGCATTACCAGTTTGCTGGTTTGCTTACAAGGACACATGGAAAAGCAACAGTTTTGGACTCAGCAGGAGTCCTCCTGGCATGGACCAGAAGCTCACTCCACAGATTCCCACTCAGAGGAGTACCTCAGGAGGATACACAGGACCTGGCCTAAGTGGGGTTTCTTCATTCAGACCAGAGATATAACAACAGACTTCACATGCCAGGTCTGATCACCTGGCCATTCTCAAGCAAGATTCTCAGAATTTATCTTCTGGGAACCTCCCTGCTCTGCTAATGAGAAATTCACTGAGTGTCTGACATCCCAGATGAACACACCAGTCTTTGGTGCTTCTAGAGCAGGGGATTTCTGTCTTGCCATTGGGAATAAAAGTTGTTCTGAAAGTCTTTAGTTCCATTCCAGTGAAGAAGAAGAATTATCTATTAAATAAAGGAAAAATATACTGAATATTTTATCAAGATTGAAAATTGATTTTTCTTCTGCACTCATATCTTTCTACCTCAGCCAGCTTTAGCTAACCTACAGCATAATTACTATTATTTTTACAGATAGCACTCACAAATCTTATACAGATGAAGTAAATAGGCAGGTTGCTCTGAAAGTAATGTCTCCTATTTATTTCCATGCTAACTACAACAGATACAAAGAACACAATAACACTACTTGATAAAGCAAATTCTCAGCTACTAAATGCTATTTTTCAACACAGTCATCACAATTAGCTCTGCATTTTCACCAGCAATGAACAAGACCCTGTATCCTGTGCTCACAGAAATTTGCACCAGTGGGGGTGACCCACTGTCACTGTCACCACTGCTGAAATGCATCACACACCACCTTACTGTGCTCTCATCTACTGTTTGATCTCCATAAACATTCAGCAAACATTAATGAATGTGAATGGATTCCACTATTTCTGCATGGAAGAATTCAGTGATCTATCTTTGCTTCATACACCCTTTCACGTCAGACAACTTTTGGTCAGATTGCCTCTCTGTTGTGGGCCACCATAATAAAATAGGAGGCATTACTTTCAGAGCAGCCCTCATATGTACTCCTGAAAAAAATTACATACGAAGTAGTCAGGTGTCTCAGCAGAATTGTTTGTATAAGTACTTGTATGCATGTAGATATGTCAAAACCCTATTTTAACACATGGAATTTAAAATCTGCCACTACATAACAATGGACTAAAACATGAGGCAAATGACATGAGCTAAGGATGGAGTAACAGCCTTTACACTCAATTTCCTGGCTTTCCTTGGTTTGCATCACACCTTTAATGTTATTTCAGCATTGCATTTTGTCCTCTAAATTAAATGTACAGTAGGTGTTTTGTATTTAATTTCCTTACTGTTTTTTTTTTTTTCTTTCTTTCTTTTTTTTTCCTCCTAAAGGAAAAAGAATGGAAGAGATTCATGAAAGGTTATAAAACACATATTGTGTACTGGAGCGGCTGGATTAGCTCTTTTGGAGCCTTTTCATTCTCCTGGGAAAATATGTAATTAGGTAGTTTTTTAACATGTGTATTATGTACTGAATTACATGTATTTATACATTTCTCAAAGGAGTATTGCTTACACAATACCCCGGAGCAACTCTTTTGGAGCCATTTGGGTCTGATATGTAACTATGTACTTAAGAGTCATTTATAGTAAAATTTTGTTGTGCCTACACAGTAGCTTTTTATTTTTATTTAAGATTAATTTCAAGGCTTGTGAAGGGTGCTGTGTTGACAGACCTGGAGACTGCTGGCTTCTGTTTACTTACATAATGGGAAAATGGGAGTGATGAAGGTATGGGCAACCTCAGAATAACCCCTCCAAAATTTACCTCATTCCTGACTTCAGATGCTTCCCAAAGTAGACAGCACATGATTCTGATTCCACCTGAAACTGGACCAATACAGAAAATAATTTCACATAGGCTGCTAAGTATTTGCAATCTGCTAACCCAGAAATTATTTCATTTTCTCATAAACATACATACATACACATATAAATATATATATATATATACATAAAACAAACAAACAAAAAATGCCTCAATACTTGGAAACGGATTTCTGTAGCCATTTATGTACTTTAAAACAGACATAGGCACCCAATATGACTACAAAAAAGGATACTAAATATATTTGTATCCTATCAACATACAACTTTCTGAATTTTATAATGTTAGAAAGAATTTCAGGATTCTGATTGCTTTTGTTTGTTTGTTTTTTGTTTTTTTCTGGTACAAATGAGAGTATAAGCCAAAATAGTTTTCTCCTAAAATCATAAACAAACAAACTCCCTCCACCCCTGAAGTACAGTACAGTTAAAATATGACATAAAGAGATACCCAAGAAAGAAGGGAGTCGGCTGTAATGTAAATACAGTGATAAATATGTTCCTAAATTACCTGAAGTAATTTAGGCTTGCTCTGAAGGAGAGAAACTGTAGTCAGCAAGAGAAGTAATAGACAAATAATAGACATTAATACCTACTAGAATAAAAAATAAGAATCACAGAATCACAGAATTGTAGGGGTTGGAAGGGACCTCTAGAGATCGAGTCCAACCCTCCTGCCAAAGCAGGTTCCCTACACCACGTCGCACAGGTAGGTGTTCAGGCGGGTTTTGAATATCTCCAGAGAAGGAGACTCCACCACCTCCCTGGGCAGCCTGTTTCAGTGCTTTGTAATAAAAGAATAAATTAAAAGCTGATGCCAACATTCAAATGAGTTTTTTCCTCCCATAATGTAATCTAATTTTGCTTGAAGCTTTTTGCTTTGTTTTGATATTTCAGAAGTTCATGTTGATTTTTTTTTAAATAATCATATTTAAACCAACGTATCAGACACTATTTTTTTTTTCAGAAATGTTACAGTAATCATAAGTAACAATTTCCATTTAAAAATACGAAAATAAACTTTTTCAGTTCTTTCTCTTCTTTAATCACAACATAAAATAGAATTTAGCCCAAACTGTGAAGAGCTTTAAAACCCTACTATTTTTCATTAGCACCGGGCTGTAGGGGACCAAGTGAGAAGGGAGGTTAATGATAGAGGTCAGCACCAGAAGAAGTTTTTTATGCTGTCTGAACACTGCTTTCTGGAGCAGCAGTATAAGTGCCACACACATTTTTCTCACTGCTGTCCATCAGTGGAGTTGCTTTTCTATTTGCAAAACAGTAGCACCCTAAGAACAAGGAAATGTGCCCTGGCTTTCCCTGTTTCACATTAGGAGAACAATTAGGGAAAAGTAATTAGAAAGCATGGAAAATGACTATAATTGACACATCGCTGCCCTGGTACCACCATCATCTATCTCTTCTTAAGGTTGTGTTTAGCTATGCTTTTTGCAGTTTAATGCTCAGAACAGAAGGTACCTTTGTGCACAGAGCATACAGATTTCAGTGAGTTACAGCTGATTCAAATCAAAGCCACCAAAGTACTATGTGTCAATCTGCTTTCTAGGAAGCTATTTCTGTGCCTCCTTCAGCTTTTTCTCCTCAGCTCGTTCTTGCAGTGAAGAAGTCCAAAACCAAGTCTGCATGTACGTATTTGTTAAGTTTTAGAGAAGAGTTCCTAAAATAACACTGATAAATAGAGGAGCATACCTGGAAAGTTTCAGCTCAAATGGCCAAAGGTGCAGAAAGGAATATGTAAGCGAATATAGCAGGTGTAACAGGCAGCATGCCAGGATGAAAACTGTGAGCCTGGAGTCCTGGCATCATCGTGCCAGCCTACAGATCCCCAAACCCGTGATGTTTCCGTTCCTTTACCTGTCAAATGTGCATCATGGTGCTATTCTAGCTACAGTATAGAAGGAAATGTGTAATCATGAAGATCAAATTTAAAGGTTGTATGAATTTTTAGCAACAGCAAGAAACCATTTAAAGTTATGAAAAGTCCTTTTTCTCAGTACTCTACTTTTGAAATACTTCTTATTTTTCCAGTTGGGAGAACTACTTTTCTTCCTTCAGACTGCATGATTAGAAGTCCAGTTCTGTATCCCTTTCTCACCAGATAAACCTTAGAGATATGAAAGCCCCAGAGGTGTGCCAGTTAGGCATTATGGCCATTGACACGATTATATACACAGGCACAAGGGGTGCTAGAAATTTACCCAGATCCTTCAAGGACATTGTTAACATGGCCATAATTTAACTATAGTGTCTTCATTTTCAGCAGAAGGCTCTTCTCAGAGCTGGACACCACCACCAACTCCAGGACCTTCTCTCTGCCAACACAAAGGACCCAAAGGAAGCCACAGCCATGCTGCCTGGGGCTCTGTGGGCACTGGCAGCATGCAGCACATTTCCTCTTCTGGTCCGCAAAAAGCACTGCCCTACTGAACAGTGTTCTCAGGACCTCACTATACTGGAAATCAGGCAGTTTCTATCCCTCAGTTTTGAACCTATTCAGAGCCAAGTTTATGCCCACTTGTTCTTATGCAAATATTGCTCTTGGGCTTAAACAGCTTTTTCCCCCTCTCTGGCATTTAGCCCTGGATGTATTTATAGAGTGCTGTCAAGTCCCCTCTCAGCTTTATTTTGCTAAACTAAACAAGCCAATCTCTTGGTGTCCCTTCCCATAAGATAGGCTTCACAAACTTTTAATATCCTTGCTAAACTTTCCATACATCTGTTCTAGCTTGAATTCAACTTTAACATAGTTATTAAAAGAAGCATGTAATATTCTAAATGAAGTTTCCTGGTGTTGTGTACAATAGTGTTAGTGCAGTGCCCAACATATTTTGCTTCTCTGCAGTTTTATTGATGTTTCATAGCTACTACGCCATTAGCAAGACTAGGATGGACAGAATTAATTGTGGAGGTTTAGCCCTAGAGAGGCAAGAAGCACTGTGAGTTAAGCTCAAGCTTACAGGGTCTTTCCAGCCCCCAGCAGTACAGCTCCCTAGCAGGTCAAGGAAGCTGCCTCTTCCTCACATCTGTACCACAGATCTCAGTGTATGTCCACAACGAACTAAGAGATCAGAAAGCAAGATGCTCCACTGAGGCTGACCTTGTCTCCCACACAACCCACCATCCTACTCACAACATCTTAGTCTACAGAATTTGCTTTTGTTTTGAAATGAGAAAAATACCAAGTTATCTTCAGATACTAGGCCTGATTCACCCAGGGCCACAGATTCAGACAGTAAGCAGCTCAGCTCACTGCCCTCTGCACAGGGGACCACAGCCTTTTACTGATGTGCTGCCATTCCAAAGGCTGCACTTGTGCTGCCCAGCCTTCTAGCATGCTTTCTTTCAAACCACAGTTGAGCTGAACTCACTTTGCTCCCAGCTGCTGCATGCCAAAAAATAACCCCCCAAAAAACTGTATAAAAGACTCGAATAAAATAAAAAATGAGCAGAAGCAAGCAAGCAGCATGCTGCTTGTGTCACTCTAACTGCCTGTGACAGCTAGGCAACATGAGCAGGGTAGCATGTGGCATGCAGATGCCCCATACTATGGCAGCAGGACAAACCTGAGAGCTACTGATGGTCACACCATTCTGCCTGCCCCACAGCAGTGATAAGCACTTTGCAGCATTTTGTCAGAGTTGCAGTTTTTGCTTTTTCCCTCCCCAGATGCCACCCTGAAGTCTGTGCCCAAGCAGGCAATCTCAGCATCAAAATATGTGTAGCCACCCCCATTCTATGGCTTTTAAGCATCTGATGAGCATTTAGTGTGAGTAAATATTTCTTCAAGCATCCTCAGTCATTGAACGTTTCTTATATGTGTCAAGAATATGAGTGTCTTAACAGGACTTTCTAGATGTTTCTTCATACTTCATACTACTATCCTCCCTGCAGTGGTGACAAATGATACTTCAACCCAACATGCAGGTAACATCGGTACAGCTGTTACCTGCAATCTCACAGCCTGTGGCTCGGAGGAAATAGAGGAGGCAAGCAGGTAATTGTAGGCAGGAGATAATATAACAAGAAGAGATGGTAAGGCTATATAAATTAAGAGTTATCAGCACAACTTGACGTAGTCACTACTTGATGGCCCATTTTCCCTCTTTTCCATTTCATCTCATCCTAGGAACAGTTTATGCAATGTAGCTTCTGCAGCATATACACCTTGAGTTTTCCACAGATGTGCATGAACACAGTGTCAGCACAATTCCCCATTATCCTTTCTGTTTTTACAGGCACATATTTTAACAGAAGGAGATAAAAGTCTTTCTGACACACATTCCCTTTCAAGAAGGATGTAATCCTCATATTAACCTTCAAAATAGACCAACAATATGATACTACTGATTGAAACCGGACTTTGCTTGCAGGCTAAAAATCCTTCCTTGTTTTCCCACTGAATTTCAGCTACAAGCACCCCGCCTTTCTTCCTCATATATACAGGTCATTTCCTCAATACATAGACCACCTTCTTCTCCTAAACATAAAATGTGAAAGTTTTTTCACATTTTAATGTCTCAAAAACTCATTTGCTGGCTTTCTCAAATTTGTAATGTCAAACACACAGTCACTGGTCTTGAAAATGTTTTGGAATATATTGAAAAATATTATAAAGGCATAAAAGATTAATACATAAGTTCAAGGCAGAACTAAAAAGATCATTTGGGCCTTGGTTGTGCCCTCCTTATTTCAACACAGCTGGGCTTCTTTCACACTTTAACTTTCAATTTCAACATCCCTTTAATGTTTTACTAATGTATCATCAATTTGTGTAAACATATAACTCTTATTTTTTATTCTTAGACCACATAAAGTCATTCCACAAGACATTCAAAGAGTCTGCTGGATCACCAAGTCATCAGCAATATCTGGTAAGCAGAATTCATCTTGAAGTCCTAAATTCCCTCATCCATTCAAGTAGGATGTATTAAGCACAGCACTGCGTTAGTGGGAACTTTGCATTTCCACAGTAAACAAGGTTGCTCAAGCCCCACTACTACTGCAAACATAAATCTTAAGAGAATAGCAATTAAAGGAATGTCAGCAGCAAGTTACCAATGAAAATACCACACTGGTGGCTCTCTTAACAACACACACTACAGCAGAAGAGTTGCACATGCATTGGGCACTGCGGGTAGCAGCTGTCAAACCAGACCATAAACCACTGACACCAAGTTATAAGCACTAAGTGAGCACTGAAATACCACCGAGTTTGGCACATTTTACATTCTCTTAGTGATTATCTACGTCTCTTCATACATGTATTTTTCATAAATCAAATCTTACAATTAAATTTAATTGGGAAACTCAACATTGCAGCATGAACTGTTTCTACAAAACTATGACAAAGGATTAAAATTGTGAGATACAAGAATTTCAAATTCATACACAGGCATCTTTCTCTTTATTCATCCCTCCTCTTAAACAAATGAATAAATAATGACTCAGATTCTTTTCTACTCCCTCTTCCTGAAAAAGAAGCCTTAAGGAAAAGAAACTTGCAACCTGCCTACTCCCATGGCTTGAAGTGTAAATTTTTAACTGGGAGAAATCCCTATTTGCTTTTATACCTTAGAGTCAGTAAAACGAAAGCTTTGCTATTAACTTAAGGGTTCTGTATTGTCTGAGTATATGCCTCATCCTTCTTTGACCAGATCACAAATGTAAACGGTCTCTGAGGAATTAATGGGGTTCTTCAGCCCTTGCTCCTCAGCAGGGTGGAGAGGGAAGAATAAAATTCTAAAAAATCCAGCTCCAATTCTAAGATCAACAATTGCTGCTGCCATTCAACCAAGTTTTGTAACTATTTTCTTAGAGAAATGTGTTACGAAAGTATTTTAACACCGTTGCTGAAGAGAGTTCAAGTACTGATTCCCAGTAAACTTCTTTCTCCTCTACCAAATCATGCTCACCTCTTTAAAAGACATTGAAGGGATAGATAATGGAAATAAGGAGTATATTTTTTATTTTTAGCATCAGGAATTTAATTGGTCAAGCAGTACTAACATGAGCCAAAAATTCCAGAAAGTTAGAGATGTTTTCAGCCACAGCATCTACTACGCAGCTTATGGGCATCTCCACTGAGAACAAGCAGGCTGAGTCCAGGTCCCAGATATTAGGCACTGTGTATTATTGCTACTTGAAGTTATGGCCAGCAGTTGGGTAATGCTTCTCCTGTGAGGTGATCAGTTTTTGCACAGAGTTTCTAAGTTGTGGTTTGATATGATGACATCCTTTGTTTTTAAAGGGCATTCTGATAAAGTAACTAAATGTGCTTAGATGATAAATACAGGCTCAGTAAAAATGGACCATGCCTTTAAAGTAAGTGTACATGTCTGATAACAGTTCATAAAATAATATTGGTTTTCCTTTTCTCAATAGAAAGAAATGTTAACAGGGAACAAGCAACAGACAGGAAGGGAAGGGAAGGGCCAGGGATTCTTGGGATGTCAGATTTACTGCAAGTGGGCTCTGTTCTCCACTGTGTTTTTTTCCAGAGCAGTCACAAAGGGTAAGGATATCCTGAACAGAGTGGCTGCAGGTATAGCTGATGATACAAGAAGTGTACTGAATGAGCAGATTTTGTAAAATGTTCCGCATAACCTTGTGTTTTCATGGTTTCCTTACAGATAAAAAAGATCATTCTTGAGCAGCAGTAGGGGTGGATAGCTGCCACATCAATAGTTACCATACCAAATCCAACCTGTTTAGCTTCATTTAAACAAGCTACTTTTCTAAAGGTTTTGTTATCCCTTCAGCTGGAATAAGAACATCTCTTATTTATATTAGCTTTTGTGTTATGCACCATGTGGAGGTACAGTAAGAGCGTTCCATCCTAAAGAGCTTACAATATAAATAAATGAGATACAAAGAGATACATTTTTTTTCTTGCTTCGAGCAGTACAGACCCAAGTAACAGAACAAGCAAGAAGAAGCTTGCTTAAGGTGATACAGGATACCTGTTGCAGGACTGCAATTTTTTTTTTGAACTCAGACCTGTCACATTCTGCTGTAGCTGTCTACCAATGGGCTTGGTGTCATCCCTTGAGACAGATTAAATCTGTCATTGCCAGTGCACTGACACAGAGTTCTTGTTGCGGTAACAGACCTCAATCAACTCTATCCAGATACAGCCCTGGGCTTATTTCTGGGCATAAAGCATTAGCATTGTTCAAAGTTCTAAGTGAAACTGGCTGACAATTGTTAGCTAGAAGTCTATGCAGCACTTAATGCTTAGGTTCTCTGCAATAATCTCCTAACATTAAAAAACCCAGGTGATCATTTCCAATCACAAGCATAATAATTGTTCTAGTATCTTAATTTGAGCCTCAACTTTACATCTTAATAAACTCCTAATCCTAGAGCTCTGGTCACTCCCTTGTATCTGAATATTTCATGGATCACCTTTCACAGTATGTAAGCCAGAACAGCATAGGGTTTATTCCCAGGGTCATAGCTGTCACTGAAGGCCACATGAGAAAGCAGAGATGTATGTCCTGAAGGGGAAGACAGCACATCATGCTTGATGCAGTGTGTCCTGTCAGGCTCCTCTTGCTTCCACTCAGTGAGTGAGAGAGACAGCATGTCTGTGCTACAGAACAAAAGAGGAGGAACAGCTCTGGCAACCACACACACAAGCCCCATGCTCAGCAACTAATGTTTGGCAGGAACATATGAGAAAAGAGTCTAACATCTTCCTTTCTATTAAGAAATATCTGTGTGTATGCCTTTAACTGTGAACCCAATGCAGCAACCCAAAGGTAGTAAGATGTGTTGGGATACAGCTGAACTCTTAGCATTAACCAGAAACTACATATTGCAAAAGTGGAAAGCTGTCAATTAGGGTGGTTGACAGCCTCAGGAATATGAACCCTTTAACCAAACTCAGTGTTCTTGAGCCTGTGGGCTTGGTGAATACCACAAATAGCACATTAACATTAATTAAGTCAAAGGTAAAGCTATAAACATCTTAACAGTAACTGCGGTCCTCTGGGAGGTCTTGATTCTGACAGGGTTGGCCCTCACCCAACAGTTCCCTCAGGACCTCCTTTCCATCACACTATCATCCATGGGCCACAGCGCCTCTTGTTTCCAACATAGATGTACTCTATACTGTATTTCAAAGGACACTGTGGAAATACAGGTATGTGTGCTGCTTCCACATGCCATTAATTCTGAGTCATAAAATAACTAAGCATTTCAACACTCTGGAAAGTATCTGAGAGTCAGTCAGTGAAAGCAGGCCTATGTCCACTTGCTTTGGAGAACCAAGGCCTTCACTGTAGACATGGACAATATTACAGTCATTAAAACAAAGCTTAGTACTGTAAAGTTCTACTGCATTCAGAATTTGCTTGACAGAAAATAAACTTTGACTGTACAATCTATTACAGTACATAAAGATGATTAAAAAACAACAACAACAACAACAACAAAAAAACAGAACAACTATTACTTATGTACTTCTTAACAACAACAACAACAACAAAATCAGAGCTAGCAAAATTCACTGTAAAATATATTAAAAAATCATTACCACACTCAGTTCAAGAGCAGGACTGACATAAGCGCTAGCACAAAACATCAACAAAGCAGAGCATAAATCTTTCCAGTCCGGAAAAGACTCTTTGGTAGGTTATTTTTTTTCCTACAGAGCAACAATGTAATCTTCGAGCAAACAGAGAAAGTGAAGGAATGATTAACTGAAGACCAGTCTGATTTTTCACAAATGTAAATGCATTCACCTCCTGGAACTATCAGAACATATTCCTTTCCATGGTCTTCCTGTTATTTTAGCTTCTGGAAGGAAAAATGTATTTGGAATGATATCTTCGCATGCACACATGCACATGTGTGTATGTGTGGAGCAGGAGGGTTCAGGCTTAACATCAGTTCACAGGGATGGAGAGGTGCTACATAATGACAAAATTTCTTTTACTTTTGTAGTGTGTAGGATAATAGCCATTCTCTTTAAGGGATGATATGAGGCTGTTCTCTGGGGTGGTGATGAGATGAGGGGCAAAGCATAAATCCAAAGGAGAACAGACGGGTAAAAATCTGGAAGACTTCATCCTGGCAAAAACCTGTCCAGAAACGTGAGCCTCAATATCAGCCTGTATGCATTTGCTGAGGTATGCAGAATTGTTTTAGCAGATCTTTATATCCCCAGCAAGCTGCTGTCTTCAAATCTCAGGCTCTAGGACTTCTCCTAGTAAGGAACTGGGCAGCCTTCCTCTGATTATGGGAAAACATGAAGCATGGGAAATCTCAAAGCAGCAGGCAGAAAGGGCTTCACAGAGAAATGGAGACAGATCTTTATATAGGCCCACGCTGAGCCAGGTATGTAAACATTTGCACAGCTATAAGCTCTAAGAACACTCCCATTGTAATCAAGGAGATCTCTTAAACACGCTTACCGTGGCACTTGTGCTTACATACCTGGCATAAACGGAGACAGAACAGCCACCACAGGGCCCGCTCACAGGGAGGTTTGTGGTGAGCACCAGCAGTGAGCAATGGGGCCACAGACACAGGCCTGCGTTCCCAAGAGTGGCTGATAATTCTGTATGGCCAAGTAGGGTAAAGCTAATATTCAGAGATACTAAAATAAACAGCTAAGAAACTTTAAAAATCTATGTATATGTGTGTATTTAAATATTTATATATAAATAAAATTAGGCCATAAGCTTCAAGATGGGAACTCACAACTTCTGAACCTAACAGCATCTGCTGTTACAAACTGTGAAGTAAATGTCAAATACCAATGTTTCTTACATGCTACTTAATTAAAAAGGAAGAGAATAGTATTCATGCATGACTTCAGTCATTCAAAAGATTTTTATGCATTCCCAGCAAGAACCTTACCTGCACTCCAAGGTTTAGAAACTTTAAGCTTTGATATCAGAGACTTTTTATTTGTACAAGAACTGCGATTCTGCATAGAAACAAAAAGCTGTCATGATCTCTATAGCTCTGGTAAGTCGAGTTTCTACTGTTTAAGTATGCCCCATGCCTTACTGATATTCTGTAGCCCAGAGCACCTCAGTGCATCAGCCACATCCTACAAGAGGGTCCTTTGCTCTCAACAACACAGCACCAAGGGCACTAATGGCAGAATTTAAAAAAAAAATCACAAAGTATAAATGCTGGATTCATCAATGAAACATACAGATACATTAGTTAAATACAGTTTAGCACACTGCATATCCTAAAACCCAAACAAACAGAGCTGGGAGCCATAGTTATCTCTCTGCAACCAGGGCAAAACTTTGAGCACTGAGTTTTACCGATGGAAATACTAAAGTTCGCACTACATAAGAAGAACAAATGGTGCATAACATACCAGAAAAAGAATAAATTAAAATTAGTGGGCATATGGAATCCAAATGTGGGAGTAAAATTTGAGTTAATTATTAATATATTGTAATATTTCAGCCTGCAGTCCAGAATCTTCAAGTCAGGAAGAATCCATTATCAGCCTTAAAGAACAAGATTAATTACATGCACCAGACAGTTTTATGTCAATATTAGACATGAAGAAAAAACAATACCTCATATTACATCATCCATTACTTAGTACTTATTTTCTAAAGAAAAAGGAAGGGTGAAAAAGAAGTAAAATACTTAGAATGGTATTTTAAAAACAAGTCTTGCTTTTTCAATGAGAAATTCACTTTGCTCATGGAATTTCTTTACGTCTCAGAAACCATTAATACGGTTTGAGTTTCTTCAAGCATTTGCTGATTTTCTTCTTCATAAGGTAACTGCTACACATGCAAGAAGTATTAAAAAACAAACAAACAAAAAACCCACAACTTTTTCCTGATCCTCCTTTGCAAACTCCTTGCTTTAACTTGCAGAGGTTTTTTTTTTTTTTTTTTTCTGTCTCCATAACTCTCACCAAAATCCATTCTTTATCTCAAGTAGATAAAGTATGTGTTTAAGTTAGAGCACCTATCTTGCTCTTCTAAACACATCATTTTCTGAAAGCTAACAGATGCATCAGAAAGAATAACAAGAAACTGAACTTGCAGAAAGGTTTTCAACATTTGATCTCAGCATAACATTGCCACTAGCTCCTTTGTGACCAACCAAATGAAACTGTGCTCCTTTTTCAAGCAAAACTTCCATCATCTCTCCTGTCAAGGAGCTGGACTTGTTCAGACTGGAGAAGAGAATATTGTGAACAGACTTCACTGTGGCCCTCTAGTATTTAAAGGGAGGGAAATCAACTTTTACATGGGTAGATAGTGATAAGACAAGGTGAAATGGTTTTAAAATAAAAGAGAGAAGATTTAGACAAGATGTCAGGGGGAAGTTTTTCTCTGAGAGGGCGACGAGGTGCTAGTACAGGTTGCCCAGAGAGACAGTGGATGTCCTGTCCCTGAAAGTGTTCAAGGCCAGGTAGGATGGGGACCTGGGAAACCTAATGTAATATTTGACCTAGCAGTTGGCAACCCTGTCTGCAGTAGGGACCTTGAGGTCCCTTCCAAACCAAGCCATTCTGTGATTCTACAATCTACACTACACTATGAAGAGTGGAGTGTCACAGTTAAAGTCTGTTAAGTTATATAGCCACATCTGTTAAGATATTTACTCCTACAAGAGTGGTCTCCAGTGTTCCCTCTAGTTATGAGGTATCTATTTTCAAATTAGAAATATTCATTAATAAGAGAGGTGGGAGAGCTTCACCATAGTATCACTGTTACTTCAGTGTTGACCTATTGACAAGGTTGGGTGTTTTTCCAGTAATGGCAGCAAAGTGGGAAGGAATGTGGGGAAGACCAGAGTTCATGGTTCCACTTAACCAGCATGTCCTTGGCTGTTTGCCATAGGAAGGTTGAGTTTGTCTTCACCAAAGATTATGAGGAAGCTGTCCTGGATGATAGGATGCTCCTATCTAATGGTCAGTGCTGCTGAGATATATATCCAAAAGACTGAAAGGGGAAGACTGCTTATTGGTGTGATTGTTTTGAAGAGCTATGCTTGGTTTCTCTCCCCAGTGTCTCAGCTTTGATTCTGCAATAGTTAAAGAAGCTAGAGGGATAGAGAGAAAAACAAAACAAAACAAAACAAAACAAAACAAAAACACTCTTATTTCAGAAAAGCTAATTCCTGGAATCATTGCTGCCAGGGGGACACAGCAACAGAGTAAACAAAAAGGGAGATTCAGAGTAATACTTTCCTATCAAGTTGGCATACACCCCAGAGATTATTCAGCAATTCTCTGGGATCAGTGAATAAAAGACAGCTGTGGGAATGTAACATTGCCATTGAAGGCATCGGCAACCTTGTAAAGACCCAGTAAAATCACTTCAAATTGAGCAAAAATATGCAACCAGGCTGGATTCCCAGCTGGCATCAACTGGTATGATTCCATGTACAAAGAGCCAGGCTTCTTGGTTGTACATCTCCTACTGAGTTCATGCTCTTAGGTACAACTGGCCCTTCTAGTTTTCTGCAATGTGGTATAAAGACACACTGCAGAAATCTCCCTTGGACTTAGGGCAGCAGAAGTGTCCCCTAAATATTTTGGATGTTATGGAGGAGGAACTGGACAAGATATTACACCCGCAGGCTGCACCAGTAGCACCATGCCACCACATCAAAGCATAGGAACAAGCGCATTCATCCCTTATTGACAATAAAATGTGGCAAAGCAAGATTAGCTGTAAGTTAAACACACAGGACTCCACCTGGCCCCATTAGGCAGAGTTGAACTCCAGGATAAGAAATTGAACGGTTAAACTGCATTCCTCTCATAGTACCCATTAAAAGAAAAGTTCTTGTCTTTAGGCAACTAAAAATCCACTTTTCTGGAAAAGTGAATTGAAATGGCTGGTTAGAGTTAGGGTTAGGGTTAGGTTAGGGTTAGGAACAGGGTTAGGATAAAGGTTAGGGTTAGGGTAGGGTTAGGAATAGGGTTAGGAATAGGGTTAGGGTTAGGGTATGTTTAGGGCTAGGGTTAGGGTGAGGGTTAGGCCATTAGGAGTAGGGTTAGGGCTAGGCCATTAGGAGTAGGGTTAGGGTGAGGGATAGGGTTAGGGTTTGAGTTACGGTTAGGGTTAGGGTTACAGTTAGGTTTAGGTTTAGGGTTAGGGTTAGGGCAATGGTTAGGTTCAGATTTAGGGTTAGGTTTAGGGCTACAGTAGGGTTATGGTTAGGGTTTATGTTAGTATTAAGGTAGGATTAGGTTTAGGGTTATGGTTATGGTTAGGGTTAGGGTACAGTTATGGTTCAGGTTAGGGTAAGGTTTAGGGTTTGGTTTAGGATTACGGTTAAGGTTAGGGTTAGGGTTAGGGTTTAGGATTACGGTGTTAGGGATAGGGATAGGGTTAGGGGTATTGTACGGTTAGGGTTAGTTTTAGGGTTAGAATTAGGGTTAGGGATAGGGTTAGGGTTAAGGTTAGGGTTAGGGTTAGGAGTAGGGTTAGGGTATTGTTAGGGTTAGGGTTGCATTTGGTTAGGGTTAGTGTTAGGGTTAAGGTATGGTTTAGGTTACAGTTTAGCTTAGGGTTATGGTTAGGGTTAGAGTTAGGGTTTGGGTAGGATTAGGGTTAGGGTTAGGGGTTATGTTTAGCGTTAGGTTTAAGGTCATTGTTAAGATACGTTTAGGGTTAGGTTTAGGGTAGTGTTAGGGATAGGGTTAGGTTTAGTGTTAGGGTCAGGGTTAGGGTACAGTTAGGGTTAGGATTACAGTTAAACTGCTTTTCCAAAGCAGTTTGCATTGGACAGATTGCAAGAACAAGAATGCTTTCTGTGAGACTTCCAAATTAATATATTTATTCTTTGAAAACTAGAGAATATATTCAGAGATTTATTGGATAAGTCTGTGTAAGTTTTAACAATTTAGGATCCAAAAGAGGGACAAAAGAAAAAAATAAATAAATAAAAGTAGTCAGACCTTCTGAGTGTAGCCAAAATTCATAGTGATAAAAGAAATCACATAGTTGGTAGCAAAGTCCAAAAGTACAATAATATGGATAGCCAGTGTTCTCAGAATTCATAGCTGATGAATAGAAAACCATTCCTATTACTTTAATGTTCAAGTGAAATCATTATCTTATTATGTTGATCAAACACACAGGAACTGGAAGTCCTTGCCTACAGGACTTACAAGGTAAGTGGACAAGCCAGAGTACAAGAGGTAGAAAAGCAGTTACCAGCAGGCCTGAATGGAGCAGGTGAGCAGTTCTCTCCCCCAGCAGCATCCACTAGTCAAGAATTTCTGAGTATTTTCTTCAGGTAAGACAGCACTGCATTCAGAGCTGTCAGAGTGTGTCCAGAGGAGGCCACAAAGATGATCAGAGGGCTAGAGTACCTCTCTTATGAAAGCAAAGGGAGCTGGGCTTGTTTACTCTGAGGGTGGTGAGTTGCTGGAACAACTTGCCCGGAGAAGCTGTTAATGCTCCCGCTCTGGAGGTGTTCAAGGACAGGTTGGATGGAGACCCAGAGAACATGACCTAGTGGTTGGAAACCCTGCCCATGGTAGGGGAGGGCTAGAACTCGATGGTCTTCAAGGTCTCTTCCAACCAAAGCCATTATATGATCCAGATCTTTTTACATGACTATTCTGTGGCTTGGTGGGATAAGGTGCAAGTGCAACCACAAACCTTTAGCATGGCTCATACTCCAACAGTTTTGCTGGCTTGCTCTCCCAAAGGCAGGCTATCTCTCAAGCTGTGAAGTTAGTCACAGAGCAGTTACCACTAACTGCTTGCAGATTTTACATGGCAGAAGGGCTCAAGAAGTACAACTAGCAGCCAGGAAAAGCTGCCCTGCCCTACAACCCAGTACTTCCCTTTGTCCCTACATAGCTTAACTAGCATTCCAGCTGCACTGGACTGAAATCAAGAGGCTTTTCCTTTCCAAGATACAGAAATAAGGACTAACCCACCTTTTGGACTCCAAATCACCCCAGAAGGCCTCACAACCTCATCTGGATCCCCAGATCAACATTCCCAAACCCTTGTACCCCACGCCGTCTCTGAAAACCTACCTCTCCCTGTCACCAGATGTGACCTCTGTGAGTCCAGCTGGTTTCTGGCCCACCATCGTGAAGGACCCAAGGGGCTGTGCCAAATGCCTCTCAAAGAAAGGCACCACCACATCTCAAGGGCAGCGCTGATGGCCTTTCTTTTGGGGGCTGTTCTTAAAGGAGAAGAGCAGTTGCTGGGGCACCCACACCCCAGCTGCTCCTTTACAAGAAAAGCATACATGCAATGGTAGCATTATCTAGAAACATAAAAGCAAGAAGATTTTTCAGATAGGAATTTCTAAAATACATATCCATTGAGTCCAAATGCTCTTTCACATACTTCCAGTTTCTTCCCAGCTTTACGAGGGGGAAAAATACATTTTTGACACAACAGGTTAAAAGATGAGTTACTGACAGTGTTTGAAAGGCAGACTGAGTTCCTGATTTTTTTACTTTAGAAACTCTTGCATTTCACACTCACTTGCATGAAAACTGAACTAGATCATTTAATCTGCATGGCTTTTTCTCTTTTCACTTTTCAGTTTGAGAGTAGATAGCAAAATTGGATATTTTCCAAAGAGAATTTTTTTTTTTTTTTTTTTTTTTTGGGGGGGGGGGGGGGATGGGAATTTCATTAATTAATGAGCAAGGCATAAAGGAGAGCTTTAGCCAGTGTCAGGCTGTTTCAAATTTCTTCTATATTTGAGCATGCAAGCTTTCAATCCACTTTTCATTGGTATCTACTTCTGGAGTTCAAATATTTCAGTATTTCCTGGAATGCATATGAGCATTACAAATATAATCAGACTGAAATCCACTTTCAAAACATTTTGTCATTACTGATCCAGAGCTACTTTTAAGTGTAGGCTAAATTCCACATTCAGCTGTGTCCGGGAAGTTCAGCGGGTTCCATGTGCACACCTTGAAAGCAGAAACAAACCATCTGAAATTAATGAGATAAGTGTGGGTCCCATCCTTCTATCTGGGAAATGTGGAGTGAAAAGTTCAAACCCAAAAGCTACTTATAAAATCAAGACCATTAAGTAAATGCTGAGCCAGAATGTATCAAAGGCAAAAGAAGTAATTCCATGTGCTCCACTTGGCACTGGACCAGGCCCTTAGTTTGAAATTCTGAAGGGTGAGGAACATGGAAAATAATGCAGTATTACCTTCTGGTTTCCAAAAGGCTTAGTCTGTTGCCCATTCTTCTAGGGACATTTTTGAAGCAAGTGATCAGAGCATATATCTCCAGCTAAGGGAACAGATCATGAATGACTACCTAGTTTGAGTGCATTTTCCAAGACTGGGATAACTTTCCTTTGCAGTCAGTTCTTACCGGGCTGCTCCATGGCCTGGTGGCAGAGTGTAGCTCCATTGGTGCTCCATCCATGTGTCTGTCCTGCCTGTGTGATTTCAACTTTCTGCTTGGGAACCACTATGCCAACACAGTGACACAACCACACAGTACTTAAGGCTTTCCTGAATCACTTCTGAAATCCCTAGACTGGGCTTGTTCAGGCTACAGCCAAACCTGTCAGCCTGTCCATGCCTGGGATTATTCTCCACAGCATTAATGCTGCGTATCACTATTAGAGCTTAAGTGACCAGAAGAATCAACCAGAGTAACATTTTTGCTAGATTTTTCTCAGTGTACCAAGACCTGCTGTGGGAATACAAGAAGGACTGTACAGAGCAGCAGCTGTGGAGCAAGATAAACAGCATGATAACCAAGGACACCTTTAGAAGAAGAAAGAACAGGTCACAGTTCTGATAGGACAAGCGCCCACATGAACGATTGAAGAGTGTGGAATGTTCTGTTGACATGTAGGGGCGAATGGGAAAGCTAGGAAAATAAAACTTGCAAAGGTATATAAGTGATGTGAGAACTTGTAATAAACAATTTGGATTGTTCACATCTGAGTCTGTGCATCAGAAGCAGCAACCTGTCATCATGTTTACTTCATCATTTTTTCTCTTCTCTTTTCACTTCTTTCACTTGTGTTCTTTTCCTTGCTTTGCCCTTTTCTTTTTTTCACCTTCTACGTAAAACCATCTTTTTTTTCATTTCCTCTAATGCTGCCAGTAGTCCTTCCTGAGAATATACATCACAGCTAATCTGCCTAAGCTTAAAGTCACTATTCCAGTCAGAAAATGAGATTAACTTCCTGAACTTTTTGCAGCCGTTGCCAGAAAGGCCAAACTCTAACAGTTCATGATCTCAGTTTTATATGTAAGCAATCACTAGGTACAAAGATACTATCTGTTTATACCAGAATGATCTGTGGAGGTCTTTCACAAGCCCTTTGGGGAGGCTTCACTCTGCTTCAGTGAAGGGAGATTGGGAAACTGCGGTTGTTCATATTGGTTTTACGGGAAAAATAGAATGTCCTCACTTTGCAAAACAATTTAACTTCTCTGCTGTGCTGCAACACATGCATACTAAAATCAACACAATGGGTCTACAAGACAGACAATGGATTCCATCTGTCTAAACAGAGATGGCCTCCACTATCAGGTCAGCTCGTAATCACTATTCTGTACTTTTGATTGGAAAGTACCAAACTGCATATGCACAGTTTAAAAGAAGGGACTGGGACTTGTCCAGCACCAAACAGGAAATCTGTGGCACACAGATTCTCTGATAGCCTCCAGTTAGTCCAACAGACACTTGGGCTTGTCTTTGCTACGCTATGAAGCCCTACAGGTCTAAGATAAATCCCACCATTCCAAGATCTTTTCCTGTATCTTCTGCTACCAACCTTCTTCTCATCTTAGGAGTTGAACTTCTGTCTCCTTCTCCAGCAAAAAATTCTGAAGAACTACCTCTTACTTTACTGACACAAAGAGTAAGGGAATACACTTGATCGGTCCAATTCAGATAGCTTTAAATCACATAATGCTTATTTCCCTATAGAGCACATGCTCATACCCAACTTATTGAAATACATGAACAGACATATCAAACTACTTTAGAAATCTCCTATTAATTTTTTAAACCACTCCTGATTGTTCTAATGTCTGATTCTGGGTGTTTGAGTATTTAAGTATGGCAGTAGTCCACATTTTCCACAATAAGCTACTCACAAAAATGGTTACAGAATCACCGAATCATAGGGGTTGGAAGGGACCTCCAGAGATCATCAAGTCCAACCCTCCTGCCACTTTGCCCCCCACACCTCAGATATTTATAGACCTGAACCAGGTCACCTCTCAGTCTTATTTTCTCAAGGCTAAACAGAACCAGTTCACTTAGCCTTTCTTATAGGGGAGATGCTCCAGGCTCTTCACCATCTTTGTGTCCCTCCATTGAACTCTCTCCAAGAGATCCCTGTTTTTTTTTTTTGTACTGCAGAGCCCAGAACTGGACACGGTACTCCAGATGAGGCCTTACCAAGGCAGAATAGAGGGGGAGGATCACCTCCCTCAACTTGCTGGCCACTCTTCAAAATACAGTTCTCTAAATGAGTCTTCTACTAATGTTGCACAGTAGAACTGATAACAGTATGATCATTAATGCAGCTATATATATAATATAAAACCTCATAGACATTTAAGAAGTACCCAAGTTTTATATAATATTGTAATTTAAAGTGAAAATGAAATGAGAGAGCAATTTTTTTTAGCCCTAGCAAAGAAGCATCCCCCCTTGTGGTTTAAATTTTCTGGATGAGAGCATAATAAAACACAAAAGTCATTCCCATGGGAAGTTAAAGAAATGGGGATTTGTGTACCTGGAATGTGCCTGATTATTCTAAAGCATCTCCAGAGAGAAAATATGTTAATAGCTTGTCTGTATGCAAATGACACAATCTGGCATATTCAAAAATATACAAAATTCATGCTGTAGACTTAGGTTTAGATTCAAAGCCCACTGAAATCAGTGAGAGTTCTCTTTCATTGTCTTCAAAGTGCAGCGGATTAGGGTTTCAATTACACAGTGCTTATGGCATAAAATAGGTCTGTAATGTTTTCTACATTTCATATGTAGTTTTCATACTTTGGGATAATCAATTTCGTGGTTCAGTGTGTTGTAAACCAGTAATACATGTTTAGAAATTAGATGTATGCCCTAAAACTCTGCAAAAGCAGTTGTAACTGTAAAGGAGGTAAGGCAAACCCCATCAAGCAGGCAGTAGATAGTCTTCAAAAGTATTAAACAATGCAAATTAGTTAACAAATTAACATTTCTTACCAATTTACCATGATAGTTTCTCCCAACTCATCAGGTCCAAGATGGGAATCGGGCTCTGCTGCCAATCTGTTCTGCTACATACACTCTTGACAGGTGAGATACTGTTTCAGCTAGCGTATTTCTGAAGAGGTACAGGCAGAATTAGGCTGCATGCAAGGGCTCCAGTTATTTACCACACTGCAAAATCTGGAGGTTTATGCCAACACAGATGTACCTGAACACAAGTCTCATGCACAGTATGCTCTATTCTTATGGTCTTTTCTTTAAATCAAGCTGTTTCCCAGAAAACATGTTCCTCGGGGAATGGAGAATTCCATGAAGTAGATACATTATATCCAGGGCTGCACAGGAGCACATGCAACTAGACAATAGGCATTGTTTTGGAAAACATGAATTCAGAAAAACGGTTCCTCACTAACTCATGTACAGTTTTGTAGAGCGATTGCTTGATTGCTTCATGATCTTGTTTTCTCCATCTGGATCGCATTTTCCATTAAACTGCATGGTATGCTCTTGTGATAAACTCATGTGATATACAATAGGAGTCCTTGTGGCCACCTGGCCCAAAGGTGACATGGGGCACAAGAAACTCACAGGAAGCTTTGTTTGGCATTGCTGAATCAGTATTTATACCTTTCACTGCATTTTCTCTAGATTTTGGGAGATAGAGGGTTTTGATAAAAAGATTAAAATAAATAAATAAATAAATCAGACAACTGTCACTTTTCTCACATTACATTTGGTTTAGCCAGAAGGTCTGTGTTCCAGAAGAGGAAAAGCAGTGGAAAATGTGTACATCACCCTGCATTTTTATATGTAACATTTTAGTGTGGAAGTTTAACTTCCAATGGATCTGTAAGAGATGGGTGCTATGTATGCAATCCTTTACCAGGTTACACATCTTCAAATTTTTTCCCATATTTTAAAGGCTTTTTGGCCAGTCTGGAGTAACAATTGCATAGATGAATAGCTGAAAGACAAGCAGTTCCAGAGATGTGGGCTCTTCTCAGTCAGCTTTCCTGAGTATTTTTAAGTAGGAAATGTGACACTGCTCACTAAATTAAACCAATACAAAGGCCTTGTAAGGAAGTATGCCCTTTACACTATGATTTTTACAGATTTCTTATTACCTGAAGACTAATTGGTACTTAGCAATTCACTTTTATTTGTAGTACTGGAGAATAGGAAAAACAAAACAAAACAAAACAAAACAAAACAAAAAAAAAAAAAAAAAAAAAAAAAAAAAAAAAAAAAAAACCACCAACACAAAAATTAACAACTTGTCTCCATCTCAACTCTTGCTTGGCCCTCCTTCAATGCTTGACACAGCCTGTGCCAAAAATGTTGTTGCAGAAGTTTCCTGGGTCCATGGCATATGGGATTCCAGGCATTTTTCTCACACATCTGATCCAAACTCCAGTCACAACAGAAACATACAGTAATTGAATTGACTGGCTGTCAACTTTAAAAAGGTGACTTTATCACTGTTTATTGGTGTATTTTTGTCACATTCACCAATATCATGCAGTCCTCTGTGTATGAGGTTACTTGATCCTGCACGAACTGCTCTGAGGTGGATTTTTTCTTGTCAGCTAATAGCGTTTAGCATTTCACCAGGGCAAATTAAATCCAGTGTACAAGCAGTTAAGAAAAGTAATGTATCTGGCACTGCTTAATGTCAGTGACATGAAATGTGAGCAGCAGTGCCAGCATTCCTGAACTCTGAAAGTACTCTACCTTTCATCTATCTTTTCAAAATTAAATAGCTTTTAATACATTTTGGGTAAATAAATACCACTAACTACACTGCTCTAATGTTATGAAGGTCAAAGGATTAACTGTCTTGTCATGTAGATATTAAAAGAAATCATAACCATTTTAGTCATAGATATTAAAAGAAATCATAACCATTTTAGTCATAGAGATGCCTAACTGCTTGTTACCTCCTGGTTCACCAGGCTGAGGCATTACAGCGCCCTGTGAATGGCAAAGCTGTGTGTTGAAAATGTCCTCTCTAGTTGCTCAGTATGCATGCTCGTGCACTAGAAGAACTATTATGATCGCTACTTTAGCCTTAGCACATCACCAATAGATGTCTTCAGGCTCAGCTTTAATCACTGATTAATATCAACAATCATCCAGAGACTCTATTCCAATGAGCTTAAAACAAAAGGACCTTTATATTTTGTATTTAAGTCAAGAATGGGGATATATTCCCTTTCTCTGCTTGTTTGTATATATATACATAAAGAAAAAAAAAGAAAATAATAAAGTAACTTCTTTTTCTGCTCATTTTTATAAACCTGAGATGAAAATAAGCATTTGCCTTCCTGCAAGATTAAGAGATGCCTATCAAAAGAGCAGTTTTCACATGAAAATGGATATGCAGGCCTTTGTATACTGGTAGGAGAGCTGACTAGGCAGGTGGGCATCTGCTAGTAACCTGTTACAAAAAATACTTCTGGATGTCAACTCCGAAGCATTCCTTGAAGACAGTCAATGCAGGAACTTCCCATGCACTCAGGCAGTCATGCAGGAACTTACCAAGTGCATGGGAAGATGCTGGGGGAGATATAACACAAACGAAAACTGTACAGGAGCAAGAAAAATCCATCACTGTCCATTTGCACGTTGTACAATTGGAAATAACTTTTGGTGAACCATAAAATACTTGACCTCAATCCCCAGATTTTGCAAAGCCAGACTGCCTCCACCATTTTTGCAGTTTTCTGGGTGATTTATACTTGATGAAGAGCCTTACAAGATTTCAAGAGGAATAAAAAGGAAGTTGATGTGAGGGAGGCTGAGGACACATTTTCTATATTCAATTAAAGACAATACAAGGACAGTGGGGTTCCTCAGTCCAGAGAAGGGAGTCAAAAGGGCCATGGACCAAAGAGTCAGAACTGATCAAAATGAAAATGTCCCTTTCAAATAGCAGTTACAGCATCCTGGCAGATAGTTATATGTGGGTTTGGATTCAAACCAGATAACAGATATAATAGGTGTGTCTTCTCTCTTATTATTTTTTGTTTTTGTTTCTGTTTTTTAATACAGTGATGTTTCATTCAAGTCAATAAAGCCAACCCATTCACACTCACACCATGACAGCAGCAGCAGCAGCTTTCTCTCCTATTTAAGCAGAGAAGAAAAATACACATTTATTGTCTGACAGAGCTACATCCCTCCCCTGAAATTGGAGGGATCTCAGTGTATGAGGTTCAGAATTCCATGTGATGATTGATTTCCAGCTTTGCATGACAAGAGAAAGCCATTTTGCAATGAAAAATTGTCAAAATGTATCTGGTAATTGAGCTCCAGAGACACATATTCCTAAATATTACTTTGAAGAGTGCAGCAACTTTTAAAAATTCTTTTACTGCATTTATTTACTCATTTTTAAAGGAAAACGGCACTATACTAGCTTGGATATTATGAATACAATTATTTTTGAAGTCCTTAAAATTACAAAAAATCAAAGGGTCAGATCTTCTAAAAGGGCAAAATTTCATGATTAGATCTTGGAAGCTCACTGGACTTATTAGGCTTCCAGACATGAACCATCTTACAGTTGGAAGAAGAGTTAGCAACAGTATGTTTTTGAAAGTATGACTTAATCAGTCACTGAGAAAGCAAAATTATATCTGGATCGTTCCCACTGCAGTGAGTACTGGAGGTAAGACAATATAATGTCTCTGATTATCTCCCTAGGCACTTGACTGTCAACATACCAGAGAGGAAAACACTAGTAAGAAAGGGAAACACTGTGAATTCTGCAATATCTTACAGAGGTAATAGCCAGATATTCTGCTGACTTAAAGAAGCATTGTTACATTAAAATCGAAGAAGCTCTGCCTACTTATTGTAGTTAAGGATGTGGTGATTAGTTATTTCCATTGCTTGGAAAACCACAGGAAGAGAAATATTTTTTAGAAAATCCTTTAACAAAACTGTTCAGTATTTTACTCTATCTTATTTATGTAGTTTATAGAAACGGGAAGAGGGGCATTAAAAAATAGAGCTGTGAAATTCATTTGTAAATGCTTTCCAAAAGTGCTGAATAGTTTGTGTTAATAAATAAATTTCAGTTACCGAGATTATCCATTTTGTATGTTGCTGAATTCAAAATTCTGCTTTTCTCATTAAAATAGGGGATGCTCCCCTTAGATGAAAAGGAAGGCAGACTATATCAAAGCCTCTTCCAATCCAGTCTCAATTCTTCACCTATCATCTCTCTATTCTCAGTTCAGACTTATTTCTGTATTTATTTAAAAAGTCGCTCTTCCAGAATCTCATGATGTCTTTAGCACATGGACAGAGTATGGAGTTTGCTGCCAGAAATGCAATGCAAGAAAAAGAAAAAAAATAATTATTTAAATTATTTTAAAAAAAAAAAAATTAAAAAAAATTATCTGAAGAAAAGAAAAAAAAAGAACACAAAACCATAGAGAAAACAAACAAACAAATGAACCAAACTTACTGGGCTTCAAAAATGAGCCATCACAGTAGGGTTCCACTTCCAATTTGATTATGTAATGACCTATTTTTTCCTCCAGAAGGTAATACAGTCTGAAGTTCAGATATAATGCAGAAGATGTTGTTTGTTAGAGTGGAAACAAAGTGAAAAGCTAGTTATAATGCCAGGATTGTTTCTGATACTCTGGGAGAAATACAAACATTATTGTTTAAGTGTCAATTTGGGTTAGTTTTATTTAGTTCTAGAAACAGAAAGGCTTTGCCTCATTCCCAGGATGCACAGAACAAAAGTTAGGCCCACCATACACAGTTTACATGAGCTGTAAATTATATGTTGGGATAGAAGAGCATGGCATTTCTTCTGTGAGTGAAGTACAGCCAAATTGTTTTGTATAGAAGAAATGGGTCTTTTAAAATCTTTTCCTTACTATTTGTCATGGATCAGTCTTTTTCACATTCTCACAATACATGGTGCCTTACTCTGGAGAACAACCCTAGTACAGGATATGGAATTACTAACTCTGATGAAGGTTAGTCAACTCTGACCATGTTATAATCACAGGGGTGGGACTAAGACAAAAGTTTTGCAGAGATTTGTATTTAAGCTATGTTTTATTCATAATGAAAGGCATTTTGGATGGCATCGAGTGTCAGAGATAAATATTAGTACCTACTCACAGAACCAGACTAAAAACTTGGGCAAGTTCTGGCATGTGACATTTGGCATGTAATTTTGTGTGGATCACTGTTTAATTAAGAGCACTCAGGGCCTTCTTGAATAAAACTGCAAAGGCAATTCAATCATAGTTTATCTCTCAATCAGTCTTAGAAGAGGTTCATTTCATAACTGAAGAACTGGATCAATTCCAGCTTTTTTTTCTGTTAAAATGATCATGCAATGTAATATAAAGATGTACAGGTAACACCAGGGAACAGAAAACTTTTTCAGTGGTCACTACATGTGCTTTACAATAGAGAAGAAAAGTTCATGACTGATGATTCTTTTCAGAATCAATTAGATCAACCAGTAGTTTGTACATGGCTGATTTTCCACTGAAGTAACTGTGCAAGCCAGCTTTCTGCAAAACGAGAGAGTCTAGGACAAGAATTACTACATTTCTGCTTCTTTTCAGTAACATAATATCTTTCTGGGGACAAACACTTAGGCAATTACTGTAATTACGATAAGAACTCAATTTCCCATGTGATATACAGAAAATGAGTAGCCACACAGGGCCATGTAATTACATTTAACCCTCCTTCCCCCCAAAAAAATCATTCACTTGGACAGTATGAAATTGTTTATTTGATACATCAGTGTTAAAATCATACAAACACACATAGAAGAAAATTAAGAATTAAATTCTGTCTTCTCTTAGAGTCCCTTTAAGGAAGGTGAAGGGAGCAAAGAGAGGACAAAGCTATGTGAGCTCAGTGTGAAGGAATGTAGCTAATGTTCCTTATCTGACCTCATGCTGAGCCACAACACCAGCACGGAGCAGTTCTTCTACGGCATCATCTTCATACTTAAGCATGCCCTTTAATATCTCCACTGTATGCTGTCCAACAAGTGGAGGTGGTTTGGGATGTGACACAACAAATTCACTATATCTTACACCTGGCCCTGTAAAACAAAAAAAAAACAAAAAAAAAAAAAAAAGGAAAGAAATTATTTTCAACATTTACTGATCATATCAATATTGAAGTGTTTAGTTTAGTTTAAGGAAAAGTATTTAATTTTCACTGCAGTCAACACAGTGTGTATTACTTTCATCTGGGATGGATTTTTCTTCAGAGAGTCTGGTATGATGCTATGTTTTTGATTCTAGGAGAAAAATAATGTTGGTAACACACCTATGTTTACAGTTGCTGCTAAGCAGTGTTGTACAGAGCCAGCACCATTCTCAGTGAAGGGCCAAGGAGCTGAGAGGGAATAGAATTAGAACAGCTGACTTAAACTGGAAAAAAAGGTTATTCCGTATCATATGTCATCATGTGGCAGAAGTTTTTAAGGGTGTGGGAGCTCATCTGGCTCTTCCACTGCTTGAGGTTTAGTGGGCATCGGTGAAGAGGTGGTGAGAAATTGCTTGTGCATCAGTTATGTACATTCATATATATGAATATGTAGTAATAACTATAATCCTTTTCCTTTTATCTATTATAGTAAATAGTTTTATCTCAATCCACAAGTTCTTTTTTTTTTTTTTTTTTTTTTTTTTTTTTTTTTTTTTCTTCCTGATTCTCTCCCCCATTCCACTCGGCCAAAGACTGTGAGTGAATGAATGTGATGCTTAGCCACCTGCTGGGTTAAACCACAATGAAGTGCTTATTTACCATGGAAAAGTTATATTCTAAAATTAAAGACTAAACAAATTCCTGCCAACACTAATGCAGCAATAAGCCAGTTTTAGGTAGTTTACCCAAATACAGATTTGCTGAATGTCCAAAATTAAGGAAGTTTCTTCAGCACTATGTGTATCAGGTGTTCTCAGACTAATAGTACAACCCAGGCCTACCACTCTCTGCTAGCCTAACAATATAGACATTGCTAAATTCACACAGTGGGATGTGCTGCAGAAACCCCCACTCTGTCCACAACAGGAGGCAGCACAAATATAAGAACCCAAACAAATGTCATGTAAAGGCACTGTTATGTTTTCCTGGTAGCACATATGCAGTACCATCTCCAGCAAGAGACAATTCAAGCACCTCTGCAGCATTCATCATTACCCTACAGTGACAAAGGACTGGCATCATGCTCAGAAATAGTATTCCTCACTTTGTTTTATGTTTTCAAGAAACAAACAAACATAGTAGCAGCCATATGGCTTATTTACTTTGGCAAGAATAACTTCAAAAGTGCTCTTAGGGAAGCTGGCAATGATACAAAAACTTTCATGTCTACTGCAGGTATCCAGAACTTAGTTTTTAGCAGTCCTCTGCAGTGAGTTGAAGAAAGTTTTCAATGCAGTTCTTTGCAGACAAGTACCTATATTATTACTGTAAGTATCAGAAGAAAGAACAGGCCACACATTTACTGTGAGATCTAAAAGACTGTTTTATAGAGAAACAGAGGATAATAACTTCCAGAATCGTCAGTTAAAAGTTTTTTCTTTCATAAATAATTCAACAACTTTTGATGCTTTTGACAACAGACATAAAGATTCCTCATACTTACGGCCTTTATTATACCCTCATAAGGATTTTACAGAAAAAGCTACAAGTAGTTACATCTTCCCTGACATCACTACAGCTTCACTTGGAAATGCAAAGAAATACATACACAGATCAGTTTGGCTTAGTTCTGAAGGAATAAAAGGACATCAGCTTGTAAGGGTAACAAACCAGAAGTCATCATTCTATAAGAGGATGAGTAAGAAAGTTGACTACTTGAGTTAATGTTTATTTGTGCAGAGATGCTGAATAAGGTCACATGGCATGCCAAATTATGCTGTTTTTGCAACAGTCTTCCCTAAGCAGATCACTTGTAATCAAACATTTAATGCAGTATTCACAGGTATTCATCTCAAATTGAGGAAGATATGAGAAGGAATGTTTGGGAAAACTTATTTTTTCCATGCTGACTGGGTATGTTCCTAATATGCTCCTAGAAGAGTTGAGGAATAGTTCCTGTGTTTTGAAAGGAGAGAACTGGGGAATTACAGATCAAATCATTAAACTTCAAGTGATATTAAATACTGTAGAAAATAATCACATTGAAAGTACTCAGGATGTATCTATCAAGAACAAATAATATCCATTCAGCCTCCTCTATACGTGCCAGAAGCAGCACTGAAGGCAAGACTTATCCCACCTAAATTTACAGACAAATAATCTACAGATTTTTAGTTGCTTAGGTTCCCTTTTGAGTAACTGCAGATTAGAAGACACACATTTTAAATTCACTAAAGAAATGTGGTCTAGGTAAATCCAAACCCAGATACAATTCTGAGTGGGATATCATATTCAGAGAACAGCTACCTGGGGTCTTCTAAAACAGGAGAATGCTTCAAGTCAGCTCCACAGGAGAGGAGTTGAGAATGAAACACTAATTGGTATTTTTTAGTGGGTCAGTTGATGGAACTCACACTGTCCATGCTCAGGTTTCAGGAGAGTTCACGTTAAAACTGACTGTGAAATAGATTTCACAATGACTAGTCTACACCAAAGAAATGGTCTGATAAAACAGGGTGAAATTCCATAATGACAAGGGGAAGGAACTACATTTAATTACATAGATATAGGGCAAGGGATAATCAACAATGTAGAAGAAGCTAGGGGTTACCCTAGATCACAGAGTGTATGAATCAACAACATTATGTTGTTGCGAAAAAGGCTATAGCATCATGTAGGGACATACAAAAAAGAGAGCAGCCCGCAGGGTATATGAAATAATCCTTTTGCTCTAGTTAGGGATGGCAGGTCACAGCCTGAATGGTGACTAGTGGGGGCTTCCCACTGCATAGCCATAAACCCTAAGAATTTCTTGCAGAACAGCAACTGAAGCGATCAGCAAAGGCATGAACAACTGAACAAAGTGGCTCATGTACCTGAAGAGAAGGCCATTAAAAAATACTGACTTCTGAACTGTCTTCAAAACTTCTGTGACCCTTCTGCAACATGAAAATAAACCCTTTTTCATATTCATGATGGATGAGAAGTTAATTGACTTAAATTGCAAAAGTAAGAGTAAAGTCAGGTGCAAGAAAACAAACTTCAGTCATGGTGGGGCAGTGAAATGCTGAAAGAGGTCTTGTAAGATTTCTTATCAATCAGGCTTAAAGGAATGATTATGGTAATATAGCTGAAGCTATGGCTGGTCCTTGAGATTTCTCAGTCTCTTGCAGTGCCTTTCACACACTAATATTTGTGATTGGTGGTAATTTTTCTATTAATTAATCACCCTAATTCAACTCAGCTTGAACATAATCCAATTTTCAGAGGAAATCCCATGTGAGAAAGCAATATCTTTTAAAAGGACATGTGACATCACCAAAGTATATTCTTATTAACTCCTTTTCCTAGGACTGACAGAGAGCTGAACTGGTCCTAGTGCAAGCCACAGGAATGATGTATTTATGTCAACTGCAATACATATGAAGAGAATTTCAGAGTAAAAACGCCCCTTAGAGATCCAGAAATTCAAAGTAGGCACAAAACTATTAGGCAATTTCTATAAAAAATAAAAAACAAATAAAATAGAAATATTCTTATTTCTGGCATGTGTAGCTTAGAACATAAATATGCCTTCTTTATACATAGAAATCATCAGACTCTCACAGGAATTAATCAGTATTTATACACTGTTTCCACTTGTTTGTGCAAATTTTTGCTAGTGTTAACATTTCTAGTCGTAAATCCCAGGACATTTTGCAGTGATAGCAGAAGACATTGAATAAACTTATAAGAAAACAAAATTGAAATTAAGTGTACAACAGGCATAGAATGCTTCACACTTCCCAAAGAAATTAATCTTACAAAGTAGAATACACTAGGAAACTGCACAGCAATTATAAAAAACAGTGTCTTTTTTGAGCTTTCATTGTTTAGCACATCATTCATCACGCTACTTTTCACTTTGATAGAGTTATAAAGTTATCTACATTCATCCAAAGGATCTAGTTGCTAATGATCCATCATTAGCGATTCTCGGTTCTTTCCTTGTGTAACTTCTCCTTGGCTTCTGTGTCAATTAATAGGGTGCAAAGCTTGCCAGTCAGGCTTCAGCAATCCCACGCTCCTACCGAACAACACTCCCGGAGAGCAACCAGCAGAATGCTATGCAAATGCTAATTAAACACAACTGCCTTATGAGGAAACCATCCCTTCAGGCAGAGGGAGGTGAACTGCTTTAATTAAGGTCAGAAGCATTTGCATGTGGGTGAGTTACAGGGAGCTCTGCAGATGAAAGCAAGCCTTTGCTGGGATAGAAGCAAATTTACTGGCTGGAGGAGGTCACCTGTTGGGACCATCCTGCTGTAAGCAGGACACTGTTCTCAATTCAGTCATCAAGTTAAAGAGACAGCTATGGTCACTTGAAGAAAACAGGGAAGGAATGAGTAGCTGTGGTTTACCTTTGTTCCATTAAATTAAAAAGAGCTTCTCTCTTTTTGCTTCAATTATTGCCAGTAAAGCAAAGAGCTTTCACCACATTTAAATTCTAGGCTAACATTCTTATTATTGTTATTATTTTGACTTTGGCACGCCAAAATACACTAAAATACATGCTGTGTACAACATGTAATGTTCAAGGATAGTAGTGCAATGAGGAATCAAAATTTGTATCACTGTTGACTATGTTAACAGATGTACCTTAAAGGGTCATCTTGAAGATTTCACCAGTAATTGAACACAACACCATCACAGTAAATTCTGTTTCTTTGGTGCTTATCTCCTACAGAAATGCTAGGCCCTGAGCAGAGCTATTATGTTGGGATGTATTAGACACATTAAAGAGGAAGATAAAATGAAACAAAAGCAATAAAACTAGACCATGGTAAGGGCCCTGTGGGAATGAAATACCTTCAAATGTTTACCATAAGCAGGTGAAATCTGTGAATGCATATGAAACATGTCACTCTGCATTTCTGAGATTCAGAGCTACAGAATCAAAGTCAGTTTTATTATATTATATAAGTAGTAGAAACTGAACAAGAATGACACTGAAAGAACAAAGAATAGTGGTGGTCAGCCCTTAAATGAGGTCTAGAGGAGGTGGAGTCAAGCTCCACCTCTTCCAGAAGCACAGCTACATTACTCTCACCTGTGCTCCCACAGCTGAACCAACATTCACCTCAGCTGATTAATCAGAGCTTCAGGCTGTGATCACCAATTTCCCATACACAATTTCAATGAAATATCATAAACAGAGATGGCTCAGAGCCAACACATTTGCACCCAGATCCCATATATGCTACAGTTCAAGTATTTGGGGTGTTCAATCAGCTAGTTGTGAAAACACTATAAGGGCAGGATCAGCAGAAAATGAGAAGCAACTTTAAAGGTACTGAAAAGAAAAAAAATACACAGTATATCAGAGAAACAGGATTAATGACTGACATGAAAAACACTCTGGAGTTAGAGGTGATGTGTTCAGGAATGCTCTACCAAGAGTAGACATGGGAGACTTCATTTTGAATGTTGGTTCTCTTCCCTGTTGTCCCAGCCCTGACTTGTGTTAATCCACCTCCCAGCTGAGATATGCATGAGATACCTGAGCATACAGTACAGCGCAGCCTGGCTATGACGCCTTTACACTGAGCTTCTGCTCCTTAGAAAAATACAGAGTGAAAAAGTACACACAGGCCAAAAACAGTTGTTAAGAAGTATTGCTGGTATAAGTAGGTGGGCACGCAGACTTCAGGAAATCTCCAGAAGGCATCACTTTAACTGGAGAACTCCAATATGTTTTGGTTTCTTGCTACAGAAGTTTGAGAGTTTGGGAGACTTCTTGGGATTTATCTTTAATTAATCACTGGAAATAATCTTTTCCTTTTACATTACATTACAGTTTTTAAGGACAACTCAGAACTGGAAAAATATCAAGGGGGGTAATATTCAGGCTCACTCCTTCTTCCTTTACAGCAGATTCCACTTCCTCCCCTGCTTAAGATAGAGCCACACAGAGTGTTCATCTGGCACTCAGCACAGCTGGTAGGGTGCAAAACTTTGGTAGGATGCATAGAAATGGATGGACAAACCTTTTCAAATGGGAAAAAAAAAAAAAAAAAAAAAAAAAAAAAAAAAGTACAACCTGTGTTAGGTGCCATATAAACACAGATATAAATAATAAATCAATAAATTAGTATTTATTATTTATATAATTATATAAATGATTATATAAATAAATTAAAGAAATATATAATATAAATTAGTATTTATTATTTATATAATTATAAATAATTAGTAAACAGTAGTAAAATCTGCAGTGCAGTAAAAGTGGACAGGAAGGAGTTAGGAAGGTTCACTGATAGAGCTTTAAACTAGGTACCAAAGAGGAGTGGGGGTGTAATTGGGGTCACTAGAACAGAGCTTGTATGTAACATGCCAGTGCTTATAGGACTGTGATGTACTAGTAAGATCCCACAGTCTTGTGCCCTGGTGAATGAGGAGGACGATTCACCCTTTTGTAGGAAGAGCACAAGGGTTGTTGTGAGGTTGGTGGCTACAGAAACACCTGAGTATGGTTATGAGGGCATTAGGACTACTGTAGGACTACTGTCACTAAAAAGGAGGCCCAGCTCGGGTTCTTTTACACTAATGCAGACAGCATGGGTAGTAAACGGGAGGAGCTGGAAGCCATTTTGAGGTCAGAAAGCTATGATATAGTCTCCATCACGGAAATGTGGTGGAATGACTTGCACAGCTGGAGCGCTGTAATGGATGGCTACCGACATTTCAAAAGAGATAGGCAAAGCAGAAAAGGCAGTAGTGTAGCCCTCTATGTTAAGAAAGAATGTGAATGCATGGAAATTAATGATGGTGATGATAGGGTTGAGAGCTTATGGGTCAGAATAAAAGCAAAGGGCAATAAAACTGACATTATCTTGGGAGTCTGTTACAGGCCACCCAACCAGGATGAAGAGGTGGACAAAACACTTTACAGACATTTGGGTGAAGTCTCAAGGTCTCTCCCCGTTGTTCTCATGGGGGACTTCGACTTCCCAGACATCTGCTAGATTTATAATATAGCAGATAGGGAACAGTCCCAGAGGTTCCTAGAGTGTGTGGGAGATAACTTCCTGATGCAGCTGGTGAAGGAGCCAACAAAGGGAAGCAAAATCCTGGACCTGCTGTTTGCTAACAGAGAAGGTTTTGTTGCAGATGTAAAGGTAGGAGGCTGTCTGGGGCATAGTGATCACGATGCTAGATTTCTCAATCCTTGTTAAACCATGGAGGGGAATCAGCAGAACTGCCAGCTTGGACTTCCAGAAGGCAGAGTTTAGCCTCTGTTGAGAAGGTCCCTTGGGAGGTAGTTTTGGAGGGTATGGAAGCCCAGGGAGGCTGGGAATACTTTAAGGAAGTTATTTTAAAGGTGCAGGGGCTGACCATCCCCAAGTCATAGAAGATGAGACTATGTGCAAGGAGGCTGGACTGGCTGAACAGAGAACTCTGGCTGGAGCTCAAGAACAAAAGGAAAGTTTATGGACTTTGGAAGAGTAGGCAAGCAACTTATGACAATTACAAGTACATAGTGAAGCCGTGCAAGGAGAAAATTAGGATATCAAAGCCTGGCTAGAACTGAACTTGGCCACTAAGGTAAAGGACAATAATAAGTCTTTCTATAAATACATCAACAGTAAGAGGAGATCTATGGAGAATTTCCATCAATTGTTGGATGCCAAGAACAACATGGTGACCAAGGATCAGGATAAGGCTGAGGTACTTAATGCCTTCTTTGCCTCAGTATTTAATAGTAAGACTTGTTACTCTCTGGGCACACAGCTCCTTTCACTGGAAGGTGAACAAAATAGGCCCTGCATAATTCACGATGAGATGGTTTTGGACATGATCCAAAAGCTCACAGTTCCATGGGACCAGATGGATTTCACTCTAGAGTGCTGAGGGAGTTGGGGGATGTGGTTGCCAAGCCACTCTCCATCACCCTTTGGCAGTCCTGGCTAACCAGAAATGTCCTGGTGGACGGGATACTTGCAAACATGATTCCCATCTTCAAAAAGGGCCTACCTGGTAGCTACAGTTTCACCTTGGTGCCAGGGAAGGCTACAGAATGGATAATCTGAGTAGCCATCATGGACCAACTAAAGATCAACCAAGGGATCAGGCCCAGTCAGCATGGGTTTATGAATGGTAGATACTGTCTGACAAACCTGATTTCATTCTGTGATAAGGTGACCCACCTAGTGGATGAAGGTAAGGCTGTCAATGTGGTCTACCTGGACTTCAGTAAAGACTCTGACACTGTCCCCCACAATATCCATTGGAGAAGCTGACTGCTCATGGTTTGGATGGGCATATGCTCTGCTGGGTGAAACACTGGCTGGATGGCCAGGCCCAAAGAGTTGTGGTAAGTGGAGTTAAATCCAGTTGATGGCCAGTCATGAGTGGTGTCCTCCAGGGCTCCGTTCTGGGGCCACTTCTATTTAACATCTTTATTACTGATCTTGAGAAGTGTTTCAGGATTGAGTGTTGATCTGCCAGAGGGGAGAAAGGCACTACAAAGGAACCTGCATAGACTGGATTGATGGGTCAAGGTAAACTGTATGAGTTTCAATAGGGCCAAGCATCTGGTTCTGCACATTGGTGACAACAACCCCAGGCAACCTGACAGGATTGGGGAGGGGGCTGGAAAACTGCCTAATGGAAAAGGATCTTGGTGTACTGATGGACAGTTGGCTGAATGTGAGCCAGCAGTGTGCTCAGGTGGCCAAGAAGGCCAATGGCATCTTGGCTTGTATCAGGAATGGTGTGGTGAGCAGGACTAGGGAAGTAATCCTGCCCCCATTCTTGTCACTGGTGAGGCCTCACCTTGAGTACTGTGTTCAGTTTTGGGCACCTCAGTTGTATGGGAAATTGGTAATCACAGCCTGAACCTCTGATTAATCAGCTGAGGCAAGTGTTGGGTCAGCTGCGGGAGCACAGGTGAGAGTAATGTAGCTGTGCTCCCGGAAGGGGTGGAGCTCGACTCCACCTCCTCTAAGACCTCATTTAAGGGTTAACCCCCCACTAAGGCAGCATCTCTTGGAGATTGTTCCTCAGTGAAGACTGCTTCAGTCTCTCCAGTCAAGGCATCAACACTGGTGAGTTTTTCTTTATGTATAACCTTTGTATTTTTACCATCATCTTCATTAATATCTTTATATTAGCCACCCTTACATCAGTACAGAAGGGTGTTGCCAAAGAAGGGCAATGAGGCTTGTGAAGAGCTTGGAGAATATGCCTTATGAAGAGAGACTGAAGGAACTGGAGCTGTTTAGTCTAAGGAAGTGGAGGCTGAGGGGAGACTTTATTGCTCTCTTCAAATATCTGAAAGGTTACTGCAGTGAGTGTAGGGCTGTTCTCTTTTCTCTGCTGAAAGAACGAGAAGTGTCATCAAGATGTGCCAGGGTAAGTTTAGGTTGGATATCAGGAAAAAGTTCTTTACAGAAAGGGTTGTTATGCACTGGAATAGGCTCCCCAGGAGTTGGTTGAGTCATCATCCCTGGATGTGTTTAGAAACCATTTGAATGTGGTGCTCAGGGACATGATTTAGAGGAGGGTTGTTTGAGTTAGGTAGTACAGTTAGGCTGCAGTTGGACTTGATGATTTTGAAGGTCTTTTCCAACCTGAGTAATTCTATGATTCTATGATCCACAAGCCACCTGTTTACCTTTCCTTATTTGGCAAATGCTGACAGCTATGGGAGAGCTATGAGGATTATCCAATGCTATAACAGTCAAGAACATAAAAACTGAACTATTGTGAGGCAATGGAACTGACGGGCAGAGCACAAAAAAAAAATAAAAAATAGTTATTTTCTGATAATCATAGACAGGTGTCTAAAAATCACAACACGTTAAGCCCAAATTTTGGCACTGGAAGCATCCATTATAAAGTTCATAAAACTCTTTGTTCCATATACTTACAAAGTTACTTTTTTACCTGAAGGTTCATTTATTTACAGAAATACATTAAAAAACATTTTGTGTGTTTCTTGTCTGCCAACTTTCTGGATAATGTCAGTGTAAATATACTGCTCAGCATTTAAATATACCTCATTTTAAGGTGTCACCACACTATCTGTACCCAATTAACTATGCATGACTGCTGGGATATAAGCAATCATTTTTTTTTAGTCATTCTGGTTGTATTTTAAGAGTAATCCTGCATAACTGCATAATTCAATACAATTTTGAGAGAGGACTCTTAGTACATAAAAGCGTTAAGAACCTGACAGTAAGGTGCTGTCTACTACTTCCCATACATATCCCCTCAGAACACTGAAAATTTGGCCTTACTTTTTGTACAGCCTCATAGGTCTCCATTCTTTCATGAAACCCCCCATGAAACCTTAAGAGAAAGCTCAAAAAAAAAAAAAAAAAAGGAAAAAAAAAAAAAAGACAGGAAGGAAGACAAGGAGTAAGAATGCTCAGAGGTAGCAATTTTAAAGAACCATAAATTCCCTTGGTAAGAATCTATAGCTTCATTTCCGAGGGAAAAGCATTTACATGTCTGTCTGTGCTGTCTTTCTAATCATCTGTTTCTCTGTTTTGTCCCTTTGCCCCCCCAAAACTTCTGAATCTGTCAATTGCAATCACAGTGTAAAAATCCCAAGGATTCTTACCAGTTTTGTAAAAATTGGCAACTGCTGAAGGACAGATACCAAAATTGCTGTCCTGATGACATAGGGGAAAAGAAAACAAAACAAAAAAACACTCAGATATTGTATACTCTGGCTGCAAAGCACTTACCAATAAGTACAAAAACAACTGCATAAGAGTCACCTGTCTTTCCTTATGGATACATGGCATAAAGGACAGAAGGAAAGGTCAGGTAATCATAAGACCACACTGAGTTTATAGAGGATTGAAGGAAAATGATATTTAGTCCCACTGCACATGGAACAACTTCTAGACACCTTTTTCTACAGCACTGTGGAAGGTGCAAGATCAGGGCAAGGACACTTCTCTTAAGTCATAAATTGTTCAGGAAGGAGCTGAAGAACTTAATGGCAAAGGTGAATAACTGGGAGAAGCCTTGTAAAACTCCAGCAGAAAAAACCTAAAATGAAACTAGCTGAAGCTACTGAAAAGCCAAGCTAAAAATATAATTTGTCTCTAGTCATAATCTAATCAATATGGAACTCAATACAGAATCCCAGCACCGGATGTGGGTTAGCCACAGGATGTGTAGATACAGAAATTGTAATGCGGAAATTGTGGGGTGAGCCTGACAGGCTTGTGCCATTCAGGAAGTCAGACTCTGTGACCATAATGGTTATTCCTGGGCATAAGAGGTATGGAATTCTGAAATGCCCATTAAGCTCAAATGTTTCCATACACTAGTGCTGGGTTTAAGACGGACTACCTGAGCCTTCTCTGACACTTAAGAAGTCTACGTATTGTTTCACTAAGACATTAAGGCCTTAATCACTGTATCTTGAGAAGTATAATCAGTGAGAAGTGTCCTACTAATGTGGAACAAGAAAACTAGAATGTCACTTGAAATGAGCCCCTGGAAAGGACAGAGAACCACTTCATTGCAACGCTTGCAAGATCCTGGCAGTGAGTCATGCCTCAGCTGTGCAGGAAGGCAAGAGGCTCCTCAGAGCCCCCCTACTGAGCATGGGGAAAACTATTTCCCAGCCCCATGCCTTGTGGTTAATGTGATTTTGCATGTTGGGATAAGCATGTCAGCCAACCCAGAAAGTGTCTGCATCTCCTCAGTACACCAATCCATTCTTTCCTGTGTCCTGTCTCCAGCTATAGGTTAGATTCTTTGGCTGTTCAGAGACCCCAAAGGCCATCCTCCTGGCCAGCTGTGCATCATCAGAGTAGGAGGAGATTAATGTTTCCTCACAGATGAGCTCTTCTTTGCTCCTCAGGCAGCCAGCTGAAGCCTGCATACCTGAAGCTGATTTGAGTCTCCTTAATTCAAGGATCCAAGACAATCCACACTTAAGAACATATATGGAATGAGTCTAAGGCCGGATATAACTTTCTTGCTTACCTCTTACTTGTTAAAGCTGCTTTTTGCCGGGTAAGAAACTTTAAGCTTTTTCTAGTCAACTGGGGAAAAAAAAAAAAAAATCAAAAGCCTTCTCTGAACAGAAATTTGAAAGACTCTGCTGAACATTCTCCTAAGCAATCTTTTCCTAAGCATTTATGAAGTCCAAACATTGTGACATCACTCACATCCCAAGTCAGATAGTGCAGCTCCTATGGATCATTCTTCTATGTCTATCCTTGAAGTCCTTGCCTAGTTATTTCTACACCATTCTGTAAGCACAGACAAGACACAGTTTACTGCAATGAAGAATAAGCATTTTTCCACGCTACCTCCTAACCTCTTCTAACTTCAACTTGAAAGGAGAACTGATACTAAAAGAGCTATTTGTGATGACGCCAATCATCTTTCCTTAAGTCTCTTTTCAAAATTCAAGGTACCTGTTCTACAGATCTACCTCGCATTGCTGCCTGTTGGTGCTGAAATCCACCATGATGGCTGCTTTGGCAAATACCTGGTAGCCAGAACACTGTGAGCTGGGTGTCAAATGGCTTGTGACAGAGGCAGTGTATCATGCAACTCTGCTTTAGATCCCTAGCCTCACCACAACCCATCTGTATATTAGTATACATGATTTATTATTAATTTTGAATGATTAATTCTTAAAACATCCAGCTTAACCTGTTAAGAAATTGACAAATGAAAGCCTTCTGTGTCCACCTGTAGCAGAACTATTCACACTCACTTCTACATCTTACCCTGACTGATTTTTCCTTAACAACTTTTTCTCTGGGGCAAAAAAATATTAAGAATCGGAAGAGATGTATTGTTACACAAAGTCAAAGACAAGACATGCAGACAGATATCAAATCATGTGTCTGTCATGTGCAGCATGCTTACTGCCATGCACATTTATTCTACACTTCAGACTCCATGTTCTTCTATGGCCACAATATGCAGGCACACAAATCTTCACATTTGGAAAATTCAGCAGCCAGTTGATACTTTCTTGCCTGGTTAGTGACTCACACCAAGTAAGTATCTGCTGAGTGAGTATTAAAATAATGGAAAAAGTCATCATCTGCAAAACAGCCAAGGAAACTCTGGTGGTTGAAATTCCAGAGCAAATGACAGCCAGGTAATTCTACGTTTGAACAGCATGGAAATACTTGGAACCTGATGCTGGAGCAAGGGCATCTGTGATTAAGTAGGGCTGAGTGCTATGCACAGCCTGATCATTCTTCCAAAAGCTCTCCCACTCCACCCTTCATTTACATCTGCTGTCCACTGTGCTGCAGAAGGAGGCCAGTTCCTCTGCATGGGGACTTTCCCTGGCAAACAAAGATGGGAAGGGATTTGATACTTTGTTTTGGATTACTTGAAGAACTGCAAATTACATTTTTAGCTCCTTTTGGGTGAGGTGCCCAGACTCCTTGAGGCACCGGCTACTAAAAATTCTGGCAGAGTTTCAGAAAGCACTATGCAATCGGAGATGACTTTGCTTCTGAGTGTCATCCTTGAGACATCTTTATAGGGTCCCAGTTTCCAGAAAAAGCTGAGGACATCAGCTTTCTCTTTTAGGATGTCTCAAATTGACTGTGTGAAGACAAATGGTATTCAAAGTAGACAGAAGAATGAACATCCTTTCACTGAGGAAGGTACAGAAAAACTCTATAGAAACTTTCTGGCCACTTCTGATTTCTTATTTCCTATTTAAAAGTAACAATTGGGTTAATTTTCAGTTCTTTAAAGGGGAACAGAGTGCTTAAATTGGGCTCTGGGAGTCAGCTAGAGAAGAAGTATACTGGGGATTAGGCTGTTTTTTTCCACAGATTTCTAAGTGACAATTTGATCAATACTGTCTCTGTGTGAAGTACTGGGAACAGCTTTGTGTCTTTCCACTGTCTGTTGCCAATCCCTGACATATGATATTCAGCTCATCAGCTTGCAAATATCAAAGCAGTGTGGGGCATGAGAAGCAGCCATCTGAGACCAAGCAGCCTCCAGCCTGGCTCTCGGTTGTGTGGGCATGCTGCATGAGCGTGCAGAGGGCAGTTAAGTATAGGCTGGTTCTGTATCAAAGTTCTTGTGGTTTCTAATACTTGCCAGCCTTTGCTCTGACAGAAGGGATTTCAGTGTTGCGTTCTACCCTGCAATGGGCAAAAGAGTCAGAAATCATCTCTCCTCACCCACAAAGACTCAAGTAGGATTAAGAAACAGAAATTTAAGTCAGACACACCCATGAAGAGGAATGAGGCACAAGGTTAGGAAGCCATCCAAAGCTCGCTTGCCTATCCCCCTACTAAACTAAACAGACTTTTTTTTTTTTTTTTTTTTTTCTTTTTTTTCTTTTTTTCCCCAAGGAGACAACTAAAAAGCTGGGAAACAAAAATTAAAATCAGATTGAAACCAGCCACGCATAAGCAATATCCCATCTTAAATGTGCACAGATCAGTTTCATTAAAATATTTACCTGTTCTCTCTTTTTCCACCTCCTGATATTTTGGCTGTTTTCTTCAGATCCCCTTTAAACTGCATAGCAAAATGCTTTCGTTGATGTGGTTTGTAATTTTTGAACCCTAATCTTAAGCAGCAGGTGCTTAGTTTTAATGGATTTTTTCCATCTCTGAATGTCTGGGAGCATCAGTAGCACCTCTCTCCTACACAGCCCCTCACCTTTCATCCTTTGCCATTTGCACTTGTGGGTTTTCATTTACTGTATTTCTTCTGCTTTCCACAATCTGCTTTTTCACTGCAAAACCCTCAACTTCTCTTTCTTTTACCTCATATGATTGGAAAGTGCAGTCTCCTACAAATTCTTATTAAATATGAAGGGCCTGGCAGTCTCTGGCCTCATTTTCAGCAATGCCGTGTCTACTTTACACTACAATGGCAATTTAAATGGCATCACAATGGATTTAAATATTTGTATCACAATAACAATTATATTTTAATTGCCAGGGGTCCCAGAGCTTATACACACAGAAAACTGGAACTAATATAACAGTTGGTTTTACTTCATGCAATTAGTTATTTCAGAGTAAATGTCTGTGTGGGCACTTTTGTTCCATATTAACAGTTTTTGTTTCCATTTAATTCTGGCATTTTGGATAATCTGATTTACTTAATTTTCTCTTATGATTTCCTGTTTTGAGTAAACATAAGTGATTTTGTATAGACTTAGTTTCAAGCAAAATCCAAGGGAAAGTATTCATTTTGCACACATATATCTAGCAGTTTGGATTAAAAATAGCTGTGTCAATTCCCATTTGTGTGCAGAATAAATGGTATTCACATCCTAATGCTAGAATTGTGGGGACAGGACTAGGGGCAATGGGCTGAAACTTCAGCATAGGAAGTTCCGCACGAATGTGCGCAAGAACTTCTTTACGGTGAGGGTGACGGAGCACTGGAACAGGCTGCCCAGGGAGGTGGTGGAGTCTCCTTCTCTGGAGATATTCAAGACCCGCCTGGACGCCTACCTGTGCGACATGGTGTAGGGAGCCTGCTTTGGCAGGGGGGTTGGACTCAATGATCTCTAGAGGTCCCTTCCAACCCCTATAATTCTGTGATTCTGTAAATTAGAGATGCTGTAATGAGTGAGTTCCTGCACTGTCTTGGTGCTTACTGATTTCCCCTAAACACAGTTATGATTTATCAATTTCTTTTTCATCATTTTTTTTTTTTTTTTTTTCCCCCTTATATACAGGAATTTCACATCCTAGTTTGTGCGTTAGGTAATGCTGTAAGTGTATTTCTATTTAGCTGTTAGAGAAAGGTTCTTTTTCACTTTGTTTTTCTCCTACTGCTTATCACATACACATGCATATTGGAATAAAATTATTGCTCAAAAAGCAATGACTTGCTGCAGCCATGACCATATCTTTATCTCTAACAATTCAACAGAAAGTTGACCAAAAATTCTCCCTTTTAACACATAAACCTGCATTGTGCAGTAGTAAATCACAAGGTCTTACATAGCTTTCTCATAACTAAATTTTAATTGAGTTTTCCATTCATAACGAGGTAGCCCAGTTCCAAAAAGTCATACCAACCACTTCCTTAATCCACAAAGCTCAGAGGCTATCTTTTGTACTGACAGCTTGCAAAAATGTTTAATGCTAACACAAATACCTTTCATAGATTATTCTGATTCTCAGCCTGATTTCTAAGCCAGCTGTTCTCTGCCTGATTCAATGTGCAGATTTCATTTTAAAACACAGAATATTCCCTGGTTACCTGCCATATAACTAGATTTTACAGGTGTAGAGCATGTTTGTAATGCTTGTTCATCCATTTGCAGGGGAAAAAAAAAAAAAATCATAAAATAAAATACTTTGAGTAGCTTGCCTGGATTCTAATTCTTTCTCCCAACTCTAAGATACTGTATCAACTGAAGAATGCCAGGAATTACTTCATACTTTATATATGTACCTGTTGCAGATTATTTTCATTAATTTCAAAGCCAGCTGCTGTTTTTGCTTAAAGTAATTCTTGTTGGTGTATTTTTTTATAACATAAATCTTTTAAGAACTGCTTGCTATGATGTAGAAACATTTAAATCTACCTTAATTATAGATTTGTTACTGTTCTGTTCTTTTTTACATAAGTAGGGTAACTCAGACAACACTTCTCCATAGAACAACTTTGACACACAAAAGAAAACTATTAATATGTTAAAAAAAAAAAACCAAACAAACTGAAAAAAAAAAACAAACCAAAACAAACAAAACAAAAAACCTCTCAGAAGAAGCTAATAATCATCTAGTAGATTGTTTAGAAGTAGTAAGGTCAATTTTAGAACAGAATGCAGAAGCTGATAATCTAATCTGGATTTGGCTCCTTGCTCTGTCACCAAACAATTTTGTTATCACAGGCAAGTCACATTTTCCTTGCCATACCCTTTTATTTTTCCTACAGTTTTGTTAGTCTTATTGAGACCTGAGTTGTCTCTTACTATTTGTTTATGACTGATATAATGGGCGCCATTTTGTATTGGAATGAAATGCAAATATTAATTTTCTGATATCCTGTCTCCCAGAGCTGCTTCTGATGAGAATGAACCACTGCCCCAAGTTATATCTGATAAATTGAGTATTACTCTGTTGTGGGAGATATTTTCTTTGAATTCTAAATCCATCTGTTTTGCTGTGCTGTGATAGTTTCTGGGCACAGAGCATACTAATTGCAGGATTAAACTCTTAGCTAACGCTTGAGTGGAAACCGTTTCCCATAATGTAGAAGAAAACACATGCTGGTTTCTGTCCGCACACTCTTGAATGTCATAGCCCTGATCTTGATTGGAATATCTAGGTTCCCTTCCTGATGCATGTCTGTGAAATATAATTTGATTAAAATTAAATAATAACTAGCTGTCAAGAAGTATCATTGAGATTTTAGTGGCTCCAGAACTGCTTAGTACTTAGTTGCTCTTTGAAGGCAGAAACCATTGTGCTGAATGCAATGAATTGGGCACCCTCCTCCAAATAAGTAGCGCTCAAATTTAGAAATGAAAAATGAACCATCACTTTGATTTAATTTTTTAGGATCATTTTAATTTTACAAACACACAGAAATTTGAAACATTTAAAATTCAAAGTAAACCTTTTTCTCTCAGACTAGTCAGGAACTGGAATGGCCTGCCCATGGAGGTGGTGGGGTCACTGTCCCTGACAGTGTTCAAGAGGCATCTGGATGAAGAGCTACAAGATATGGCTTAGTGGCCTGTGGCATCAATGGTAATGGGAAGATGGTTGAACTAGATGATCTTGTAGGTTCTTTCCAACTTTGTGATTCTATGATTCTACGATTTCACCATAATGCCTCTTATTTCTGCAGACATGCATACCAAGGTGTGGCTGATATCACCAATGTGACCCAGACTCCACTTGCAAGCTGAAAGAAACAGCTGGCCCCCAAATCTTTTCTCTTCATGGGTACACTGGGGGGCACATATCAGACTGCCAGCCACAAACAGAAATCTTTCAGAAATTGTTCTGCTTGCATCTCAGGACTCTCTGGTCAAAACCTCATTTGCTAACAAACTACTGAACATACAGTATTAAAACATGCTGAAGATGCTGGAAACAACTTCAGTTTTTAAGAAGATTTATATTGTTACACAATGCTATTTGTTGATTTAATTCACTATTTATGGTTGTGTCAGGGGCTGGAGACACACACAAGAAGTATCACCCAATCAAGAGACCTGTAGTGCAAGTGGAGATATTTTAACCAGATCCCTCAAAAGCATTAGTAAACCCACTAGAAAAGTTAGTTGGATGAAGGGAGAGAAGTTTGAGAGTTAGAAAAACAGAATTCAATTTGGGAAAATACAGACCTTGAACACAGGATAAGGCTTGGCTGTAACAAACACTTCCCATCCTTAACTTGTGTTCCTACCACATCCTAACTCCTACCTGCCTTTATGCTAAGGCATCCTGACCAATCTGCGGCTACCCCAGCAAGGCCTAGATTATTTCCATTATCTTCCCTGCTGACAGTACTTTCTTTCTGCCCTCCTCTGTCAGTTAACCATGCTTGGGGAAAAATCTCCCCTTCCATACAGACTATAAAAGTTAATGTAAAGACTGAGAAACACCCATAATGGCTCAGTTCATGAGACCTCCTCCTGTTTTTGGAAGTGTACATTAATACAGCAAGGACATCCAATAGTTTCCCAGGATACTCTCCCAGCCTCTAACAATTTGCCATCTAGCTTCACTATCCCATGCTCCTCAAATACATACTCTCCTATTCTTCCCAAATCCCTCTCCCTAGTCTCCCATTAACCAACGCCCACTCTAATATCCTGAGGATAATCACCATAAGCAACTTAATACGCTATGAGATAATACATCCCATGTAACTCAATTACTCATCAACCTTCAATGCTCTGTCTTGTTCCCAAAGCCCACAGCTCCCCACAGCACTTTCCACTGAACCCTAAACGTTATTCTCCCTCTCTCCTTCTTCCACTACTTCTCCAAAAAGTTCTAGTGACCTTAAATATTCAACAATATGAATGCATCACATTTTTTACTATTTGCTTTTTTTTTTCAGTTCCTTCATTAAGCAGCAAACTCCCTAATCTTTTTTTCACACAAGCTGACCAGTTACACATTGCACACTGAAAGCAATACTTGAGAAACAGAGAAAGAAGAGGCTGCACTTCTAACTAGCCAGTACATATTTGCTGAATTCTTCCTCTGGATTTGTTAGATCTCTGCAGCTGGGATTTATCCTTAATGAGAAGCCAAGTAACCCCACTTTGCAGCATGCACTGCAACCAACATACCTTAAGCAGGTGTGGGAAAATTTAGCAAAGCACTAATGACTTCTAAAAGTGCTGGCAGAACTTGAATTTATACTGAAAGACAGACTGTCAATTCAACACACAAAATGATTTTTTGTAATTTCTGTGCCTGACTTATCCAGTCTTCCTAGAGTCTAGCCACAAACAAAAGTAGAACCAGCCTCTGATAAAGAAATAAAATATAGTAATAAAATGGGTGGACACAGCAGAGTAAAATAATTTTCACAGTTCTGCCTGATGTCACTTATTTAAATTTTCATTATTTAGAACTCTCTGGAAACACAATGTTTACAGAGAAAATCAATCCTTGGGTACTAAAGACTTCTGTATTGGATATGAGAAACAAGATTTCTCATTAAAGAAATACAGCCTCTATTTTTCTGGGTGACACAGAGGAAAGACATGACCTTGGAATCTTCACTCACTCTCCTAGATAAACCAATAGGAGTGGACTCTATATATAAAACATCAGGATACCCAGCTTGTTAAGTATGGCACTATGACAGTTAAATCCAGGTGAGTATACTCTTCCCCCCAACTCTTTCTCCAACCAATGTGACTAGAGAGGAATAAAGCGACAGTTTTCCCAAATGAGTGCATGCAAACTTATAATGCCTTTGCTTTTGGATCTGAAATGCATGTGGTAGACCTAATTTGAGGAAAGTGCACTCTCTGAAATTCAGTCTTCAATGCAATGTTAGCTGTGGAACCAAATCAAAAGCACCCCTTCTCACTTGCCACCTTTGAGAAGTTTTTAATTATTATTTTTGTGCAGTACCAGTCATCTTTTGTAAAGCTTTCTGAATCCTTTTTAAAATGTTATTGAATGTTGGCCCAATTTCTATTAAAATAGTTATGCTCTGCTTAGTTTCTAAACACAGCATACATGGAGAAAATATGTCTGTTTATATGAAGCACTTTCCGTGACATGTGGAAACGGCTGTTGAAAGCACTGGTGAATGGCAGCACGCAAATAATCCTTACATTTGAGTACAAGCAAACCCACAAGCTTCACAGAAGCTGCTCACATTGGATGCTCTTGGAGTGTGGACTGAAAGAAAAATCACGGTGTTTCTGATTCATCTTAATTAAAACAGTGGGTATCTCATTATTATCCTTCATGCTAGGGTATATTTTACAAGTTGAACAACTTTTAACAGTATTCACATATTTTTAAATTAATCTTTGACTCTCCCATTTAACTTAAAGGCCATAAATAGTGCCACTTTCAAACGAAAGACTTAGGACCAAATTCAACAAACAGCTTTTAAGCATGCTGTAAAATCTGTGTAACATTAGGAATCTAAAAAGTACTGGGAAGCCTAGGTATTTTCAGTCTACATATTGGAGATATTTTGAGAACTTCAGAAATAAGGTCCCCTTCAGAGAGACCATAAACAGATATTGTGGGCACAGAAATAAACAGTGCTTCTGCGTATAATTGTATTTCACATTCATTGGTAGTATAAATTTCAAGCATAGTCTGAAGAAGAAACAGATAGAATACCAGAAAACCCAGACTTCAATTTCAACTTCTTACAAGCTGATAAGTATCCTATTTATGCATTTAGATATACTGATTACATAGATTCATATCTGCTTGCACTGTTGAGTCTATATGACATCTTCTATAGATGTCATACACATATATCATCTTTATCTAACATACATATAAATATTTTCATTGACAAGATTATGAGATTTCAGATGCCTTCTACCCACACAGAGAATATAACCAACAAAAGCAAGATGTTTTTTGGATCACTTCCTTCCAACAAAAACCTGACCTGTATGAAATAGTATCTTTGACATTTCCAGTAGGAATCTGTTGGAGAACAACTACTGGACACAGAACCATAAAACTCTAGCACTTTGACCAACTGGCCACACAACTTAATGTAAAGTAGTTACTGTGTGCTGTTATGAAGCAGCAAACTATTTTTGTGCCTAGATGACTTGATCTCCCTAGCCATTTTACAGTGATAACAGTATTTGCTAACTAAACATTCAGGCTATTGTGAAGGCATAGGAAACACTTGCAAGGAGCACTGAAGTTGCAGAGCAGCAGACACAGGGCTGTAACCACTAAGGACTATTCAACTTTCCACAGAACCATGCTGTTAAGCTTTTTCTGTTACATGCTCATATGCCTGGCTCCTCTGCAAGGAGAAAAGTATGGGCCAATGATGAGTAGGTAGTCAAGGACTTCAGGGTCTGACATTAATTTATTTTCTCTGTCATGAGTGTCTTTGAATGACCACAGGGAAATTGTTCTTAGTTTCTGTGAAATTGGGATAGTAATTCTTATGTGGTTTTCAAGATGCCAAGGTTTATGAGTTTATCTACCATTTAAATACAATAGCAATTGATCCATTATAGTACCTGAGGCAAACAAGAGCTGTGTTTTTCAGTTGAATTGTCACAACAAATAAATAAAAACTAGAACTTTGGAACCAATAAAGCCAAACTTACTTGTTCATTTTAGATGAAACTTTAATTTTAAATAAATTTAATTAATTAGTACTTGAGATTAATTAGTACTTGAGGCAAATAAATAAAGGAAATAGACAGCTATACTAAGGGCATATCACAATACCAATTTAGAAGAAATGAAAAAGTAAAGCTGCCATTTCAACCTGTTTGACATGTCCCAGAAGTCATTAAGCTTCTCCTCTGTGGAAATGCAACTTCATTAACCATATTCAAAATACTTAATATTGCAGACACTTAACATTTAGAGAGAAAGCTGCTATCTCTGCAGGTAATCAAACTGCAGGTGATACCCAGCTATTAGATCAGACCAGACACCATGAAGAGATTTTACGCAAATTGCCTAAAAATGCTAATAAGAAATTGGATATGACCTAAGAAACCCCCCGGAGGGGGCGGGGGGGGGGGGGGGTAGGAAGGAGGCTTTCAGCAATTCAGATTTCAATAACAGTATTTTCCACTCGTGTGATGAACTCGGCCTTTGAGGTGAAAAAAAGACTGTCTCTATAAATGGTCCAATCGTTGTGTTTCAGTAAACACCATTGTTTTTTATTTATTTTTTTTTTTTTAACATGATCTACTGTTCTATTCTCAGTTTCCTCTCAATATACAAAGGACAGATCCCAAAAAGGATCAAATATTTTAAGGTCTTCCAAATGACACCTTGTACAAAGGATAGAAGTAGAGAAAATGAGCCCTTCAAATGAGTAGAGAATGCGTCTTTAAGCCATTAATAACAAATTTCTAACAAATTCATTAATAACAAATTCGTTAAAACACGAAAAGGAATTTTTTCCAAAATGGCTATGATTAGCTATACTAACTCTGTACACTGCTTGAGGAATGAGAACACCCGTTGAAACTGAGGATCTTCCTTTATGCAAGGAGACATAAAACATAATCCTATAGATTTTAAGGCAAGTAACTTCCAAGGGAGATTTGCTACAACGATTTATTTGCAGCAGGTTTGCTGCAGTAATAACTTTTCACTGCAAGTACACACAAAGTCTGTCTTTTGCAAAATATTTCCACTTTATTTTCTATCAGAGGGCCACCAATCCTTTGTGCCAGGATTTCATAAAATTAATAAATCTACTTCCATAATCCTTGCTCCTTTTACTGACAGATGTAATAAACTACAGGATGCAAAACTCTGGAAGCCTACTGGGATTTATTTTCTCTTTTTTTTTTCCTTGACAAGCTTTACAGAGTAGCACTTCTGAGACATGCTCATGTGCTGTAAACCTAATCCTTAGCAATTTCCTCTTTTCTCAAATAACCCAAATATTTTATGAATAGTGAAGGATTTCCTTTATCAGACAACATTTATTTATTTATTTATTTATTTATTTATTTATTTATTTGCAGTTGTTCTCAAGGACTTTAAAACAATTGGATGTTCTCTGGTTGACATTCATATGACATACTCCTATTCAAACATTTAAAACTTGGTCGAGAAGAAAGTGTTAGAGTTCAAAGGCAATGCAAGAGGTAGAGGAATTGAGACCACAGTCCATGGGACTTGATACTGAGATAACCTTTTATTTCCTGACCTCACCATTGTGGGCATTTCTGTTCTACTTTTTATTCCCATCTCTGTAGAAGATCTGCTTTTCTACTGCAGCAAGTCATACATGGACTGACTTTTTAGCATCGAGGAGCCAGTGAAGCCACAAGCTTCTTACATCTTTTGTTCTTTGTCCCCTTTTCCCCAAAATGTGTGTGACATTCATAATTCTATCTATAAAAGAGTGTTTCCTCATATTCAAAGAACAACTACACTTACACACGTGCCTTCTTCAGCTAGTCCTGCATTTCTGCCTCCCTTCTCTAGGTTGACTCCATCCTTTGCTGTTGTAGTTTTAGTGGACCATGTGTTAGTGTGCACACACATGCTGACACTTCTGGACACAGTTCCTCAATGCAAAGTTTACTACAGTGTCAATCCATCTGCTGAAAATTATTATTTTTTCTGCAAAGAGCAGTGTGAAGGAACAGAGCTCCTAATAAAAAAGCCAGCATGCTGGTTCATGTCATCTTCCTCTTCCACATGTAATGTCTGCAATCACAATCGTACTTCATCCTTCTGCTGCTGAGACACCCTTGATTTGCCTGGGAAGCAGGGAATAAGGCAATTTAAGCACGACAACTCTATTAGTTCTTGTTTATTCTAGAAGGACAACTAAAGGGATAAAAACAAATCTTGGCTGAAATAACTGTGAGGAAAAATGGTTGAGAATTTTTTTTTACATTTAGATAGGTCATTCCAAAATTAGTTCCTCTTATTTAATTCTGTGGAAACTATAGCATACATAATGAGAACAATACCACTATTTGATAGAGCAAATTCTGAGCTACTAAACACCCTTTTTCAATATAGTCAGCATCATTAGCTAAGCACAGATGAACAAGAGCCTGTGTGCTGCACTTGCAAAACTTTGCATGGCCATCTGGAACGTGGTGTGTCTTCCACTTTGCTTTCACGACTGCACCACCCACTGCCTCACTGTGCCCACATACACTGGTTCCTATAAACATTCACCATCAATTAATGTCAATGGCTGTCATTTTTTCAAAATGGAGGAATTCAATGACATGCCTTTGCTTCTTATGCACTTTCATGTCAGACGCCATTTGGTCAAACTGCCCCTCTGCTGCCATCTGTCACACAGCAACAAAATGTAATGAATACTGGCAGGAAGGTTCAACCTCAACTGCCATATCACCGAAATCCATTTCTGACATTGTGTGCCAATGTAATAAAATAGGAAGCTTTGCTATTGGAGCATTCCGTCTTATTTCCTACAAGAAGTCTTAAGATAGTCTAAAACTCACTCTTCAGTAAGGAGAAAAACTGTTCAGAATTTTCTGAGTTTTTCCCTGCTGACAAGCAACATTTGAGAAATAAAACAAATGAAAATATTTCTCATTTTGCTGCACATTCAGCTCCAAATCCATTATTATAGGAGCACAGAAAATCTCAAGAAAATGCCCCATGAAACAGGGAAAACAATTAGCAGGCAAAAAAATAGAAGTATTCAGCATGCCCCTCACCCTAGAAGTCCAATCCAATTACAGTAGAAATAGTCAGTGATTCAGCACAAAGGTTCCTTGGCAGTGTAGTGAGGAAAAGGCAAGACTCCAGCTGGGTCACTCAGAGAAACGAAAATGCAATAGTGAATCATAAGGGCAGGATTTGAGTTTGCAGCTCTAAAAAGGGGGGCATTTAATTTAGTTCATGGCAGTCTTAAAAGGTCCTTCTTCAATTATACTTGTTTCTTGAGAATGTGAATGCAAAGTTTCCATTCAAAGTGGTTTGTTATCATAGGCGCACACAGTTTTCAAGCCATCAAGGATCTCTCTTGTAGCTCAAATGAAAACACAATGCACTTCTTGAGACTGGGAAATGAACTGTGATATTTCAAAGGGAAGACAGTGTGAACCAAAATTTCCCCACCACGGCTTCTGTAGTGAGTTCTACTAAAAGAGAGAGCAAGGATAAAAATAATTTTCAAGTAATTGTTCTGGATAAAGTAAAAAGAAATAGAATGAGATAAAGACCTTCTAATCGTCTCAGGATGATTACTTTTAATTTCTTGAGTATTCAAGAACTATGCATAAAATGAGCTTGGAGAGAGCTAGAGATTGGAAAAAGAAAAGACAACAGGTAAGATAAGAGTAGGGGAGGAAGCAACCTCAAGCAAAGAAATTACAGATCTATAGAGGCAAAGAAAGAAACTAAAGGATGGAGCAGAAAATAACAGGGAAAGCAGCAGGAGAAGAGCAGAGTTGGATGTTAAAAGTGATGAAAAGTTAACTGATGTGCTTATCAGGGAGATTCAAAAGAAATGCTGCAAAAGCAAAAAGATGGCAGATAGAAAGCAGAATCATCATTTGCAATTGAGGAAGTCCTCATGATCACAAGAATTTTTCATAAGGTGCTCAGCCAGCTGTGGCCGACTCCATAAATAATGTAGCTGGGAACAGGGGTAAAATAACTGAGCTAAGGGACAGCGTAGAATGAGCCAACAGCTGATTTGACAAAAGACAAGGGAAAAAAAAAAAAAAAAAGATAGGAAAAGAAATAGAAAAAGCTAATTTGAAAGGACTAAGTCTGACAAAAGTCAGCTACACTGGCTTGAACATCACTGATGAACAGCAGCATGAAGAGAAGGAAAGCAACTTTGAGACAGATTCTCAGTTCCCTCTGAGATTAAAAGGTTTCATCCAAGAAGAATAGCTTTTAGCAATGAATTTCTCTTTAAGATAAAACTGCAGACAGTAGAATCTATATTCTCTAGGAACATGCAAATAGTATGTGTACAATATTAGCTTAAAAACAAAAAGATGTAGTTAAAATAAAAGCTGTTATTAATTTCTATCCCTTTTAACCCTTTTCACTGTAAAAGAGCCATAAAATGCAACGATACAAAAAATGCTTGTGCAAAACTATTGTTACAGTGATACCAATGGTGCCAGAAGTGTGAGGTTCATAAATTTTACTGTACAGCTGGAGGAATACATGCATGTGTTACTGTTCCAAAGCAGTCATATAAAACATTCAGAAAATAATCACTTTAAGATGATATTGTCAATTTTTAAATAATACTTTTTTTCCCCTTTACTATTGTTTCAGATAACACCTGGCAATACCATAATTGAAAGAAAACAGGGGATTTCCCTGTGCTCCTACACAGCCTGCCTTCAGATAGCAGTTTCACAACGGCTTTCAGAAGAGGTTGTGCAGTCAGCTTGGGGCTTTTCAAGACTCAGCCAAAGACACAAATGTCCTGGTCTCAGTTCAGCACTGAGCCCACTATCGCCAGTACAATTCACTTCTTCAGATCATCTATAGAAAATATATATGTAGATAATTTCAGTATTTCCTTCTCACTTGTCAATCTCATCAGTAGACCCCTATTCTAGTGCTGTGTAATATGACTAAAGATTAAAGATCACATAAATATTTTAAATATTTAAATAATTTAAATATTTAAATAACTTCCTTTCATCAAGGAGGGAGTGAGAGTGGGGAACTCAATATTAAACACAGGAAAAAGGATATAAAAACATAAGAAGACAAAAATTAGGGTAGGATCACAAGCAGGCTTCATCAGCATCATGCCTTCTCTACTACTCGGTATTGCACTTGTCTTTCATGTGAAATTATTTTAGTACAGTGCTACACAATTTTAATAGATTTCTGTTCTGCTTGCAGTATATGAGATGAACTAGCTATTCAAATTGACTGCCTCAATCAAATCTCTTTGTGTTCCCCAGGGGTTGGTACTGTGTTTAATCTTGTTCAATATCTTCATCAGTGAACTGGATGAAGGGATAGAGGTGCACCCTCACCAGTTCAACTGAAGATATAAAGCTGAGAGGAATGGCAGCAAAACCTGGGTGGACTGGGTGTTGGCTGGAGAGGAAACTTTAGAGGTAGGTAGAGTACTGTGTTTGGAGAGAAGTAAATGCATGCATCAGTACAGGTTAGAGACTGACTTACTTAACACTGCTCAAGGTCTTCAGGTGTCATGCAAAAGTATTACCTTGGATGTCAAAAGGTTTGTGGCCTGCAGCCCTCTCTCCTTTCCACTGGGGAAACCTGAGTATAAAAAACATCTTGCTAACAACAATCTCTGAGGGTCTTGAATCATAGAATCATAGAATCATAGAATTACCCAGGTTGGAAAAGACCTCAAAGATCATCAAGTCCAACCGCAGCCTAACCATAGTACCCTAACTCTGACAAACCTCTGCTAAATCATATCCCTGAGCACCACATCCAAACGGCTCTTAAACACATCCAGGTATGGCGATTCAACCACCTCCCTGGGAAGCCTGTTCTAGTACATAACTACTCTTTCTGTAAAGAAGTATTTCCTAATATCCAAACTAAACTTAACCTGGTGCAACTTGAGGTCATTTCCCCTCATCTTGTCACTTGTCACCACAGAGAAGGGACTTGCCCCACTCTCAACTGTAAGCACCTTTCAGGTACTGGAAGAGGCGATAAGGTCTCCCTTCAGCCTCCTTTTCCCCAGATTAAACAGCCCCAGCTTCCTTAGCCTTTTCTCATAGGGTTGATTCTCCAAGCCCTTCACGAGCCTCGTTGCTCTTTTCTGGACCTGCTCCAGTATCCTTGTCTGGTCTCTCATATGGTTTATACTGCTTCAGTGAGTTTGATTACTTTTAGACCAGGAAGCAGTATCTAAAAAATCATAACCATTTAAGAAGCTTGGCATGCAAAAACAATTACTGTAAAGGTTGCAAGTTTGAAATATACTAAATACTCATAAACTTGAGAAAACCCCTAAAATGTAAACTACAAAAGAAAATGATACTTTTTTTTCTGATTTTCTCTTTGTGGATTTACATAGGTAACTGCAAAAGTAACACTTCGTATTTACTTCCATAGAATTTACAACAGGTACATGAGTATGATAATGTTATTTCATGGAGAAAATTCTCAGCTACTAAATGCTATTTTTCAATACAGTCACCACCATTAGCTTATCTGCATAAATGAGCTTTTGAAGATGCACTTTATTTTGTAGTGTGACAGCTGTGCAGTGCTATCCAGAAGATGGTTTGTCTTTCACATTGCTGTTGTCATTGTTGAAATACACCACTCACTATCTAGCACCCCCTGCTTGGGCTCCATAAATGTTCATCAAGCAGTGATGAGTGTCAGCTCATTCCTTTTTTTCCTAATGGAGGAATTCATTGACACACCTTTGTTTCAAACACACTTCCATGTCAGACACCATTGTGACAAACTGTCCCTTTGCTGTCCCGTCACACAGAAACAAAATGTAATGGAACGTTAGAAGGAAGTTTACACTCCTACTACCACCATTATCCACTTCTGACACCGTGGGCTAGCATAATAAAGTAGGAGGCATTACTTTTGGAGCAACCTTTGTACATTGTTCCCGCAGTATGCCACTAGAATTAAACTTGCAATTGGAAGCAATTGAGAACAATTCTCTGCCACCTCTTTCACAGAAAACCCTTCAATCATTTGTAATGTTTTTGACCAGTAAATAATAGAGCTGCAACACTGAACTATTTAAGTCATATTACTAACAGCTGGAGAAAAATGAGGACCAGTCATTTTCTAGGGAATGCCAAAAAATATGGCACACCCGTGCAAAGTAAATTAGACTAGGATTTCTTTGCCTTTGGTTTGAGAAGATAAAGGATAACCTTTTCAACTTTAACTTTGCCTGGTATTGCATTTATATTTCCAAATGAAAGATCTTGAACGCAGAACTTCATGAATGTTAATAGTTTTCAGTTCTATTGTTGATGGAACAGATGGCACTACTGAAATATTACTGTAGTGGGAAGGTCCATGCTGAGACTTTGAAAACAGAATTCAGTGGCACTTAATATTTTCTTAATCATGTGATGTCAAATTAAGCAAAACTTCTCACAGGTTCCTGGAAAAGCATCCTAACAGATCATTTAGAATGTTTTTTAGTCAGAGAGGAGAAGGGAAGGAAGTAAGTACACAGTATAGGTGTCATTACTTCTTTTTTTTCAAAAATGGAACATGTGAAGGCATATCTTCAGAGTACATACTTGTGCTACCTCTATTGTTTTTGAGATGGAGGTGCAATCTGAACTAAGAACTTCACAAATGATTAACATAAAACAACCCTCATTTTGAAAAGTTTACAGGCTGAAACTACACTACTGAGCTATGTAATAGTAATGAACCTCAAAAATATAGCAAAAGATATCAAAATACATTTACTGAGACGTTGAATAAATAGGTAGAAAATACACAGGTTTTTCACATAAACCAAGAACATCTATGCTAACCTGATAGCAGGGACTCATTCCTCATATCTCACACTGCTCCCAAACAGAAAGCTTTATGGAGAAGCCACAGAATATGCAGGCAAGTTACCTTGGAGAAAACAGACATCCAGCCTTTCTGTCTAGCACCTTTTAACTAGCAGAAGCAGCTGCTTTTCAGGTTTTCAGAAATTTGTCCTTCAATGAATAATCAGAATATCCATAATATCCATAAGAGTTGCTCAGGTTGGAAAAGACCTTCAAGATCATCAAGTCCAACAACAACCTAACCATACTATGCTAACTCTAACAACCCTCCGCTAAACATGAGCACCACATCCAAATGGTTTTTCAACACATTAAGGGATGCTGACTCAACCAACTCCTGACATTCCAGAGCATAACAACCCTTTCTGTAAAGAACCTAAACTTAACCTGGTGCAACTTGATGCCACTTCCCTCGTTGTATCACCTGTCACCAGTGAGAAGAGACCAGCCCCAGTCTCACTGTAAGCACCTTTCAGTTATTTGAAGAGAGCAATAAGATCTCCCATCATCCTCCTTTTCTCCAGACTAAATACCTCCAGCTTTCTTCAGTTCTCCTCATAAGGCATATTCTCCAAGCCTTTCACAAGCCTTGTTGCCCTTCTCTGGACCTGCTCCAGCACCTCAATGTCCTTTCTGTACTGAGGTGCCCAAAACTGAACACAGTACTTGAGGTGGGCCTCACCAATGCCAAGAACAGGGGCAGGATTGCTTCTGTAGTCCTGCTCAACACACCATTCCTGATACAAGCCAGGATGCCATTGGCCTCCTTGGCCACCTGTGCACAAGGTTGGCTAATATTCAGCTGACAGTCTATTGGTACACCAAGGTCCCCTTTCATCAGCCACTCCTCCCCAATCCTGTCGGGTTGCCTGGGGTTGTTGTCAGCAATATACAGGACCTGAAACTTGGCCCTGTTGAAACTAATAAAATTTACCTTGTCCCACCAATCGAGTCTATACAGGTTCCTCTGTAGTGCTTTCTCCCCTCCAGCAGATCAACACTCCCTCCAAGCTTGGCACCATCTGCAAATTTACTGAGGGTGTACTCAATCCTGAAACACTCCTCAAGATTGTTAATAAAGATATTAAATAGAAGTGGTCCCAGCACTGAGCCCTGGGGGACACCAGTCATGACTGGCCATCAACTGGATTTAACTCCACTGATGACAACTCTTTGGTCCTGAACATCCAGCCAGTGCTTCACCCACTGGTGAAGCCCATCCAAGCCGTGAGCAGCCAGCTTCTCCACAAACATGCTGCGAGGGACAGTGTCAGAGGCTTTACTGAAGTCCAGGTAGACAACATTGACAGCCTTACCTTCATCCACTAAGCAGGTCACCTTATTACAGAACGAAATAAGGTTTGTCAGACAGGATATACCATTCATAAACCCTTGCTGACTAGGCACTTGACCATAGAACAGAAACTGTTTGCTGACTACAGTTATCTGAGTTTCTCTTTTTGATTTTTACAGTTTTGCTCTTCTTGTTGTTGTTATTCCTGTACTACTATAAAGTCCATAGAAAAAGTTGTACATTTCTATTCTATTTTGTTTATGCTTGTGGCCCAGTGCCACGTTGAATCTGATCTCCAAACATTTCTATTATAGTGTACACATGAATTTGCTACCACAACTAATTTGACCTATAAAGATTTCAACCTTCTAACTTCCTTGCTAATTTCATGTCAATAAACCATATTCTTTAATTAGAAATTTTTCATGTATCTGTATTTGAAGATAGCCAAAAGCTCTGACAGTTCTAAGCAAAAACAAAACAAAACAAAACAAGAGAAGCAATTTACTGCATTGTACAAACTAGCTGACATGCTGCAATTGAATGCAATGAATGAATGCAATCCATTCTGCAATGAGAGCAGATCATCAGCTTTAGACTGCCATTCCTGAGGTTCATACCTACTCGAAACTAACAGCATATTAAAAATGTAAAGTCATTAAACATCTGAATGCTTGAAAACGCTAAAGGACAATGTTTGTACCATTGTAACTTACACCAAAAATTACGGTGTTTTTGCAAGAGCATGGGAAGCCAAAAGTACAAATTATGGCTCTCTCATTTAATTGAGAGACCACTTTCCTCTGTTCAGCCAACAAAAACATATGCAAGAAACAATTCTTTACATTAAAAAACAACAAACAAAACAACAACAACAACAACAACAAAAACACTGACAATGGGCCTCAGCAATTCTCATCATAGAATCATAGAGTCATAGAATCATAGAATCACAGAATCATAGAATGGCTTGGGTTGGAAGGGACCTTAAGGATCACCAATTTTCAGCCCCCTACCACAGGCAGAGTTGCCAGCTGCTAGATCAAGTACTAGATCAGATTGCTTAGGGCCTTGTTGAACTAGGCCATGAATATCTCCAGAGAAAGGGCATCCTCAACCTCTCTGGACAACCTGCTCCAGCACCTCATCAGTTGCTCAGTAAAAAAAAACCCTACCCAATCTAAATCTCCCTTTGGTTTAAAACCATTCCACCTTGTTCTATCACTACCTAACCCTGTAAAAAGTTGATTTTCCTCATGTTTATAAACTTCCTTTAAATACTGAAATGACACAATGAAGTCTCACCACAGCCTTCTCTTTTCTAGGCTGAATAAGCCCAGTTCCTTCACCCTATCTTCATAGGCGAACTGCTCCAGCCCTCAGATCACTTTCATGACCCTTCTCTGGACCCTCTTCAAAAGCTTCACATCTTTCCTGCACTGAGGACCCCTGACTTGGATGCAGCAATCCAGCTGGAACCTCACAAGGGCAGAATACAGGGGGAGAATCTTGTCCCTTGCTCAGCTGTCCACCCTTCTTCTAGGGAATCCTCTGGTCTCTCTGTAGGAACTATTCATATAACCTAACTAGTAATATACATTGTATGTTCAGCCTCAATTAATTGTGCACTTTGTAGCAATTTGGAGTATCAGGGAAAAATAATATCTCTCAGCTGTTGTGCTGGTTGTGGTTTTAGTTTGTTTTGCTTTTCCATTAGCAATCTGGTATTTGTGGCTGACATTTTTATTGCATTAATGGCAGGAAACAATATGAAAAGAATGCAGACAGAAGTGGAAAGCATTAACAGAAACATTTAGAAACATTGCAGCAACATTCTAATTATAATGGTGAGTAATAGACACTTAGTGGAAAAGGCTAGGTTCAGTGAATGTTCAGTGAACAAGCTTAACACTTTAAATTTAAATTTCAACTCTAAAAAGTAGGAGACTTGCAAAATTTTAATGAGTGTTTATTCTTTGCAGTGTTGTACTAGCTATGGACAAAACACAACATTATGAGACTGAAAAAAAATAAAGTTATCTGAGTTGTATAATCACATAGCTTCATTGAAAACTACTGGATTATTTAAAAAAATAAATAAATTATTAAAAATACTCAGAACTTAAATTATTAAAAATACTCAGAACTATGTTTCCAATTCAAGGTGGTGTTGGTTGTTTTGTTTGTCTATGCAGAGCTTAAGATTCTGGCATTTGTAGTTAAAGGTTGTGGCATGAAGAAAATTTGGGGTCAACGTATCATGCTCAATTTGTCATTATAGTAAGAAGCACAGTATATTCTGTACTAATTGCATTTACTCATTGCCATGTTTAGTTTTCATTAAAAAGGAACAATAAATACAACATTACTGTTTGGTTTTGTTCAAAGATGCAAGAGATTTGCTGTTTGCTGAGGAAAAGAATACATTAAAAAAAAGAAAAAAAGGGGAAAAAAAATAAAGAAACTTATCACAGAATTTATGTACGACTGGAGATCTAGCTTTGTCTTATTAAATGAGGACCAGATCCAACCACCAGAGAAGTTAACAGAATACTTCCCATTACAATTCACCAGGCATTGGATTAAAGCATTGTTTTTTGGTGAGTCACAATTTGCTACAGCTGTCATTTTATCAGTGTTGCAGACCTAAATTGTGAGTTTCAGTACATGCTTCCTCTTCATTTTGTGCTTTGGAAGTTGACTTGTGGGCTAGGAAGGAGGATGGCTTTTTCAGGAACTAATGCATTTAAAAATTCTTAAATGAAGAAAACTGAATGTGAACTGCATTGATCTACATACAATGATCTCCAGACAAACAGTTTAGCTGCAAAAGATAGCAGCTAAGCTCTGTATGGCGACTGTACTTGGCTCCTACAAACATCAGCACATTTGAGTAACTGTATATAGGGGCTGTAGGACTGCTTGCTTCAGTAGTGACTGATACACATGGGTGTTTGTAGGATTAAACCCCACTGTGAAGCAGAAAGAAAACATCTCCTTGGAGGGAGCTACTAAGCAGAACATACATGAAGGGTAAGGAACAAAGAGATATTTCAAGATGAGGTACTGCACACAGAGTAGATGAGTCATGGAAAAGATGCTAAGTGATTCATTAATGTCAGAAGCTTAGCCAGTGAAGAATGCCCATGTATGAAACTAATGAATATGCTTTTACAATGCTACCAAACTATTTTCTTTTGTAAACCTAACATAGGAATTATTTTCTCCCATTTTGAAAATTTATTACACAATTACTTGTCACTTTAATAAACTCTATGCATGGCTGTGATAACGGCTGCTCAAAGTACTGAGGACTTTACAGTTTTTGTTTTAAAAAAGAAAAACACTAGGAACTTCAAGTCCTGCCAATTTTTTCCTCCCTGCCAAGTCCTATTAGCATAAATGAACAGTTTATTTTAAGAAATGCCTGATAAATTACTCTACACAATCAGTAATGAGGGTACTGTCAGCAAAGGAGAATCATTTCCAAAATTTACTTGGCACAAATGAGAGGATGACTAGCTCACAACCATGCTACATGGCCCAAGGCCCTGTTTGATTCCATAAACCTGTCTGACCTCCTCAGGGTAAAAGCAAGTGATTTTATAGAAAAGGTAGCTACGCAAACTTGCTCCATTTGTTCATATCCAACTTTTTTTTTCTTCTTTTTTCTTTTTTTTAAATGAATGCATTCAAACTGTCTAGCTGCCAGAATGTTCTTCTAGCTTCATCTACTTCAGTAGACTAGATCTGCATCCTAAAATTGTTTTCATAGGTAGTACATTAAGATTGCACATCCTTTTCCCATTATGAATTACAATAAATAGAAACACAAAGCCAAGAAGAATATAATGTCTTAAGAGAAGTGAGATATTACAAGCCTTCATCCTGCTTAAGTTAGTCTCCTAACATGAGTGAGTTATCTAACAAATCAATTCTCTTTCCATTTTAGAATATAGCTTCAAAAGCAGAGAGAAATCTCTTGGCAAGGATTATTGTGTCAATTAGTAGCTGAAGCCAATAATCATTCATCATCTCTTTCTAAACATTCCCTGGTAAAAGTCCCTAAATACTCATATCTGCTATGGAATTCATTACATTAAAGGATTGGGGGGGGGGGGGGGGGGGGGGGGCGGGGGGAAGGTGGGGGAAGGGGAAAAAAAAAAAGCAAACAAAAAACCTTTCAAAGAAATCATTTAAGATTAAACAAAGGCCTAAGAAATCATTAATGTTCCCCACTCCCACAACAGCAAATTATTTCCAATTGTCATTCATTTCTTTTTTCTTTTCTTTTTAAAATCTGTTACTAATGTTTTGTCCAGTTTACTTTTACAAGTCTCAAATGACAGTTTCCCAATGCTCCCTTGAAGACCACTTGACTGGTTCAAAAGTTTTTATTAAAAATTTCAAAATACCTCTAATACGGTTGGCTTACTCTATGCTGGAATACTAAATCAGAACATTTTGTGTTCCCTAGTAGGATACAAAAGTGTCCAATGTAATTTATGCTGCACATACCTTGCAGGTAATGTGCCAAGTTCTTCATGTCTAACCATGTATTAAGTATACAGTTGAACATTCACAGTTACAATGTGTAGAGCAATATGAATATGCAGGCAGGCTGTATAATGTACAGACGAAGAGAAGAGGTCCCACAAGTCTTGTGAAGTTTCATAGTAAAAGGATATGCACCTTTTACTATGAACTACCTCCCAAGAGATGTGCATTGAGTCCTGCTTGGCCTGTCAGCACACAGCTGTGGTATTGTCAGTGAGATGTCACACTGCCTTTCCTGTGACAAAGAAGGAAAGGACAGGTCTGGGGAGTGGGGCCAATTGCCCTGAGCTTCAGGCAAGCACTGCAGACAGGGCCCAGGGCTGAACTATCATGCTGACAGGGCTCAGAACACAAGCTCTCCATGACATATCCAAAGGTATCTGTAACCACTGTTAAATCTGGGGAGAAAGCAAAACCAACACAAAGTTCAGCAGACTAGCAGTCATCCCATGTTGAAGCCTCAACAAAATGTTTCCGTCCTGAAGCGGCTGTAAGTGATGAAACCACTCGCTAGCAAGGTTTGCAAGGAAGGTATCCTTTCTCTACAGGAGGGATTTCAGCCACAGCAAACTTCTCAGCCTAAGCAATGTATGTGAGGTAAAATGTAGCCTGACATTTCAGAAAAGCCTGTCTCTGCACAAATGGAACTGTGTGAAACAGCAAGAAAAAGCCTATTTGGAGACTCTAAAGTCTCTCAAGCTTTCTCGCTTTTCCATATTAAGTTGCTTCTGGGCAGCTGCCTAATGAAATGCTTGTTTCTCCAGAGTAGTGTCCTGTACATGAAATTTTACTTAACCCACACAAAACATACATACCCACACACACATACCAAATTTTGTTTTCTGCCAGAAAGAGCACTGAGGACCAACAAAGAAGTACTGCCAGGTCAGACACCTTCCTGCAAGAAGGCTGTGTCTGATCTCCTGGGCCCAAGCTTTCACATCAGAATAGAAAAGTATTTCTCATGTTTGGGGGTCATTCTGATGTTGCAGTGGGTACAAGTGTGAGAGCAAAAACAAATTTGAAGTGCCTGTAGAGATGAGGATTTATTTTTTCTGTTTTTCAATGAGACTTGTTTAAACAGCTTACCCTCTGCTACTACCCCTAGTTTTTAGTTTTTCTTGTTGTTGCAAGCGAATTTTTGATACCCGGGCATGACCTGGTCACTAAATGGCTTCAAGTCATTGACTGTTTTCATAAGTCTTCACTAATTCAGTGCATGGTCTATTGTTTCCACTTCACAAGCTCTTCATTGCCAAATTTACTATTCTGATGTTCTTAGAGCACTCAAGCTAACATGGCCTATTTTGTGCTAATTGTTTGAAACATACTGCCAGGCATGTTTAGTTTTCAGACATTGTCCTGTAGTCCAGAGCTTGCAAAGTATGCTTTTAGATATACCACAACTCCCTTCACAGTCTTTGCTTGGATGTTCTCCACCCAGCCTTACACTAGTGAAAGTGAGTCTGTCTGAACATCAGAACAGGTTTTACTCTTTTATTTTTTTTCTTCATTTTGTGGCATTTTTACTACACCTAACTTTTCATGAAGCTGTTCAGTCCCCCACTGTCAGTCAGAAATCTGAGTGCCTCAAACTGCTTTCTGCTCACATGTGTTCTAACAAACCACCTGTCTCATTCCATGCACATTTCTAAAAGTATTTCTATCCCTGTTTAAAACTTATAGGGCTGCTGTTTAGTCCTCTTTAGACAAAATCCAAAATCTTATCTTGCATTTACAGCTCATTCCTGAGAGGGTAAAATGGAATATCTTCCTGTGGCAATTGCTCCTTCAGACTGTCATGGTTGGTATAGAATTCCACTACTTATGTACTGCCTGCTCTTTAGAGGAATGCTTGAAGCCTACCATGGGAGATGCAGTTTTTGTTTCAATAAAGCCATGTTTATCATATTCTGGAAGATATGTCCTGTTTTGTGCATCTGTCATAGCTAGTGAATTCCCTGGGAACACATTCAGGTGGAGTCCGAGAACAAGATAGTTGATAGCATTGCTATCAGGAGCCAAAAGGTGAATTGATGGAACTGCTTTTCAAAAAGAACTGCTTTGTTTTTCCTTTATATTTCTTGTCCTTAAAAAAATATTCCATGCTGCTCGATCTGCATTACTACAGTTCTTAATCTCCTTCAGAACAAAACAGTGTTGTTTTAGCTGCCCTGCAGAGTCTTAGGAACTGCCTCTGCTTCTTGGTTTTCCCAACTGCTTTAAAGGTCTCTGATTATTCCAGAAATCTGCTACCTCTAAAATGATTGGAATCCATCTGAGTGTTTTCCAGAGTCTTGCTGCCACTCTGAAGTTATTGGCTAACAGAGAAGAACACAGTTTTGTGGTTTTTTGTTCTGTGTGTCTACTTTCAATATCATATTCCACTCTTTACATGGTGATGGTACATGATCTTTTGTCAGATACTTCATTTTTAATAACTCTGTCATCAGATGCCTGTCCAAGTATTCCCCCCAGGTTCAGTTAAAAACATGCAGCCAGGTGATTATCTTACAAAAAAGTTTGGTCATACTGCTCAAGCACTTATTTACTCATGGTAAAACTCAGAATCAGAAAATGTGATCTTAAACAGATAATAGATTAGACAGTATAATCTACACTGATTGGGGATAAGCAGCAACTTCTTTACAATGATATATTTAGTGGTTTGGCTAAATGAAGATCCTCCATTAACTCCAAATTTTCCTCAGCATAACTTAGGTATCTGAGTAATTCTCTGTAGTTTTAATAGATAGATCTTTTCTTAGTAAATTTATAAACTTTATGTCATGGCTCCACTATAACAAACCCCTGAATTTCACTCCTCTCACTGAATGGATATTGAGACTTACTTCTGACTTCACTTCAGTTCAGCTGGTTCTTTAAATTATGACCTTAGATTTTCTGAAAATGCTTAAGAAAGACGACAGTGACAATTGTCTCTTCCATCTCATGTTCAGGATACGAGGTTCTAATGGGACAAAGAATATATCATTTACTTTTGCTTTTCACCAGAAGTTTTATCACAGATTTCTGATTTTCACTGTTCCCAATCAATGTTTTATTCAGTATATACTAGTGCTATTTTGCTTGATTAAGAATGTTTTCTTTTTGTATGGAAATTCAGTTTTCTAAGCAAAGGACACAATTGTCTAAGGCTATTGCCCCATGTGCACTTGTTTTCTCTCCTTAGCTCTCTTGCAGTTATGCTTTATTCTTGATGCTGGTTTTACCCAATTGACTGTTGTACCACTGTTCCTTATAGTAAAAGGGATAATAAGTGAGAGTACCTCCTATTTGTAAAGTCCAATGTACTGTACTGAGAGATTTACAAGCAGATATCCTTTAACTGCAATTAATATCCCAGCCAAAAGTACACAGTCTCTGACAATTTCTCCAGATCTCTTTTTCCTCCTGAGATCAGTGTTTCTCTTGACCAGCTCCATGCCTTGCTCAGCAAGGATATACTTGAGAAGGCCAGAAAGTCAGCATCTAATGAATTGCACTAGCTCATACATGCAATACTGGCGAGGCAACAAAAGCCTGTATTACACTGTGCGCCTCTCCACAGCAGTTGCTCTCTATTCCACAGAGGCTGCCCATTCTCTCTGAATATCACAAGCACTCCAACCACTATTTCAAACTAGTTGCCAAGAAAAAATATTTTCATACTTATACAAAGCACTGAAAGCAAAGCATAAAACAAACTGCAGAAGAACATCTCTGCAACAATGAGACACAGTCTGTGCTATTCAGGACCTTAAGCACTGCAGCCAGAATGACGGGAAAACTCAATGAACAATGTTACTGACTGGTGACAGCCTCTAGGACAAGCAGAATAAAAGGACAGGAAAAAATCCACGAAAGATCGCTTTCTTTTTCAGCTATTTGTACATGAGCTATTCTGTACACTCTGTAATTTCTATGACCTCCAAGCTTCCCTAGGATTATGAATACCTATTGTTGACTTAATTGGCAGAATAACAAGAACCATCTGCCAAACAGACCCAGTTTCTTAACCTCTGCTGGTCTTGGACACATTATGACTGTAGGGGAAAGAATGATGGTTTTTGTTTCTATGAACCAGCCCAGACTAGATACTTTTGTAGTTCAGGGTGCCATTTCCAGTGTGTCAGAGAACCAGCATATGACAGAGGTTTCACAAAAGTTTTATTCTTATCAGGTACCCATCTGATATGGGCTGTGGTATATTTCCAGAACACTAATGCCAAAAGGAATATACAGCATCAAAGCCAGTAAGAAAATCTTCTCCCTTGCTAGGAAATCATTCTGGGAGGAGCTAGGTGGACAGACAGGTGGACAAAAGACATAAGAATGACATAAATGAAGATATTTTAGAATTACAGTGCATAATAAAAGAAGCAATTCTCATTAGTGAGGTGTATGGATTATATCCTTTCATGTTAAATTAATTAATTTCACCTAATCCAAAATGTATATGGCACTCTGAGCACTTCCTATGCCAAGGATCTTCTTTAGTATATAATATGTGGAAGGCATGTGCCCTCACTACTAATGGTTGGGATAAACTGAAAAAGTGTGTGCCAGAGAAACCTGGGTGGGGGCAGGGACAAGCTGTAATACACAAATACTATGAAACAAAATATGGAACAAAAAATTAGTAATTTAAACTTGGTTCTTTACATATGCACACATGCAAACACACACACAAAAGAAACCTCAGCAACATGAGTATAACATAATTATGGTACACAACATATGTCTTATAACCATCTTTTGAACCTATAAATTAGAAGTATAGAGGAGAGAAGATTTAGTTGAATATACTTCATCTTTTTTTTTTGTTTGTTTGTTTGTTTTTTGTTTGGTTGGTTTTTTGTTTTTTTGTTTTGTTTTGTTTATTCCAAACAGATGCAATAGCATTGGAAAATAAAATTTCATGCTATTTCCTGTATGGTAAGTGGTCAGTAATGTGCTTTGGCAAACCTACATTGTCTTAATAATTTGTGTTTTTTCCTATTACATAGCTCTCTTACATCTACATAGAGGTGAATCTATTCAATCATCCTGTATTTTACTACAGGCTGAATGTTACCAGTGGGAGAACACCAGTGGTAAATGAACTGTATATCCATTATGTCTCAAAGTTCAGGACAACATAGTTTTCTCAGTCAGCATGCCTCAGTCATTGCATTTCATTGTTGCGGTTTTTGGGAAAGACTGGAAATACAAGACTTGTGGAAGAAGACAGCATAGAATCTAAAATTGTCCTTCAAAGGTTGTGTGAGTTGCACACCAATTACATCTGTACCCAGAAATAACCTCTGAAATAAGTATGATTGCATTCCTGCCTAGATTGGTGTCACTGGCACATACGTATTACTAGTTCAGTAGCTAAAAGCAGCAGTGAAGTGGAAATTAACTATTATTCCAGCATGGCTGTTAAAACAGTATACAGTTTTTCCTCCTCAGAGTGACAGTTCAAGGTGGTCACTTCATTTCAAGACACAAAGGGTTTTCTACCAAATTCTCATGGACTGATGCCTCTGAACTGTTCCTTCACTTTCATCTTTTGTTTCTCCTATTACCAGGTAGCAATCTCTACAGTGTAGAGAAGTACAGTAGAAGGGTTATAATGTTATCTTCTTATCTAACACTGCTATACAACTACAGTGAAACTGCACTTCATCCACAAGTTCTTAAAAAACCTTTCAAGAGCTGGTGAAAGCTACAGCATGATACCTGAACCTGTAATGACAAAAGGACATTTCAACATTTTCTGATCTTGTCTCTCATGAAATCCAAGCAAAAATGAGAAACAGAAATATAGGCTATTATGATACATATTCATTCTTAAAATAAAACAACTATGAAATCATACAGTAGATTTATAGGGGATATTGATTTATTTGTATAATCAAAATTTGAAAGTACAAATCAGGAATTGCAACTCTAAACATTATCTAGCTAACTCAGAAGGTAACAAAATGTAAGCATGCCACCAATATGAAAATCTATGCTCCACTTTATCTTCTTCATTTCCCCAACTATGAATAAATGTAAAAACATAAGAACTGTACTGCTTGCTGAGAAAGCCTCCTTTGTCAAACTGACTGATCAATAATATGTTATTTGTTAGGTGGTGAAGGCTGGATTTTAAAACAAGTTCCCATGTAAAGGAAATAACAGAACAGCACGCTCTTCATTTAATCACATAAACACCTGGCTTGAACATTCAAAATAGTAAGGAGCACATTCACATGATCAAATATATATACTACTAATATAAGTCTGTAGAAAGCAATTGACTTTGCAAAGAGATTTTTTTATGACACTTTCTATGTATTTCCACAAAGACTTATGTCCCAAGAGGCAATGCACACATGAAATCATACTGAAAAACAGACTGTATGGACAGAAAAGCAAAGAAGAAATGGCAGCATGATGTTACCAGATCTTGACATGGCTCAAAAGGAAAATCTCTAGCTCAACTAAAAATATTCACTGTTCACCTTGTTCACTGAGAAAGGGAAAACTGCCAGATATAACTTGGGAATTTAGGGTATTCCAACAGTTTTCAACACCGATTTACTTGTAAAAAAATCTAACTCTCACAGTCAGTGCAACACAAATCACTGCAATGCACCTTATTTATTTATTTTTTTTACTGTTAATCTTGTAATTTCTTAACATCAAGTTGCCGTGAACTAATACAAGTTTGAATAATTATGTCTGTGTTCCTGGGATAGAAATAGAAAATATGTACATGCAGCATAAGTTAGGACTGTGCAACTGGAACTAGGTACTTGTGCATGCTCAGCTTTGAAATTTTGTTTGCCCCACATTTCTTTGTAAATTGTACTGCCTCTCTTCACAGCTGCATCTGATTTTATGTCATGTTGTTTCTAAAAACAGCTTGCAAAGAATATTTAAAAGCTCATTCTAACTTGAGAGCCTTAGCCTCATTTCATCTCTGCATCCAGTTCAAAACCCATGAAGAACTTACAAAAGTCAGTTTAAAACTTATACTGGCCTGACGGACACCATCTTGAGACAACATTAATTTAAAGCGATGAACCAAAATTTGGCACCAAATTTTAAAACTCATTTAAACATCAATCTTTTTGAATAGAAATACTATCTGCTTTTCATAAAGGTAAAATGCCCTTTTTTAACACGAGGCTGTGTTTAGCCTAATTTCAGACAGCCAAAGAAACGGGGATTCTCTGCCTTCTCCAGGGACACTGCTCCATACCTAAACAGAGCCTGTGTCAGAAACATTTTTCTAAAAGAATCTTGATCCAATGCCTTATATTTTCAGTACACCTGTCAATAAATATTTCACGCTTGTTCTGTCTTGGTTTAAATCTTTCACACACAGCGATAGAATGGAGAAGCTAGTTTTATTTGCCAGAATTTTAAAAAACACCATTTGCAAATCTAGATCAAGTTTAGTCAATAATTTCATTTAAATAAATATCAGGAAGGAAAACTGAGCCCTCGGGCTTTTTGCAGAAACTCTTGGGAGTTTATCACTGTTCAAGAAATCCAGAAAAGTTCCAGCATGAGAAGAGGAAACTCTGGAGAGACCTTCTATTCCTTCAACCTAAAAGGAGGTTGTGACATGGTGGGTTGCCCTCTTCTCCCAAGTAACTAGTGATAGGACTAGACGGAATGGCCTCAAGTTGCACCAGGGGATGATTAGGTTGTATATTAGAAAAAGTTCCTTCTCTGAAAAAGTGGTCAGGTTCTGGAATGGGCTGATGAGGGAAGTGGTTGAGTCATCATCCATGGAGGTGTTCAAGAAACATTTAGATGCTGTACTAAGGGACATGGTTTAGTGGGGAAATACTGGTGGTAGGTGGATGGTTGGACTGGATGATCTTGAATGATCTAACCTTGCTGATTTTATGATTCAAAGTTCTGGTGAACTGATCAACATGTGTATCAAAACTAGCCTTAGAGAAGTTGGAAGAGGCTGTTGGATTCAAATTAACATACATTGTGTCCTCAATAGCTACATTAGAGTACCAAGAGAGATGAGAAGCCTCAAAATTACAAAAACCCATTGTTTCCTTTTCTATTTATATTAAGATAAAAAGGTATCTGAATGAAAATAGCCTAAAAGACAAGCATTTAAATGGTAGTTGAGGGTAGGAAACAGTCATACTGCCTCAGCTTTCAAGATTAAATTGGAAAACAAATTATAGAAGAGCTTGAAATGAAGCACGACAATCAAAAAGATCAGGGTAATTTTCACTGCTTCTACACACTTTATTTCTCTAATTTAGGCAGTACTGATCCCTTTAAAAGACATTTTGATCCAACATGGGATTAATTTTTGCACAGAATACCACAAGGAAGACCTGTAGAAAGTATGATGGAGAGGAACAAAACAATTGCCAGTTCATATTGACTAAAAGAACTGTAAAATTTGCCTTTCTTTGCAGGTTCACAGTATCACAGTATCGTGCGAGTTGGAAGGGACCTTAGAGATCATCGAGTCCAACTCCCGGGATTCGAGCCCTCTCTGTAGCGAAGCGGCACTTCTACCCCTTGCGCCACAGGGGGGATTCGAACCGCAGGCCTCTGGTGTTGCAAGCAGCAATTCTACCACTGCGCCACCGGGGCACACAGGTTATAGATTTAAAAAAAAAAAAAAAAAAAAAAAAAAAAAAAAAAAAAAAAGGTTAAGTACATATATGTAGGTTGCTCCAAAAGTAATTGTTTCTATTTATTTCCATGGAAAATACAGCCACTAAAAAGAGCACAATAATTTTATTGATAGACTACATTCTCAGCTACTAAACACTACTTTTCAATACTGTCACCATTATTAGCTATGCATTTGCACCAACAATGAACCCAGCTTACGTGCTGAATTCATAAAAACTGCACCAGCAGAGGTGATCCACTGTCACTGTCACCGCTGCTGAAATGCAAAATCAAATCAAAGAACGTGAGAAGAAACTGGAATGGAGTCTGGTCCAGATCTGTTCTTCATACTCTATGGTAAGCTCACAGCAGGTTAAATGCACCATGCATGCTGAGGGTGCTGCTGAACATGCTGTTTTCAGTAATTGAGAGCAGATGAAAAACCTATCAATCACAGAGAACGATAATCACAAAGATACACACTCATGGAGGCTAACTGATAGGAAATATTTCAACTAGCACTGAAATTTAACAGACAGCCCATCTTACAAATACACAAACATAAACTAAAAGAATTTTTTTTTTTAATCAAAAAAAAAAAAAAAAAAGTAATTATTTCAATCAGATGTACAAAATGCACAGAAAATACAGTTACTCTGCTGTCTGTCCCTGACAGTTTCTATTCCTTTGTCTTTCTATAGTGTCTTCCCAAAGTCACCTTTTTTTTTTTTTTTTTTTTTTTTTTTTGGTAGCCATAAATATTATTCCACACAACTGTATACCTGCAATTTTTTTTTACTGTAAATATGCAGAACACAAACTGACATATAAAAGACAGAGTTGCAAAGCTGCTGCGCTTTGATTACACAACATACCTTAAAAGACCTGGGCAGATTATTCAACATTGTGTGCCAAAAAGTCATCCAGATGTGACTTCTGTTATGTAAGTACTTTCACAGGGGAAACACAAGTAGTTAAAGCTCTCACATATGTGAGAAAGACACAAATAAGCCTAATTGCTGCACTATAAATCTATCTAACTTTGGGTTGGGGGGAGGGAGAAGGAAAAGAGAGAAAAAAAAAAAAAAAAAAAAAAAAAAGGCAAGTTTGTTGTTTATTTTGAATAATGAATCTGACCAGATATTTAAAGAAAAAGACAGATATTTAATTAATTCTTCATCTCTTGAGGACTTTTGGATAAGACCTTCTGCAGCCAAACTCACAAAAAGTGAATTCATGGAATTCTATGGCCAATTCTGCAAGAACACAAACTATGTGATCTAATGGCCACTGCTGGCCGTAAAGTTTTTCAGTTTAGGTTCACATAAAACAGCTTAAGTCAAATCGCGCTTCCCACTCACGGGACGCAGTGCCCGGGTCAGTGCGACATGGAGGAAACACAAATGAGAATTAGTACACTCTGCATCCCAGGGACTAAGTAAAATTGTCTAAATGTTTAAAACATACTTTTACATTTAATAAAACCAACCTCTTTAGCTGACAGTGGATTCCTTTTCATATCCAATAATTATTAAAGATCATAAAGATATACTTACAATTTATGGGTGTTGAAGTAATTTGGCTGTTTTACAATGCACGTGAGGCATGCAGATATATCTTTACAATCACACACCTTGAACTCCGTGAGCACCTGGTTGTGCTTGTTACAGAGGGCCTGTTGCTGTTACTCATATAGAAAGAAGTGGGAAATGAGTTTAAACAGAGAAGAAAAATCATTTTTAGTTTTAAATAAAGCTGAATTCTAGGACTGTGAGCATCAAAGTGAAATTAATGAGTTTCCTTTTGGATATTCAGATAATGTTTTGACCTTTCTTTTCCCTATGTATTACTTGCCATAAGAAACTGCTGCGTTCAATTTAAATGAAACACAAAGGACATACAAAGAAAATATTCTCTGGTAGAAGTATGATTGCTCATCTACACTGAGCCAAACCTCAACCGCAATTGCACTTGACTTGGTTACATCAGGTACAAGTGGAAAAATGCTCTCACCTCCTAGTGAAGTATTTTTATTTCATCCTCTAGTACCACAGCATCAAGTCCCAAAAAGGAACACGTGAAGCAAGAAAAAAACAACTTTGATTGCCACATACGTGCAAAACTTAAGAAGGGGCTTCAAATACCTCTGGTCTGCTGAGAGTCCAGATGAGACAATGTCAACACCACCTCTAACAACCTATGCCTGAGAAGCACAAAGCACTGCCTGACCTGAGTGCAGGGTATGTTGGTGCTTACCCTGAGCCTGGTGGGAAAGATGTCCACTATTGCTTTATTTTCTCCAATAACTGCAGCCTCATATGAAGGTAAGAGAGAGCTATCTTTTCTTCTTTGAAAAATTAACTTTAGAATTATTAGCTGTGGCACAAAGATCACTACAGGAGATCTAACAACGTTTAAAACATACAGTAGAAGAATGCTCTGGATACTCGTGGCAGAGGAACAAAACTATGAAGAGGCTTGTCAATTCTGTTATACCTTAAAAGAAATCTTAAAGACTCCACATAACAGTACCATACATTAAAAACATACACTAACATTTTCTACATAATCCTAAACCTAAATCATAATCCTGAAACTGTAACATACTCCTCGCTATTTCCACCACCTCTTTTCTGCTTTTGCAATCAGTATGAATATACTGTTTATATACATATTAAGATTTTTTGAAGTATTTGAGGATAGCTAAGTGAGCTGTCGTACATCATTTCTGCTGAGTTCCTGTAATGGTCCTGAATTCCTCAAAATTGAAATCAGTTCTGTGAATGTAAAAGACATAAACAGTCAGCACTGATGACTTAAAAAGGTGAATGAGGTAACAGTAATGCCGGTGAAGCTGTTGGTCTCCAATGTACCATAAATAGTGAAGTGAAATTAAAATTTTTCAATCAACATCAGTTATGCACATGCGTGCACAAACACGCGTGCGCACAGATGCATATGAAAAAGCAGCCTGATGAGAAGCAGACAGGATCAGAAGTTCAAGCAGAGGTTCTTGAAAAAAAAAAACAACCATACATTGTTGGGCTTTTTTATGTCGTGGTTGCTGTTGCTATATGGTGGGATCTCCTAGAGGCAGGAAACGATGGATTGTAGTACAGACTTCCTTAATTTCCTGAAAACTTCTCCCATACAGAAGTCACTTTTCTGTCATGTAGTTAAGCCCTACCGAGGCTTCCCTCTGTATCTATATAAAAATATAGTATGTATATTAACAGGCACATCTACTGAGCAAACATACAGAAATGCCACTGTTAATAACTTTTTAACTAGCTATTTTCTACACTGAGAAAGTAAGCATAAATATGTACACATAAATAGACTGCATTTTTACACAGACTTCATTTCCTGAGACCTCAAAGCATTTCAAGCTATTAATTATGATCTGAAAAACTGCAAATGATTAATAAGGTGAGATACAAAGAGTAATAAATTATTTCCATAAGTTTAGGGAAAAAATCTGTAGCATTATATAAGGACACCCTGTAAGATTCCTTGTTTCCTAGTCTTATTCCTTAAAAAATTTCTTCTAAGAGATTGATGGCAATTAGTCTCCATGGAACCATGACACAGTTTAATGAATCGTACAACAGGAAAAGCCTTTCTCTGAAAAAAGATGTCTTTCCTGTTTCAATAGTATATTTGTAATGTACAGTGACAGGAGAAGACTGGAAAAAGGTACAGTTCTCCTGAGTTGGTTGATTAATTAATATGGATTACCTGAATTAAGTCCAAGAAAGCTATGCCAAGGAGGAATCCTGTGCTGTTTTTCCTAACCGAAGCTGATTCAGACACATTATCTCAAGAACAAAGAAGGAAATCACAAAGCCAGGTATAAAATTGCCCTTTCAGAACAAGGAAGACATCCTTGATGCAGATTATGGGCTAAAGAACAGGAACTCAGGAAATGGGGATAAGGAGAACATAGAATATGAACACTATCAAAACTAAGAATAGCTGTTTTGTCTGGAAATGGTGTTTTACACAATTTCTACAGTTATGTTATTTCCTGTTTGATGAGAGATGATTCCAAAGTGCGGGCTTATATCCAAATCACCAGTTCACTAGGGCCTAGAAGGGATCAGAAGTAAAGTTCCTTTCACAAACTTTCCTAATAGTTAATAAAGTAAATTCTATGAAGTTCCTTTTTTTTTTTTTTTTTTTTTTTTTACCGTTGAATGCTTTTTTTTTTTTTTTTTTTTTTTTTAAGTTATATTATTAAAAAAAAAAAAGCACCTTTTGACAATAAAAAACAACCGACAATTTCTAAAAGTCATAGTTAGACACAAGAGAAGATAATATTATTATTCCATTTTCTTAAACCAGATACCATATATTATAATGAAGAAAGTTTGGGCAAGACTATACTGCATCCATTAATTTTTCTACAAAATCTGTTTGGGTTGGTGTCCATTACACTCCACATGGCAACTCAGAATAAATTACTCAGTGGCTCCTGGACACTCACTGGCTACTATGCTTTGGAAATGTCCATTACTCCTTGGCAAAGGAGTTTAAGGTTAATCCTGATGCTGAAGCTTCTTAAAATTTCTCAGCTGTACCGTCACTGTGCCATCCAGAATCATCTGCAATATGATACTCTACGAAACATTTTCTTATATCATTATTTTTGCTCTCAAAAGTACTTAATGTATACTACATCTCCGATTTTCTTAAAGCTATGTTTCTCCTCCAAACCTCTATGGAAACGGCTACATCCAGCAGAACTGAATGAGGAAATACTGAGGGTAGTTACAGATTAAGAGCATAATCCAAGTTTGAAAGGACCTCAAAAAATCTCCAGTTTAACCTCCTACACAAACCTAACTCAGGTGTAAGGTTGCTTAAGGCTAAATAAAGTTCCTTGAAAATCTCCAAGGGCAGAGCCTATACAATCTCTCTAGTCAACATGCTCAACTGTCTGCATGTCTTCATGGCGAAAACCAGTTTTCTGACATACAGTCTGAGCATTCATTGCCTTATTCTCCCAGCATGCACTGTTGTGAAGATCCTAGCACTCCTCTTCCATTTCTTCCATCAGCTCCCTGCGAGCTGCTGTGCAGACTCAACCTTCTACCAAGGTCAGAACAGCTCATTCCTCATTTTCTCTAGTCAAGTGCTCCAGCCGCTCACCATCCTAGGGGTAGTGAAGCTTTGGTTGCCTTCAGAGCTTAGATGACCTCAGAGTGCTAGAAGAGTCTCATCAGTATAATCCTACAGTTGGATGTATCAGTTCCTCAAAGAACAGTGAGTGTTGTACAGTGCCAGGCCTCTGGAATTCAAGCAAGGATTTCTCACAGTATTGCATATACTGTATAAATGGTATATGACAATACACTGTGTGACAAAAAATATGCATCTGTATTCAGTAACTTAGTTCTTGAACAATGTTGCATCAATAAACTGTTAAAGGAATATGAGAATCAATACCCTAAAGACATTTTTCAGTGAATACTAAGAGTAAAACATATCGAATGACTAGGCCTGTATCTCTTTTATCATCAATACACGTTTTTAAAAGGGAATGAATAGAATTTTTTTTTTATAATGCAACTTCTATCATTCCAGTTCCATCAGCTAGCCAGTACCTTAGAATGTGCTAATCATCATCATGCAGATCATGCTAAGAAAAGGAAGAGGGAAATCATTGAATAGGTGTTAAAAGAATCAAGTTCAGTAACCACATGAGGAGTACTCAAAATACATTCAAGCAAAAAAGGGATTATGAATCAGTGAATTCCAGTGTTAGAAACAAAGCCTGTATTAAAGTAAATGGCAAAACCCCTCAGTATTTCAACAAATGCAGCATCTACACGTGAGGATTCAAAGATGTAAAGCCAGGAAGTACCTGAAGAAGAACTAGTCTAAACCAATATGCTAGAGACAGAGGTCTGTCACAACATTCAGAGCTGAAGTGTGCCAGCATGTGCTCATTTACTAAGTGTATGTCAGTGCACGTGCAACTTTCCTTGTCAGCTCAAGTCTGACTTCTGTCAAGAGCTTCAAGAGTGATATCCAGTACAATTAATATATATTAAAATCTGGCTTACATGGTTAAGAAATAACTGTCACCCACTTCATTTTGGGGTCAGAGTCTCTCAAGTCTCTTTAAGGAGGGATACTTTTACTGTACTCAGTTCCAATGTTCATATTAATATCTTCATTAAGCAATCCTGAAACAGAAACTAATAGCTTAGTTTAGCTACCTTTTAGCCAATATTTAAATATAATTGCATCAAAGAAAAAGTTGTTTCTGACTTAAATAGGCATCAAGAAACAGTTTGTCTGCTGGAGGTCTTGATGACACACTTTTTCTTGTAATTGTCTTCAGATATATCATTGATTCCATTACCTACCTTCAACAGCAAATAGACTCCTTGTGCAATCTAGTTTTGAGACAGAGTAACTCTCTGTAATTCTGGTCATACCAATCGGTCCACTCTGCTCATACTGAATGAGTGTCCTTTATCTTTCCTCTCCTTATCCTTCTATGCCATAAAAGGATGGATTTATCCTTTTCCTGCTCAAATACGCAATCATCATTTCAGCCATCTGCTTCAATACAACAAACTCTTCATAGAATCCCATCTAAATGGCAAATCATTGGAGATTAAGATGATTTATTTTAGTTTAGTGCAGTGTCACCGGTTTGAGTTTTAATAAAATAAAAAATAACTAAGGATTTGAGAAATACTATGGCTTATCTATGTAAAAATTCACTCTCGCCAATATTCTCTATCGCTGCTGACAGACATTAGAACATTCCTTTCATCTCCTCCCTCTTCTTGCAGTTAAACCTATCCCCTTAAGGAGTATTTGCTTTCTCTAAGATAGATTACACAATGTATGCAACATGAAAACCTTACACACTTTCTCTACCATCTGTGAGGCTTTTTTGCCCACTTCCTTAAGAGAATTAACTCAAAACCCTTGTTACTCTTTCCATTTCAAATAAATAAACCAGGATTACATTTCTGTTAGAAACTGAAACAAAGGGATTACTAATTCCACATACGCTCATTTAAATTAGAGATGCACTTCTGAATACAGTCAAACACATTTCCAAACCTAGTGGGATCAAATGTGGAGTGCAAACTGTGATAAAGGACAAATACAAAGTGCACACATACATACACACAAAATACCCCCTCTATTCAGGCAGAAAATATGATCTTATGTGGGAATGATTTCATTCAAATAATTCTTTCTGCATCCCTGTGTGATTCCAGGATGTGCAAATTAAGATAAATTTTATGGGTCAAACTATTCTTACCATTATGTGTGCTCAAGTCAACTGAAATTGATGACAACTGGATGGAATTTGGCTCAGAAAGCCACAATGTAAGGAGAATATGTTATAAAAAATAAAAATGTCACGGTGCTCTAAATGAGGAAGAAAACAACTCTTAATGTGTCTTGGGATGTAGAAAATAGAAAATTAGGAAAAGTTGACCAAAGAGTTAGTAGATTGTCAGATAAAGCTCAGTCATCAAAACAGAGCCAACCTCAAGGATCTGGATGAGGATTTTCATAACAGCCACTGATGAACCTTACCTCATTTCACAACTAACTCCAATGGAAGTAAAGCTAAGCTAGCTCCAAGTGCTGATCCACTTTAAAAAGATATTCATATTCTACTTTTATTCTTTGGAAATTCAAAATAGCTATTTAAGACTTCATCATTGCAGAGCTTTATGTCTAATTTCATTAAACAAAACACTGTGATGAAACCTGTGGCATGAACTTCCCTTTTCTTCCTTCTTCATTTTTAACAACAGAAATGTCCCTAAAAGACGTCTGTGTAACTTGCAAAATAGCCCTAAATCAAAACCAGATACACATATTCATGTAGACGATTTAGCAGTAATATTTCTAGCAGTGGGAGTTCGCAAATATTATCAAATCCATGTTCAAATTTTATGACAACTGGCCGATGAAAACCAGAAGCTATTCTGACACACATTTTAACCAATTTTTTCTGCTACTGGAATGAATATGAGCACAAATGTCTTCCTGTTTAAACTTTTGTTCACTTGAGTGAAATGTGAAGATGTGTCATGTCCTCAGCTGAGTTCCAGAACTATTCAGGATGTCATGTAACATTTAATTTCAAGCTCCATTTAGAAAAAAGAATTAAACATCTAACCTGGAACGGCTATTCTCCCAGCTATTGGGTGATCCATTTCCATTACAAGGCCATTATGCAGCACCTATTAAAAAACAAATAAAATGTATATAGACATGTGTTTATATATAAAACAAACTAACAAACAAACAAACAAACAAAAAACTAGTTCCTAAACTCAAGAGCAAAAAGCATACATATATTTCCATGTTATTTTAGAGAACATAAAAAATCCAGGGAGATATAGTTCATGTAATCTGCATGATTAATAAAATGAAAGCCCTGGTGTTTGACGTTGTTCTCTATTTATGCATGTCAATAAATACATCAGTAGGACTTGATATGTCTAACATATCTTCAAGCTCCTGTACCCAACATCAAACACAAGCAATTGAGCTGAAAGCACATCACACTTTCCACCACAGAAAAATAATTGGTAGCAACATAGATAATTGAAGCCTTCACCCATTTTCACTTTTGCACTGCCATATGCATTGCAAGTCTATGCAGAGCTGATGCTCTCTAGTTTTCTTTGCTGTTGTTGTGTTATCTTTGAGCTCATGATAGATCACACTACACAGTGCTGTCCCAGTAGTTCCCAGTAGTTCTTACCCCAGTAGGGAAAGGCATCATAAATCTGATGTTACTTCTGTTCTGTCTAGTAGGTATAACATAGCCCTCTATCTGCATGGGATGATTATTCATCACAGTTTCCAATTCTATGTTATTAAACTGAACCAGAAAACAAAGGTACATAAAAACTCTCAAATAACTGAGAAAAAGTAATTTGTAACAGAATTTTTACTATATAATGGAATTCCACCTCTGAAGTCAATAAGCAGTCTTTTTTGTTTTCTCACTTATTACTCCAACATCCTTCTAACACTGTTAACTTAATCACATAATTGGTATTTGTTTTTTATATTAGTGTCCCATAGAGATAACCCTCCCATTAGCCAACTAGTTTTATAATTTTTAAAAATAAAATGTTTTGTTTCTTGTATACATCAACTATATTACATATAAGGGCTGCTTTGAAAATAGTGATTCTTGTTTTATTATGTTGACCTAAGATATCAGAGGCAGATGTTGGTGGTATACCAGAAGTAAAACCTTTCTGCCAATATTTTGTTATGTATTGCTGCCATATGACAAATGGCAGCAGAGGGGCAGTCTGACAAAACCACGTCTGACATGGAAGTGTGTATGAAGCAATAGCATGTCATCAAATTCCTCCATGGGAAAAAAAAAAAAAAAAAAAAAAAAAAAGAACAAATAAAAGAACAAACAGGCATTCATCTACTCTTGCTGAACTTTTATGGAGACCAAACACTGGATGTGAGCACAGTGAGGTGGTAGGTTGTACATTTCGGTACTGGTGACAGTGGGTCATCTCCAATGGTGCAGATTTATGAGTGCAGCATCCAAGCTCTTGTTCATCACTGGTAAAAATGCACAGCTAATGGTAGAGAGAATACTGAAAAATAGTGTTTTGTAGATGGGAATTTGCTTAATCAAAGAGTGTTATTTTGCTCTTTGTATCTATTGTAGTTTATATGGTAAAAATAGCAGACAAAACTTATGGAGGGACCTATGTATTTTATATGCAGCCCAAGACAGTTTCTCTTTACTCAGTGTGGCCTAGGAAAGACCGAAGGTTGGACACTCATGAGTTAAACACTTCAAACAAGCTTTTAATTGGCTTTGCAAAGCTTTGTGTGTATAGCGATGAGGAATTCTCAGCCTTGAATTTCATCAGAAACATCAATGACTGACACAGGACAGCGGATAATCCGGTTGGAAGGGACCTCTGGGCAATACCTACTCCAGCCTCATGCTTTACATGTACCTACTGCCAACAAACAATCAGGACAGCAGCAGCTTTCTCTGAACATATCATGAAATCCTGCATGGATGGAGATTTCACTACATCCAAGTAGCAGGCTCCCATGCTGTGCCATATTCCCAGTAAAACACATTTCCTAAAATCCAGTTTCAAGCAACCAAATCTTTTTTTGAGGCTGCTGCCTTGGTCTATATCGTTTTATACTACTGTGCATCTCTGTTGATTAACTTCCTATTAGCAGCTATGGATGCTATGAAAGTTTCCCCAAGTGTCCCCTGTGCTCAACTAAACCAGCCCAGCTCCCTCTCTCTCCCCAAGTGCTGCTATCCTGGAAACTCTCCTCTGGATCCACACAAGTTTCTCAGAAGCCATTCTGAAATGGGAGGCCCCAAAACTGGACACAGAAATCCAGGAGCAGACTCACTAGAGCCAAGAAGCCAAGTATATGGTCTGCCTTATTCATGAGGAGAGCATGATGCCAGCTCCTGTTTAGCTTGGCATCCATTGTAACACAAAGGTTTTCAGCAGATTTCTTAGCCCATCAAAGCTCTGTCTATACCCATGAGTGTTTTTTGTTTGCTTGTTCTTTTCATTATATTTTATTTTTCCTCTCCAGCGCAAATGCTGTTGGACATTGTAATAGGTATCAGTTAGGAAAAAGACACAGTGAATTGCCTGAAATCAGATTGTACCTAATTCTTTAAAAAGAGATCATGCAACAAGAGAATGAAGCATGTTATAATCCTTATATGTTTATATCATGCCTAAGTACATTGATTACATTATACTACTGTTCTAGAACTACTTAATCCTTTCCCAGAGCACAAACATTTTGAGGGAAGAAGAGGCCCTAGGAGTCTGATCCTGTATTTCTTACATAGTTTTAGTTTTCTGTTAAGCTACTGTTATTAGCTGGCATTAATAAAGAGTTCAAACACTTTTTTTGCAGTATGTTCTATGAAACAAAGAGTATAAAGGTTGAAATCCCACAGATTCTGGATGAACCTTTCCTTTATTCCCATCATTTCATAAAAGTATGGCCATGCAGGTACAGACACACAACCTACATATTAGCAACTTGCTAGTGTTACTCAGAATCCTGCTGAATTTCCTGCTGAAATCCACATCTTTAAAACTGAGAAAGACATTCTTTCAGAATCCTGCTATTGTCTGTTAAAATATACTTAAAAGGAAAATATGTGAATTACTGATCTGTTTTTTTTTTTTTTTTTTTCTACCCAAAGCGATGATGTAAAATTTCTTAAATGAATTCTGTGTCTCTGAAGATGAAATATTCAGATAAACAAAACCTGTTTTAGCTGGTAGCATTATTACTTAATTAGTAGTATAAGAGCAGGATCAAAGCACTTTTATTAAGAAAAATCAGCTAACAGCTGTATAAGGAATCAAGATTTCACATATGCAGTAGGATACATATCTCTGAAGAACTGTTCCAAATGGCTATTAATATACAGAATATAGCTGGTAACCTATTTCCTCCAACTATTTCAGTTTTATATTTCATATTTAAGCCTATGGGTCCATTCCAGTGCCTCAGGGCTGGGGAAGGCCAGGGCAGTGTGAGGGAACTGGCTTTGCTTAGCTCTGAAAAGGCTCAGGAAGGATCTGAGTGTTGACTATAGTTGCCTACTGGGAGCACAGAAGATGAAACTTGACTTTTCTAACAGGTATACAGTGGTGGGAGGATTAGAAGCAGCAGGCCCACTTGGCAGCAAGGACAACTTCCAGTTATTCAGCGGAAAAAGACTGTCACTATGAGGGTACTCAGACATGCAACCGGCACTCAGAGATGCATGGTTAATGGTGGTGACTGTGCTGAAAAAGGACTTAGTGGCTGAGAATTTGCTCTACTGAAGAGCGTTATCATGGTCTTTGTGGCTACTGTAGTTTCCATGGAAACAAAGATGAGGCATTACATTTGGAGCAACCAACATATTTTATATGCAGCTCAAGATAATTCCTTCACTCAGTGCAGCCCAGGCAAGCCAAAAGTCTGGATATTCATTACCTAATTTATCTACTTATTCACCTTTTAGAGTGAACAGCATTAGCAACCCCAACTACTACTGACTGGTGTAATAAAGACAGTATTCTTGAAAATTTCCAATTAATACGACAACAGTTTTCTAATATAGTTTCTACCATATTCTCCTATTCTTAGCATTAGAAAATGTTCTCCTCTTACATAATCTAAATATTTTTATTTCACACAATTTTCATTTTGTCATCTCAACTGGATACAGAAAACAAACCACTAGCAGCTTTACAGTATTCTTTCACATACTGGAAGATTGCAATCCCAGTCTGTTCTTTCCTAGACCAAACAAAACTAATCCTTTTAACCATTCTTTCCAGGTCAGATTTTGTGAACCTTTATCTGTGTACAATAGCATGCTGAAGAAATTCCCATTCCTGAACAGGTGGTGTCAGAAGGTCAGGTCAGTTTTTTCTGAGCTGGTGGAATGAGACTATTTAGATGACATTTAAAAATACAGATATTTTCAACAACAACAACAACAACAAAAAGCTGGTGGAAAAAAATCTACTCACTGGTCTAATTATTAGGCAATGCACCACAACATTAATTCTGCTAGACAGTTAAGTGAGACATTCAGAATTCTTTTTCCAAATGAAAGAATTGGAAAACCTAACTAATCTTTCCAGTTAAGCCCTTAAACAAACAGTATTGAATGTTTGGCTTCCTTTCTCTGCAACTTCTATAGGATTCCTTTATGCATGTTATGAATTATTTGTGATTTGAATGCAACGTGAAACACACACATGAACTAGAAATCAATATTCATCCAAGGTGCATACTAGCATCTTCATACTGCAAACTAAAGGCTGAGCTTAGAAGCATTGATCTTTGTTTAAGAATACACATATTCTCTAGCAACTAACTCAGGACTCAAAAAAGTTCAAGTTTTCCTGTTTATGGTTACTTTCCATGCTAGAAATATTTTATTACTATAATACCTATTACCACTTGAGTTTTTGTGAATCAAATTAATGTTTGGGTGGCATTTTACACTGACTATAATGAGATCATTGTAAGAAAATCAGAAGTAGTCTGTCTTTCAGCAATAACCTTTTCATGACATTTCATTTTATTCAAAATACAGTCATCCTGTAGTTTAAAGTAGGATCATGAAAAGAAAGCCTGACATCATCATTTTTTAATCTTTGCTTAATGGCAGCATTAGTAGTGTAACACTGTTGTCTGTGACATTCCATGTAGGAATTTTTTTTTATTTTTTATTTTTTATTTTTTGTAAATAAATGCTCTTGCCTTTCCTCCTGATACTAAGGCAAAGCCTCTCATACTGGGTGGACAGCTGGCTGAATGTGAGCCAGCAGTGTGTCCAGGTGGCCAAGAAGGCCAGTGGCATCCTGGCTTGTATCAGAAATGGTGTGGTGAGCAGGACTAGGGAAGTAATCCTGCCCCTGTACTCAATACTGGTGAGGCCTCACCTTGAGTATTGTGTTCAGTTTTGGGCACCTCAGTACAGAAAGGACACTGAGGTGCTGGAGCAGGTCCAAAGAAGGGCTTGGAGAATATGCCCTATGAGGAGAGACTAAAGGAACAGGGGCTGTTTAGTCTGGGGAAAAGAAGGCTGAGGGGAGACCTTACTGCTCTCTTCCAACAACTGAAAGATGCTTACAGAGAGAGCGAGGCTGGTCTTCTGACTGGTGATAGGTGATAGGACGAGGGAAATGGCATCAAGTTGCACCAGGTTAAGTTTAAGTTGGATATCAGGAAAAACTTCTTTGCAGAAAGGGCTGTTAAGCTCTGGAATAGGCCCCCCATGGAGGTGGTTGACATCATGTTGACATTTAAACACATCTCTGGATGTGTTTAAAAAATATTTGGATGAGGTGCTCAGGGAAATGATATAGCAGAGGGTTGTTAGGGTAGTATGGCTAGGATTCAGTTGGACTTGATGATCTTGAAGGTCTTTTCCAACCTCAGCAAATAGAACAATTCATATGATTGTCTTTTAACCTCAGAGAATAAAAAATTTAATTTAAAATTACTTTAATATTATTCTCCTAATATGCAAGGAAGTCCTTATAGAATCTTTTAAAGAAAGATCTTAATATTTTACTCGTGTAAAGTAAACCAAGGGTAATTTAATACATTTCATCATGTATATTCTCAATTGTTTCATTATTTCCTCTTAACTTGTTGTGAGAACAACTACAGAGGACACTTATACCAGCTGCTATAAAGCTCAGTGTAATTCAGATGTAATAGCTTTAATGATTAATTTTGCTCATTTCCCCAGTGTTGTTATTAACCATAAGTTAAGAACTGGTTAACATTTTTCTACCTGAGTTAAAGTCCCTTAGCCATCTGCTTTCACAAGGAAAATTAAAAATTAAATATTAACTGAAGTTATTTCTCATACTCTCACTTTGCTCAAAAACAATTATTCAAATGACACTACTTCTCTACATTAATATTTATGTTACAATTGGGCATTCTCAATTCAATATTACTATTTATGTTGCAGTATTTGAGCCTCTTCTGAGCCTCACTTAAAAGAGAATTGATATATGACAGAAAATGAGAATAAAAGGAATTTCAAAATAAACATAAATGGCATAAAAATAAAATATATACATTTTTAAATTTCATCTTCATGTCAAAGACCTGAAAGCTGGAAAATCGAGATTCAAATAGAGGCTTCATTTTTGATTGCTTGTAAGTTGAAACTCATTATTTACTTGTTCATGTAGCACATAAAGTAGTGAAGGGCAGAATCATAGAATGGTAGAATCATTGAATCATCGAGGTTGGAAGATCATCTTAGATCATCCAGTCAACTGCTTGCCTATCACCAATAGTTTTCACTAATCCAAATCCCTCAGTACAACATCTAAATGTTTCTTCACCACATCCAGGGACAATGACCCCACCACCTCCCTGGGCAGTTCATTCCAGTGCCTGGCTACAGTATCAGAGAAGAATTTTTTCCTAATGTCCAACTTGAATGTCTCCTTGCAAATCTTGAGGCCATTCCTTCCAGCAGTTATCTTCCTCTCATCCCTCAAAACAAATGGCTGTATTGCAGAGAAAAAGTAGAACACTGTTGTATTGCTAAGGTAGAAGCACAGAGGAAAGTAGTAGAGAAACAGAAATAGTTTCTGTCTTTTTTTGACATTGGTGATTTGGCCACCTACTAAATATTTGGCAAATTATGGTAGTTGTCATAAGGTTAACTTCATAGAATCACAGAATCACAGAATCACCAATGTTGGAAAAGACCTAAAAGATCATCCAGTCCAACCATCCACCTATTACCAATAGCTCCCACTAAACCATGTCCCTCAACACAACATCCAATCACTCCTTGAACACCCCCAGGGTCGGTGACTCCACTACCTCCCTGGCAGTCTATTCCAGTGCCTGACTACCCTTTCTGAGAAATAATATTTCCTAATGTCCAGCCTGAATCTCTCAATATCTTCATATCATGAGTCCATTTCAGACGTAATATGTATGTAACCAAAGACGTATGTCAACTTAGTCTCACTTTTAACTACCAGCAAGGTTTCAAATCCATCTCAATTATTACCTAAGATGCAATTAGCTTCTAAATTCCAAACTGGAGATGCTGGAATCAGGAATGTATCAAATATATTACTGGTCACAAACATAAAATAGTTTAAAAATTTCTAGCTAATGTAAGGCAATGCATTTGTGCAGACACTACTCTTTCACAGCTTTATCTTAAGTGGAAAGGATTTCCAGGGCCACAAAGGAAATGATGTAACCATCTTCTCTGTATTTTTGTAACCTCAAAAAAAAAAAAAAAAAAAAAAAAAAGCTGGCTATTGGTATATTGGTAAATGCAATTACTACTCGTGCCTCCAAACCACAAGAAAATAATAAGGCTGTTTTTTCTGTACATGCTGAACATAGTGCCATGGCCATAATCACCCTCTAAAGAAGAGAGCATGTTGTGAACAGAATATCATATTGGAATCACATCACACATCCTGAAAACTTCCTTCCAAATAAAAAGATTTTCACCCATTTGTAATTTGAAAAGGGTATTAAATGTATCCATATCCAATGTCTGGTTCCACTTGGTATTATTAGAATGGTAGTCCATCCTCCTTTTTTTTTTTTTTTTTCAATGCAACAGTCCCAGTATTTTCAAGACATGTTGCAAAAGAAAGTCCTCTTATATCCCAAATTATTTTGTTATTCTGCTTCCAAACACAGCTTCTAGCATGTAGTTCACATGTAAGTATTGCACTGGCAAGACACCTCTCTCTTTTACTTATATCGACATCACACAGAATCATAGAACGGCCTGGGTTGAAAAGGACCTCAAAGATAATCTAGTTTCAATCCCCCTGTGTTGTGGTTTTGTTATTTTTGTTGTAGGTATTCCACATCAGAACATCATGCAGAACAGCAGCAGTTAAAGAGTTAATGTTCTGGTTCTGTGTTACTGACTTTTGGGGCATTTTGGGTTCCCAGAGAGGGCGGGGGAATGGGGGGACATCCCCAGAGGATTTTGTGGGGAGAGGAAGTGGGGTGGGAGTCCAGACAACACCGCAGACGCTCTCGGCCTCTGGCCATCTCAGCTCACTGTGGAGAAAACCATGTGCTTCCCTTGCACTGTTGTGGTTTGCCCCGTGACACCCTGCTATGTGCAGGGTTGCCAGCCACTAGACCAGGCTGCCCAGAGCCACATCCTTGAATGCCTCCAGGGATGGGGCATCCACAACCTCCTCAAGCATTTTGTTCCAATGCATCAGCACCCTCTGTGTGAAAAACTTCCTCCTAATGTCTAACTTAAACCTCCCCTGTCCTAGTTTAAAACCATTCTGCCTTGTCCTGTCACTCTCCACCCTCATAAACTGTCATACCTCCCACCCTGTTTATGCACTCCCTTCAAATATTGGAAGGCCACAATGAGGTCTCCCCAGAGCCTTCTTTTCTCCAAGCTGAACAAGCCCAGTTCCCTCAACCTTTCTTCATAGGAGAAGTGCTCCAGCCTTCTGATCATCTTAGTGGCCCTCCTCTGGACCCACTCCAAGAGCTCCAAGAACTTCCTGTACTGGGGGCCCAAGGCCTGGAAAGAGTACTGCAGATGGGGCCTCACAATAGCTGAGTAGAAGGGGACAGTCACCTTCCTCTCCCTGCTGGCCACCCCTTTTTTAATGCAGCCCAGAACACAGTCGGCCTTCCAGGCTGCAAGCACACACTGCTGGCTCATGTCCAGCTTCTTGTCCACCAGGACCCCCAAGCCCTTCTCCACAGGGCTGCTCTCAAGGAGGTCTTCCCTGAGTCTGTATAAATACCTGGGATTGCTTTGGCCCAACTGCAACACCTTGCACTTGGCCTTATTGAACCTCATTAGGTTTTCATGGGCCCACTTCTCCAGCCTGTCCAGGTCCCTTTGGATGGCTTCCCTTCCCTCCAAAGTATTGCACCACTCAACTTGGGGTCATTGTTGAGGGAGCAAACAATTCCATTGCCTACGTCACTGATAAAGATGATGAAGAGCACCGGTACCAAGCCTCATCCTTGGGAAATACCATTTGCGACTGGCCTCAACCTAGACATAGAACTGTTGATCACAATCCTTTGGCTCTGACCAGCCAACCAATTCTTAATCCACAGAACAGCCTATCCTTCAAATCAATATGTCTCCAATTTAGAGAGAAGGATATGGTGAGGCACCATTTCAAAGACTTTGCAGAAGTCCAGGTAGATGACATCTATCATCCTTCCCCTGTCTACATCCTTGAAGCATCTCACAATTTTAACCTGGAATAGTATTTACTTCAAACAATACCAGCACTCTTTGGAAAATGTTGAATAAGCGAGATCTATTTTTACTGTTGGTGCTTATTGTTTGTCATTAATTTTACAGCTTCACTCCTGGTTCTCTTATTCTGACAAATTAGACTCTGTTAGCATGTCATAGTTCTATACCCACCTAGCACCACATCAGTGATACCAAAGGAATACAACAGAAAACCACAGTTTTGTTGTTCACTGGAAAGTCCTCATACTCCATATCTGCTTTCTGCTAGGCCACTGTCTTATTCTGTCTTAGCTCTGGTGAACTTTCCCCCTTTTTTTTTTTTTTTTTTTTTTTTTCCCTTATGTGGTGTGAAGATAGACATCCCTAAAGGAGGGTTTCTGATTCCTGAAGATAATCGATCCAGAGAAATTCTGATCTCCGTAACCATGTTCAAATAATTCTCTACTCTGTTGGCTGCTGTGTCTCTTCTCAGTTCATCTCATGCCCTGAGAATTTTCACATCCTCCAGTCTATCGGTGGTTCTACAAACCTATTTCTAACTATTGGCCCTTCATATAAAACTTAAGTTTTACAGTGACCATGACTTAAATAAGAAAAAATCTTCTTTGGTATAATTCCTCAGAATTTCTTACCTGCATTCCTGTATGTTACTCAAGTCAAGACTTGCCTCTGAGTTTGCATCCTCTGGAATGGAATGTTCCTAAAAGGCTGTCAGTCAGAGTGATGAGAAATTGCTTCCCTTATGCTTTATCCCATTGTGACATTCAACCAGCTGAAGGTAGTTGAAGTCACCCATTATTACTACCTCATTAGGCTTAGTTGATTCTTTGATCTACTTCAACATTTTGGACTCAATATCCGTTTCCTGATCAGAAGGCTCAATAGTATAGAACTAATACTGCTCCCTCAGCTCTATGACCTAATCTGTCCTTCCTGTTAGTTTATAGTCAGGTATTACACTCTCCTATTGATTTTGTCATTCCAACATTCTTTTGTAATGGCTACTATGTCAAGATCCTCTTTCTTTGCCAAGAATTTCAGGTCACCTATTTTTTCCTTTACACATCTTATGTTGGTATACAGATATGTATAGGTTTTGTATGCATTCAGGGAAGCGGGGAGTTGGCCACATCGTTTTTTATTTAACTCTAAAGTTTGTCACTCTATTAGCTTTCCAGAATATCTCAGCTGACCCTCCTTCACTTTTGCTGTACATTTCATTCTTGTCCCTTACACCTTTTGTATGACTGACATCATTAACAGATGTCTTTAAACAGTCTGAGCCCTCATTTGTCAACTTTTCCTCAACTCCTGTATGATAAGCCACACTCATTAATTTCCTACAGCAGCAATCTATTTTTACTGCAGTTCAAGACAATGTCATCCACAAAGGTTTTTCCTCCTCTGTGTAAATATCTCAATGAAAATCCTACTTCTCATCCTTTAGCTGCAATACTGAAAACATTCTTAAACTATGAAACCTGCACATTAACATAAAAGCATTTCAGAAATGAGCATAAAAAGACTTCACCGGGTTTTGCAGATAAGTTTCTAGACATCTTTTAGTAGTTTATTTTACTGGCACGGAATACATCTATCACAGTGAGCTCCTCTCAGACTTCTTATGAAAGTCTGTTCATCACGTCCTGGCCTCACCATCTTCCTATTTGAGACTCTACTCAGCAACTTGTTTTTATAGCCTACAAGAACCAAAAGATTAATCTTTTTAGCAATTCAATTTTTTTACATTATCTTTCACATTCAGTAACTGAAGTAATATGCAATTGATATTAAGAGTAAAGATCCCATACTAATATTTTGTTTCCCTTGGAACTTAAAGCTGCAAAACAAAATTAAAAGTTCTTGCTGCTAAATTAGCCACAATATACTAATGCACAAAAGAAAGAGACATTAAATAATCCAAAAATATTAAACAATAAAAGTTGTTTGTGACAGAGCGGAAACACCTTTGCCACTGTCTAATCATCAAACACATACTTATTTGTGAGAAAAAGTATAGAATTCAATTTATAACTCACAGTCTAGGTAAATGTGAGACAGCTGCTAAATATGTCTGATATAAATCTCAAATGTTTTCATCAGATGCACTGGAAAGCAATGAGAACAAAAGAAAGTGCTTCTATTCTAACAGAAGACCAAACTCCTGTAAACAATCATGCTTTTAACTCTTGTGGAGAAGCATTTTAGAAGGGTTTAGAAGCTAATGTACTGCATAATTAATATTTATAACGAATAGCAGGGAGACTAAGAGAACAAGGATTTATAATTTAGGTTATATTCAGATTTTTTTTCCACTAAGAACTGAAATGTGATAGTAATAACATATTTTTGGTGGGTTTAAACATGTAAATGCTTAAGCAAAGATGGTTGGCTGTATCATTATTGAGATATGAGACCTGACTCATTTTGATAGCAAGATGCACTGTGGCTGTATTCAAAGCACTGGCTGTGGGATCAAAAAAGCCTGTCTCCAGCTGCATCTTTCCTTTAATGTATAACACTGTTAACTCCACACTGGTCACCTGGAAGGTGCTATGGAAACAGATAGATTTTATTACTGAAACAGTCGACTTTTTTGCTTTGTTCAGTCAGAATTACCAGTAATTTACTGCAAGCAGTGGTGTTAAAAATCACTGGTTTTCTATATTTTTTTCCTACTTCAGCTTATTACAAATATTATACTCATCATTTAAATGCTATTTTTTAATTTTACTGTTTTACACAAAAAGCATGTACAAGACTTATTTATTTATTTATTTATTTATTTATTTATTTATTTATTCAAGTAATTGCAAAAAAGAAGATAAGATAAATGTCCTGAATTGTTCATGGTTACACTGTTTTGGTGTAAAGAATATAAGGTAAAAGACCTTCATTTTATTATATTATATTATATTATATTATATTATATTATATTATATTATATTATATTATATTATATTATATTATATTATATTATATTATATTATATTATATTATATCATATCATATCATATCATATCATATCATATTATATTATATTATATTTCTTCTTTTTTAACTCAGTTTTCATATAAAACAACAATTAAATAAGTTTCCAGATATTTTACTTTGTGGAAAATTACTTGTAAATGCAAATAAATGTAAGTAAGTGTACTTTGGTAACAAGCTAGGATGGCTGGACTGTCGGGCCTTCAAGCAATGCATACCACAAGTGGGAGACTGTTGGGGAAGAAATATGATAAACCCTTCCACTTCAATTGTTTTCATACTAACCCCATAGATATTTCGTATGTTCATAACATTTACAGATTATACCCAGTCTTTCCTATGGAGCTGGAAATGATGAAGAGAAAATTCTGACAGCTTCTGTGGGGCTTTGTATAACTGAAGTTTTTCAGAAGTACCACTATTTGCCATGTGGTATAGGAAGAATAAGTCACATGCAGTTGCAGCCTTGGATTAAAATGTACTGGGGTGCTTCTCCAACACACAGAAGGACTGTTATTTTGAAATGTGCACTCTTTAACAATACCAAGTATCAAGAACACTTCTCATATACTTCTAATATAAAAATCATACATGTTTTCTTCAATAGGCATGCACGTTTCATACGTGTTTTCTTCAATAGGCATGCACGTTACAGTAAGAATACATTTATAGGAAGAAAAGAAATTTCAGCAGTCAGGAAGCCTCAAGTACAAGCTTACTGTTGGGCTAATACTAAGCAAAGGAACCATGAATAGCACTGTACCATCATGCTAATATATCACTTGGTTTCTGATGGTCCTTGTGGGCCTCACCTCTTTCTCCCAGTACAAAGTACACAATCAGTATACGTTTACCAATCTTGCACACCATACTGAGTTCCTGAGAGCCTTCTTTTTAAGTACTCCATCCATCTTTCACCTGCCATGTAAGTGTTGCGGTTTATGTATACATCATTCATTGTTTAGTTAGAACTTGTCTGTCAGCTCAGAGTACTTACCACTTCCCAGAACTGCAGAACTTGCTCATTCACAAAGGAATGCCACTTAACACTGGCACCTGCTTAGCACTGTAAGTACATCCAGATGGAATCATCTCCCTACAGATCCTCAACCTGCTGCAGGCAGATTCCTCACAATTCTCCTCATCAGCGATTTATTCCTTCATACCCTTGCATGGATCTTTGTAGCTATTCAGAAAGGGAACGGTGATTTCGACTCAAACTATATCATTTTGATGCAAGTCAGAAGTGTACAGTCAAGAAACGAGAGCAGACTATGTAGGTAAGCACTGTTTGGGCTGTTCAGTTAAAGTGGTGTTTTCTCAGTGCCTTATGTACTGGGCTATTAAAGAAACTTTCATCACCAGCAACTATCCCACAATTTGCACTCTTGTTAGTGCTAGCCTCTGTAACAAAAGCCTTGAAGACAGAAAACTCCTAGCTGTACATATCAAGGAGATGACATTTAAGAGTACTACCTGCAGAATGAATATATGGAAGTATACTTCAGCGGAAAATAACTTCCCATTTTCTATCAGTATCTTCCACTCCTTTCTAGCAGTTCAATACTTACCTGTCTTTATCCACTTTTCCACTACTAACTTTTAGTTTCACGTGTTTTATTTCCCAACCATAAAATTTCTTTTCAAGTTGCAGTAGGGTAAATGGATTCAAAGGCCAACAAGGTATTTCAGACCAATGAGTGTACAAATGAAAGAGGCAACTTCTTTCATAAACAATCCTTGTTTTGGTTGTTTGGTTTTTTTTGTTTGTTTTGTTTTTTTGTTTTGTTTTGTTTTTTTTTTAAAAAAAGAAAGAAAGAAAGAAAGAAAAGAAAAAAAGTGTTGAAAGTACTATATTACACAGCTATTTAGTCACTAATGTGCACTAGGTAATCTGCGAGAACATACCTTCATAAAAGCAATTAGTATTTGAATTATGTTGATGAAACTGTGAAAAAAGCAATACAGGCTTTTAAAGAAAACACTTTCTATGGACTGTGAAATGTTCCCAGACTTTCCTTGCTTTGAGGTTAATGACCCTCTGCCATTAACCGTAACAATAACAATTCATATCCAAAGCTTGTGAAACATAACAGAAATACGAGTTTTGAACCCTAATGTACAGACAAATAAAATAGCCTACAGTAGTGTCACCAGCTATATTATAAATTTTTTTGATGTTTCCATATCAAAATGCAATTTTGCTTCATATGTACTTCCATGTCAGACACCATTTTGTCAGACTGCCCCTGTGCTGCCATCTGGGATACTGGCAGTAAGGTTCAGCCTCTAATGCCATATCACCAACATAGAATCATAGAATCATAGAATTACCCAGGTTGGAAAAGACCTTGAAGATCATCAAATCCAACTGCAGCCTAACCAGTACCCTATCTCTAAAAACCCTCCACTAAATCATATCCCTGAGTACCACATCCAAACGGCTCTTAAACACATCCAGGAATGGCGATTCCACCACCTCCCTGGGGAGCCTATTTCAGTACCTAATTATCCTTTCTGTAAAGAAGTTCTTCCTAATATCAAACCTAAACTTGCCCTGGCGCAACTTGAGGCCATTTCCTCTCATCCTGTCACATGTCTGGGGGCAGAGAGGCCCTACAGAGGGATCTAGACAGGCTGGAGAGCTGGACTGAAGCCAATGGGATGAGGTTCAACAAGACCAAATGCTGAGTCCTGCACTTCGGCCACAACAACCCCAGGCAGCGCTATAGGCTCGGAGCGGAGTGGCTGGAGGACTGTGTGGAGGAAATGGACCCGGGGGTACTGATTGATGCATGGCTGAACAAGAGCCAAGAGTGTGCCCAGGTGGCCAAGAAGGCCAACGGCATCCTGGCGTCTATCAAGAATGGTGTGGTGAGCAGGACTAAGGAAGTCATCCTGCCCCTGTACTCGACATTGGTGAGGTGTCACCTCGAGTACTGTGTCCAGTTTTGGGTACCTCAGCACAAGAAAGATATGAAAGTACTGGAGCAGGTCCAGAGAAGGGCAACAAGGCTCGTGAAGGGCTTGGAGAATCAGCCCTGCGAGGAGAGGCTAAGGAAGCTGGGGCTGTTTAGTCTGGGGAAAAGGAGGCCGAGGGGAGACCTTATCGCCCTCTTCCAGTACCTGAAAGGTTCTTACAGTAAGAGTGGGGCAGGTCTCTTCTCACTCAGGATGCCATTGGCCCTCTTGGCCACCTGGGCACACTGCTGGCTCATATTCAGCCAACTGTCCATCAGCACACCAAGGTCCCTTTCCGTCTGGAAGTTTTCCAGCCACACTTCCTCAAGCCTGTAGGGTTGCCTGGGGTTGTTGTGACCAAAATGCCCGACACTTGGCCCTATTGAAACTCACTCCATTCACCTTGGCCCATCGATCAAATCTATCTAGGTCTCTCTGTAGTGCCCTTCTCCCCTCAGGCAGATCAACACTCCCTCCCAGCTTAGTGTCGTCTGCGAACTTCCTGAGGGTGCATTCACCTCTGGAACCAACATAATAAAATAGGAGGCATTACTTTAAAAGAAGTCTTCATATGTACGAAGCTACATCTAACTTCTAACTTTTGTCATGAGGGCTTTTAACCTCAGTAGCAGCACCTATTGTACAATGTCAGTACTAGGATTTTATGGTGTTAAGAGCAAAATTTATGATATAAATGTCTCATGGCAGAAAAGTCTTTTTTTTCAAACATTTAAATTGGAATTGCAATTTATACACATATTCATACTGAAACATTTCTGGACCTTCATAATGCCGTCAATTAGCAATATTTCACTTTTGCATTTATTTGTTGCAAGCTGCATAGCAGTTAATGTTTGCTAGAACAAATCTCCTATATCAATCCACATGCATTACTATGAATGCTCTCTTTGTATAAGACCTTTGACTCTAACTAGCGCTATTTAAGCAAGCAAGCAGAGTGAAGGAGAATCAATCCATATAAAATGTACAGAGGTGACATAAAATAATATATATATATATATGTATATATATATAAAGATATTGTTTGTTTCCAGCTGTTTCATATAATCATAGAATCATAGAATAGGCTTGGGTTGGAAGGAACCTCAAAGATTATCAAGTTCCAACCTCCCTGCCACAGGCAGGGCCATCAACCTCCAGATCTGGCACTAGACCAGGTTACCCAGGGCTTCATCCAGCCTGGTCTTGAACACCTCTAGGGATGGGGCATCCACAACCTCTCTGGGCAGTCTCTTCCAGCACCTTATCATTCTCTCTGAGAACTTCCCCCTGACATCTAATTGAAACCTGCCCTAGTTTTGCGAAACTAGATCATACCTGGGTTAAGAAGAAGCACAAAACCCTACCTGGATTAAGATTGATGCATCAAAAGTTCATGATTTGGGCCTTCTGATTAAAATGCCAACAGAAAATTGCACTGTATATATTTTCTACATATGAGAAATGCTTCTAATAATCTACAGTCCTTCAAAAGGATTCTTCCCTCAGATCTACTTTTGGACCAATAAACCTCCTCTACTCCTTAGAATTTCCATATAGAACAAAGGAAGTTGGAGTTCAACTCAGTGTCCCTTCCAACTTGAGATATTACAGGATTTTAAGAACTTTGTGTACATCACCCAATGAAATATCAGTATAGGTATCTGCTATACTCTCTAGACAAAAAAAAAAAAAAAAAAGGCAGTTGAAGAACATAACTGTAAAATTGATTACAGTTGGGCAGGTGAATGAAGTGAATGAACTCAAGCTATTATTAAGATTGATCTGATCTTACTATTGCATTTTGAAATTATTCTTGTTATCTGATTTATCACCTAATGTTCAAGACATCAGTTAGGAAATTTTGACATAAAGAAATGTTTGGTGTTTCACACTAAAAGGAAAAGTAATGTTTGGAGTGTTAAAAACAAAATTGTACAATTAGGCTGTTAAATGTCGTTTAAGTGTACTTTACATGATCCTTTGTAGAGAAAGTATTTTTTCCTTGTATCTCCTTAATACACTCTGTAACATCTTTGTCAGTGATATCAACAGTGTGAACCTCAACAAGTCTGTGGACGACACCAAGCTGTGGGGTGCAGTCAACAAACCCAACCTGTCCCTGTTTATTGCAGGGGGAGTTGGATGAGATGACCTTTAAGAATTCCTTCCAACTCCAAAGATTCTATGACTAATATATACCTGTACCTTCGATACAACAGAGTATATAACGTTAGAGGGTTTGTTACTATGTGTTACAAACAGCTGTTGGGTATACCTGTTTACTCAGGTTTTTTAAGTTGCTTTTTTACTCCCACTGTTTTCCTTAAGTGAGGTCAACAAAATTCAGAGCTTGAAAGAAATGTTGAAAAGTAAGCAAGCCCGTATGCAATGGGTTGAAGGAAAAAGCAGTTATGCATTCAAAAAATGTTGCCTGAATGAGTCCTAAGTGTATAGGTACAACAGGACAGCTCACATTGTTGTTTAATCCCTTTCTTCTTTCAGCATAAACAAACTCTTTAGTCAAGAGTCCCTGCATAAAGGCAGTCAACAGTTAGGACATGAGTGCATTCTCCCTTAATCAACACATACCCCAAGAGAAAAGAGATACACACTCCACGTCCAGAACAAATCTGGATTTTTTTCTAGTAGAGCTCATGGAGATAGCTTACTTATTTGTTTTTCATAAACACATTACTCCAGAAGACAACATCAAAGACAGCAGAACTGCTCTAAGTCTGGTGCTTACTTTTTTATCATTATAATTGCTCAGCTATTCAAGACAATAGAGGCTTTACTTAACTTCATGAAGGTAAACCATGTTAAGCTGGAACAGTTTCGGCTTTAAGAAACATGGTACCCCAAAATCATAAAAAATGTTCCATAAAATAAGTTTCTTCTGTAACTGATACACATATAGAGCTACACGATGTTCAGTTTCTATTTACTTTTTGCTTCATTAGTAAACTCTAGGTGACTAATTTTGATTGCAGTTTATTATGGGCAAAAAGCAAATGAGGTAGGAATCTAAGCTGTCCTTTCTAAGGCTGCTCCACAATGTGAACCAAAGCATAATAAATGAATATTTTCATCAAAGCCTCTAAAATTTAAAGTAAATGCACCCACAGTTGCTTAAAGATTTACTATATTTAGTTACAAATAAATTCACAAGGCGGTAAAGCATGCAACTAGGGACCTGGAGAAGCAGAAATGTAATCTAGGACTGCATGTTGATTAGCTTTTAAGGTAACAAATTCTGCTTGAAATGATGTAATTGGGGCTCAGCAAAACTGAAACACGTTGGGTTTCTGCTGTTCAGTTAGGTTTTGTATTTTAGCCTGTTCATGATTAATTCCAGATGGACATTCACAGTTATCTCTTGAAAAACTGTAGTACTAAATACATTTTGTGCATTATCATTCATCTATTTAGGTAAAAATTCTAAGTGTCCGACAATACACAACCTTTAGGCTTGAAGAATATTTTTCTCTCTAGTGCTAGGTGAGCAATGTTAAGACTAGTACAATTCTGTAACGAAAGTTAGCTGCCTGAAAATTTTTCCTGAAGTACCCACACTTGTCTGTTGGCACAATGTCAAAGCTGGAAACTGGTATTAACAGTTCTTTCAGATTCCAATTAAAATAACATGTATGTTTGGGACTTTAAAACATGTATTTCATCTAAAAAAAATATGTGCAACTACAAAATCATTTGAGACCACAAACAAAGAACACAGAAACCCTGCAAGAATCTTAGGCCTGTGATTCTCATAGTAAATTTCTGGAAAAAGAAAAAAAAAAAAAAAAAAAAAAAAAAAAAAGTAATGTCAAAATGTCTCTCTTTCATACCAGTAAAAATGATAGAATTTTACTTTTCAGATTTAAGAAATAGTACACTTTTGATGAATTATGATCCAGAAAAACCACCCTATTTTGAAAAACAAAAAAAGCCCTCAACAAGTTCATCAACCTCATATTACTGCACAGTACTGAGACATATTTTGTGCATTTTCCTCATTTTGCTAATGGCAAGATTTCTAAATTAATTTGAGAACATGAAAACCATATGTTGAAATTTGACAGTTGTGATCAAATGACAACAGAGATCTGTTAGTTCTCTCTTTAACTTTGTACATATACATGTTAAAAAATGCTCCCTAAAATCACCACAAGGATTAACTGTTCTAACATATGTAAAGATAGAAGTCCAGAAATTAGCTGTGAAAATTACATTAATAGGGTTATCAAGATAAACAATCCAAATCTAAATCTCAAAAATTCAATAACATTATTCACATTTATTAAAGAAAATGAGTTCAGTTAAAAAATTAACCAAGTTCTCCAAGCTTTATTTCATACCAGTTTTGACCTCCATTTACAGTGACACTGAATGGACCTTTCTGAATCTGATCTATTTTTAACATTTCTTTTCATCTTTGAATATCACTCAAGAGTCCCAGATGCCTTGCTACACTGTCTTCTGCTTCTCTGCAATGAAATCTCAGAGCAAGAATACTTTTTACTTGATCATAACAGAATAATCTTACTCTTAACTATCACTACAGATGTGGCAGTAGATAGAGCATTAGGGTCCTTATGCCATAAGTCTATAATTAAACTTTTCAGTGGAGCCTCAGCCTCTGTTTCAAGTCTGGTCATATTTAAAAAATAAACATGAGAGTTGTTTTCTCATCAGGATGTGGTGGCAATCTAACTGGTTCAACTCCATCTTGCTTAAATATAGTTGATGATTAATGGGTCCTAGCATGGCTTTCCTGGGAAAAGCAGACATCAAATTGTTTCTGGAATGCATTTAAAAATTTCTTGAGAATATTCTCTTGAATATTTTTACTTGTATGTGGTGGTTCAGATATGCAGTAATACATACAAAGTATTTTAAAGTTGCATTTAAGCCTTGAAAATGGATTAATAGAGCCATCACTCTAAGAAAAATACTGGCTGTTCCCTAGACAATCTGGGGGATAAATAAAATATCTGCGTCATTCTGCAGCACTGAAATTATGAGGTCAGTAGCCAGTGGTGGCACATGCTGAGGGACAGAGCAAGAATCTAGTGGAAGAGCAGATGTCCCCATGACTCCTGCTTGCTAAATTCTGCTGGTAGTTAGTTTTATGTATTAGCATGCTAAGGTATTGAAATAACTCCATGGTTGTTCCAGAGACATTTTCCTCTCAGAGAAGTCTCTGATGATATAAGTTAGAGAAAACCTGCAATTATTTGGACAATATGCAATGAACACACTATTCTAAAAATGTTGGCATTAAGTATTCTAGTAGAAAAAGCCCCAAATCAAGACTTCTCTTCTTGTCCGGTACAAAACGAAAACGACTATTAGCAAATCATACCACTTTGCATATTTGCTCCAGTCCTTAAACTAATTTCTCTATGGAGAAAAGAAATCCTAATGCAATTTTTGAAGATCTGTAATGACAGAATGTATACCAATGCTTTTTAACACTTTCCATAGTCCTTTATATAATTCAGGATGGAACTTGTGTTAATGCCAAGTAACTAATAAGAGACAATTATCTTATTTCAATTCTGTGAATTCTTGCAAAGGTCTTTATAACACTGAGGAGAGATTTGAGTGGGGGGACTGGGAAAGGAGTAGCAAATGAAGCAGGCACATGGTTTTCATTTGGGGGAGGGAGTCTGTTATGAAATTTACTTGACTGCTGCAGGCAATATTGGAGGATTAAATGGAAACTGGCTGAACCTTAGCTTCCAGTTAATAAAGAACGTTCACTCTATAAAGTTTCCTTATAGCACCTTTTTACATAATGAGCTTTAACTAAATTCTGTCAGCACGGAAAGTGGTGCATATGGTTTAAGATGCGTCTTACTTCAGGAATTCAGAAGCTTTTCCTTTCAAAGGCAGAGAAACAGCTTTAAAGAAGAAATTGAGTTTCTAAGCAGTGGAAGATATTGTTTCTTTCCCATGTCTCATGCTTTCAGCTACAGACTTGAACAAATCTTTGGCAGGATGTTGATCTCATCAGCTGCAATTATTCTTTACCTGAATATTCATATACTGTACTACAATTCTCAGTCTACAGAAAAAATGTGAATTCTGATGGTATTAATGTAAGAGATAAGAAAAGTAGAAAACACTTCTTACACTCATTTGAATTTAGTTTTCTCAGTTTTCAAATGGTTTCATTATTTTAGTTGGGGGCTCAAAACAGCTTTGTTTACACTGACCCTTTCCGAAAGCTACCTGACTCATCAAGGTGTTTCCTTTTCTTTCCTCTTTTTAGACCTTCAAGAACTTTTCCAATTTCAGCAAGCTCAGTCTTGCATAAGCACCACTGGAATGCATAAAAGATGAATACATGAACACACAGGAACATCCAGAGTCAAGATTTACAGTTCTCCCCTGATCTTTTTTTTTTTTTTTTTTTTTTTTTTTCCCCACTCAATTAAGCTCTTAATTGTTACAAACAGTAACGATAAATGATATTTCACACCATTGTTCTGGGAGAAATATTGGAGTATGCTTATCCAGGCATTGTATAGGCATAAAACCCCTGTTGTCATTCTAAGTGGACACAAAAGCCAAGACCTAGTACTTGAAACACTTCTAAGAACATAAGCAATTTACCAGTGCACAGTGCTCCTGGGATCATAAATTAGTTACACCGTTCACATGTGCAATTGAAACTTAGTTTGTATTTGCAGAACAATAATTTTAAAATCAGTTAAAATGTTGGGGGTTTTTGTGGTTTTTTGTTGTTGTTGTTTTAAATAATAAGGTATCATAGAGTTCTTGGAGTCTTTTAGAAGTAAAGGAGTATTTCAGGAATTATATCCTGCAAGTATTTGATTTTTCAACCCATTGTTCAAGACAAAACATTAAAAGAATAAAGACTGGAGACAAATGAAGTATTAATTTCAATTGGAAACTAAATATTGATATTCATCTTCTGATAAAGTATGAAAGAATTTGGTCTCAAAATCTTACTTTGAGATGAAGGATCAAAAAAGCTCTCACATTCTAAATAGCTGCAAAGATACACTGTACACAATATTGTGGTCCAGTCAAAAAATACTATTGCCTAGTGAATTAACTATTCATTTGAACTCTTCAAGTCACTCTCCTTAAAAATAATATTCAAATGAATGCACTGAAATTTCTAATAAAAGTTAGGTACTGAGTGTAATTTGATAAACAAATCTATGACCATCATTACAAAAGGAATAGCTATGATGAGGTAAAATACAGAAAAATGTAGAATGCTATGTTTGATTCATATTGAGACAATAAAGAATCTAGAACACAGAAATTAAAATTCCACTAGCAGAAAGGCGTTGCAACAATATAAAAAGGTGACAGTGAAAACAAAATCAAAGTTTTAGAATGTTACATGCATTCTCCATTTGTTTGCTTGTAGTTTGGCAGCCAGAATTATTTCCTTAAACTTCATCACACAGTTAAAGTTTCTGGTAAACTAACTCAGCAAAAGGGGAAAAAATAATTTTACAAGTCCAATATAAAATGTGTTATTTATACTGTTTTCTGGTAGTAATCAGCACTGTCTGATGTGCAAGTAATTTGTTGAATGCCAAAGACTCTCATGTCTGGGTAACAGTTGTTGGCTGATTTTGCTGAAAGCTGTGTGTCAGACCAGGAATCCGTTTGTGGTAAAACAGTTTGTGCAGGAAGGTAGGCAACCTGCTTCCCCATTCTGCACTAATGATGCCTTTTCTCAGCAACTGTATTTTCCACTTTGGACCCTTGCTTGAAGTCCCCAGCTCTCCTCTGAGGGAATGCTGGTGAAGAGAGTATATCCCCTTCTCAAAGACTCAGTTCCCAAAATTAACCAAAATAAAAATAAGATGGAAATCAAGTTATGCCAAGTAATAACTGTATTTTGTATTTCCTGCCCAAGGATAGCAGTACTTTCTGTGTTAGATATACAGACCTCATATAATTAAAGTATTGCTTTTTGCAAACATTTCTATTGGGTTATAAAGAGACAGTGAAATGAAGGGGTACAAAGGAAAAAAAAAAAAAAAAAAAAAAAAAGAGATGTCATGTGCATAGCCTTTCAGAAACACTGGGAAAGTTCTGTGGCACTAACTGAATCATATCCAACCTCTTCCTAGCTCTACTCCACCTCCCAATCCTGTGAGAGAAGGAGTACCAGTCACAAACCACTAATCCCCTTCTCTTCCTCTGCCCCTGTTGTCCAACCTGGAGCAGGGATGAAAGAGCAGTAATATAATTGTGCTGGCAGGAAAGCTACGTTAAACCCTGCAAGAATGCCCCAGGGTGGACAGTAATCCAGAGATGACTGCATGCCAGAGGCCACACAGGAACTGTATGGCACAAACTGGGAAAGAACCCAGGGCCTCTGTTACAACAACCTAATTCTTGATCGTAAGTCTACCCTTTCTTCCTCCTTAATCCTTTATTTTATTTTCAGTAACATGATAGAATCTAATATACCTCATAACCCCATTAGTGCTGCATGCCAGTCCCTGGTCCATCTACAACAGTCCTGAAAACACTTCAGATTGCACTTTTCAAGCCACCCTAATCAAAATGAAGTGTCTCTCAATTAATTATCCCTCTACAATCTGCATTCCAATCCCTCTTCATAATTGACAATTACTTGCCTATTCTTCCTCACAAAGCCTGGGGTAAATTGGATAATTTTAGCATTTGTTTTATTTTGACCGTTCCTAAATTTAACGTGGGAAACTCTTTGCACCCCTTCCACTTCCTGTTTTGGTAAAACAAGTTAGTTAGAATCCATGTCTTCACAATTAAATTTTCAACAGCACATTGGGAAGGTCATTGCCTCAGCTGTTTATTGATCTCATTATTACAAAAAGTATGTGGTTATATCTATGTCTGGCCTTGTATCACACTTTTTAAAAGGGCACTAAATAATATAATCAAAATATTATATTTAACATAAACATTATATATTAAGGCCTGCTCTCCAATTTCTTCCAGGCCAACACACTGCAAAGTATTTCTCAGTTCATATTAAACACATGAGAGCATTTGCGCTTATGATTAGGAAGCAGCTCTTGACCTTCTAAACTTGTATTGTTCCCTGATGAATGCTCTGGTTCTAAATCCCCAGAAGGCCATGACCTGTTGTGTATCCAAGGTCAATTAAAATAAAGTCTTTAAATCTTTTTCATATGAATTTTAACATGTTTTCTAAGAATTATAGGCTCAAATTTAACCCTCTGTTGCATAACAGTTTTCCAATATGAGTTTCAGTTATTCTGAGTAGTTGAGTATGCTGCATTTTCTATGGCTGATTCCCTGCACAGAACAGCCCCTCTGGTTTATTATCACCTTCCTCTTCGTCACTCTTTCCTGGAATCACAGGAATAAAAAGCATCAGAAATCTGTTCAGCCCCAAAGGTCTTTGACTTAATTGACCAACCTGCTTCTTACAGAACTATTAATGACAATGTTACCATAGTTTTATTTCAATATCCTATGGTTTTGTTCACAGGGCAATGCCTGGTATTAATAGCTTTTCTATCAGTATTTTCTAAATTGTCCCTTTCAAAGTTTACTATCAAGAATGCCTTGACCATCTTTCATCTCACCTACACTGCTTCTGAACAGTGATTTTTTGCTCTTCCTGTGCAAGATACTTGTTCACACAGCCCATGATGACAAATAATGCAAAGGGTGATGAGAGAAACAAAAGACGAGAAAGATAAATTAAGACAAACAAAAGAAAAATAAGGATCTGGAGAAACTTCTGCTTGGGAGACTTCTGATGGTAACAAGAGAGCGGAAAAAAAGCACAACCAGAATTCAGAATTCAGACCAGAATCAGCAAGCACAGCCAAAAATGGACTGCCAGAGCTGACGTAAATGGCCCATCTGGGAAATGCACAGGTGATTAGAAAGGAAACTAGTCAGGGGACTGTGGGAACAGTCTGTGCGTCTTGAAGAGAGGCAGCTGGAGCTGAAAGCTGCAAAACGAGTGTATGTAAGGTAGAGCTAGCAGTGATGAGGAGATTGTTTGGACAACTCCTGTCAAATAGCATGGTTGCAACACAGTTAAAGAATCTCCACTGAGCTCATGGATGAAACCATTAGCCAGGCAAAGCACAACTGGAATTGCTTTCAACCACGTTTGACAAACTGGTAGATTGAGACAAAAGATATGTCTGTTTTCCTACTGAGATTCTAGGGCAGATACATTGCCTCCAAATACAATGTGCTCTTAGAATAACAGTAAAGAACACGGAGCAGTAAGATGCAATATCTTTTATTAGTTCAACATCTATAGGTAGAAAAAGCAGACAAGCTTGCAACTGCACAAGGCCTTTTTCTGGATCTTTTTTTTATATTCTAGCTCTTTTAATTGTTTTATGAATATTTTAGCACAAAACTCTTTACAATGTTACATCTATTTTTAAAATATTTTTAAAAGGCTGCTAGCTTGAAGGACGTTCTATTTAACTCATCTTTATTTTAGATTCTTGTCCATATCGTGGTGTCACAGAAGCTGACCAGAAAGTGCCAAAGAGTTCAGTATAGTTAACATGCAGCTCACTGACCTGGCATATTTTCAAAAACCTTTTATATTTTACACTAATTTTTCAGCTCACTTGGAGCTGTGTTAGGATTAGCCTGGGCTAGAACAGACAACATAATGGTTCCTGAAGTAAAATAAAAAGAACAGAATAAAACAGATAAGCAAGAATACTGTATATTTATTAGTGTGCATAATACTGTATTTTGCTTGTAGTGGACTTAAGTACCAGTGATTTAACAAACTAGTATTTATTAAGGTAGTACTTTAGGTAATGGGGCTTACGAGCTTATTTTAATCTGTAAAATAATAACATAAGAGAAAGGAGAATCTTACTGGCCTATCATGCCACAAGTTTGTTACACGTTAGGGCTACAATAACACTCCTGATACTCAGAAATGTTTGTATATACTCAGCTGGCATGCAGGTGTTCTGCTTATAAAACAGAAATAGGAATTTGACAGGCAGAAAGCTACCAGATGTTTGTAAGGAATAATTAGAAAGAGTAAGGGTAGACATACACTGACATAGATTAAAAACAACAACAACCAAAAAAAAAGAACAACCACAAAATCATGCGAACAAACAAACAAAGAAAAATAGCTACAATCTTTCTTCGTGTGATATTTTGAATGTTATGGTAAGAATAATTACTCTTTATGTTTAAAAAACAGATGTATTTACAAAATATTGTACATAATTTTAGGGAAGGGAATCTAGGATATTCTTTTAAAACATAAAGAAAACATATATAAAAGATAAAAGAAATGCAGCTCCATAAAGCAAGTAATTTTAAAGACAGGCAATTGAGATGGAGTTAATGGTTCCATTGGAAATGTGTTGAGCAATTTGAATAAGACTGCAGTTCCTTTAGATTTTCAGCCATGCTAACCACAAGTCCAGTAAATCAGGAATGAAGTTTAATAAAACCTGTGGTTGAAATCTGATACACAGATCTAAAATAACCCACCTGACCTTATCTCCGAACTCCAGCTCCCCACCCCTAAATCTCAAATCTTCTCCAAGTACAATTTTCAAATCCATAAAGTTTTTATGCAGTAGCTTCATCCATAAAATCAGTGTGGTTTATAGCTACAGTCTCTTAGCTTTTCTGTTGTTTCAATAACCCTGTCTTTATCAGTCTCATCAAAGCTGCTGTTCAGCAAGAGGTTGCTGGTAACTGTAATGAAGTGACAATGCCATAGATTTCCTTAGAGCTAAAGATTTTCCACTGCTAGGCAGGTGACTGTGATTTCCATCACATCAAGACAATTACTTTCATGAACAGAAGGAACTTTCACTCTCCTTCCTTTTCCTCTACTCCTCCCAGCTTAGACTGCACATCACAATCCACAAGCTTTCAGATAATACTTTACCTGTGATTCTCAGCAAAAACGGTATTACAGGAAATTGACTGCAAGAGAAGTACTTTTTAAATGAAACTCTATTTGAAAACCTAAGCCTGGGAAACAGATCATGGCAAATACTGTGAATAAGCTCTTGATTTTAACTATTTAACAGGGAGATGATTCATAGCCCTGTAGGATAGGTTTTCAGATAAAGCAAGTTAGATTAATTTAATACAAGAAAAGAGATATGAAATTGATTTTGATTTTTCACACTACAAATCTCTAAAACAAAATTCATTTCCATGGAAAAGTGAAAACATACAGAACGATTCTCCTTTGAGTTATGATCTCCCTAAGCAAAAAAAACTCAAAAAATAAAATCCATAGCTGATACATTTCCCTCAGAAAGAAGAAAACAAAAACCACCTGTGAACCCAAACTCTCCAAGAATGGTTAGAACAAAAATGATGTCTCTAATCAGCTATTTTTATATCTTGTTCTAAAGATTAAGAGACAACAACTTATTTAAGAGTTGTAAGGGATATGTACATGTCAGTACAGCACTGCAAAAATTACCACACCTAGATACCAAAAACAGCATTTCCTACTTCATCTAATTGTTGTTGTGGTCTGACTCTGCTACATTTAATTATACTTTCTTAATAGGCTAATGGCAATGATTAAATTGCAGAACATAATAACCTGTCAAAAGAATGTAATAACATCTTCAGAATCAAGACTGTTTTTTTTTTTTTTTTTTTTTTTTTTTTTTTTTTTTTTTTTTTTAACTGTGAAAGACAATCTATAGCACAGTTAACTGTCATTAAATTTCTAGAACTCACTTCTACATCAGCTGATGGGAGCACATATCTCCACACATCCAGCTGAGTTACTTGCACTGTATTTTACAGTCTGGACTTAGAAAAAATAAAGAGAGAAGTATAACCTCACTTAATTGAACTGCACATGGGAGTTGCTAAGTTTAGGCTGAAATGTGGCAAGGCAGAGGTGAATGATACCTATTTGGAATTTGGCAAAAGCTGCAGTCCCTGATTAGTGAACAGTGGGCACCAATTAACCTTAACAAAACAGGATTTTCTAAGATAATAGTAGTGTAAGCTATCACAGCAGAGATGCTGGGTTTTCAGACAAGTATCTTGCCTTTGAGATGTGCATCATTCCCATTTGGAAGCAAGTCCTATGGAAAAAAAAAGCTTTTCTTATTTGGCTGCTAAACCAAATTCTATGTAAACAGCACCCTTTATACAAGCACTGTATCTTAGTCTTAATTACTCTGAAGAGGGATTAAACACCTGTAGCTGACAAGAAAATACTAATGGTCATAGTCTCTCTTGCTCTTTAATGTATAACAGGATGGTGCAGTTAAAATATTGATCAAACAGTTGGGAATACTGCTGGAAATCAGCAGAAAATGCTATTTTCTGTAAGTTAACTGCAATGTATTATTTGAAAACTGATTTAGTTCAGTGTTTCAATAACATAATTGGAGAACATGTCTACGGCTTGCATTTTCAGTCTGAATTACAGAATTAAGACGTCTGAAGTGGGGTGCCAGAAAAAGCTTCATTTTCAGAAATCACTACCTTAGCATTTTCTTAGTCTTTTTAATTAGGATATTCAAAAATGAGACATTCAGAATCATCATCATACTTCCACCTCTCTCTGGTTTTGTGGCATTTTTGATTACCTGCAGGACAAGGTTTCTTTTAAAATACATACATATATTTTTGTCAAAAATCCTGAAGAGAAACTCAGCGTATGTTCCTACCATCTGTTGAGTCAATCCTGCTTGTATTTAACTCTGTGACCTTATAAGTTACCATTTTAAAACTGTTAAATTTTGGATACTTGGAGTCAACAGCAAAATCTCCACTGACTTAAATAAATTTAGCTTTTTATCTTCGTGTTTACTTAATAGTACTACGTTTCTACAGGGCTCCACTTCAACTGCGCCCTGCTTTTTAAGCATATTTCATTTATTGATGTAACAGTTCAAAGAATGTAACATTACTACATCTTGGAGTCCAGACTTCTAAAATGGCAGGAAGGAGGACCTGGGAAACTGCAGGATAGCCAATCTCACCTCCATCCCTGGGAAGGTGATGTTAAAACGTTTTCTCCAAGCAAATGAACTGAAAATAAAGGTTATCAGTAGTCAACAAGGATTCATCGTGGGAAAACATGCTCAACCAATCTGGAAGCCTTCTATGATGTCACAACCAGCTGGGTAGATAAGGGGAGAGTAGTGGATATTTTCCACCTTGACTTCAGCAAGGCTTTTGACACTGTCTCCCATAACATTCTTTTAGGTAAGCTCAGGAAGTGTGGGGTAGATGAGTATACAGTGAAGTGGAGAACTGCCAGCATAGTCTAGTTGGAGGCTAGTTCCCCACTGCAAGTTTGCTAATGAGATACAAAGGCTGTGTATAGGCTGTGGTACCATTCAGTGAGAACTGGGTAGGATGGAGAGCTGGGCAGGGAGGAACTTTAAAAGGATGAGGGTAGAGCCTTACACCTGGCAAAGAACAAACACATGCATCAGGTTAAGAACTGATCTGCTGGAAAGGAACTCTGCAAAGGAAGTCCTAGGCATCCAGGTAGACAACAGGTTGACCATGAGACAGCAGTATGCCCTTGCAGCTGAGAAGGTATCACTGAGTACATTTTAAAAACAGTGCAGCCAACAGGTTGAGGGATCCCTTCCCTCTGCTTTGCCCTGATAAGGCCATATCTGCAGTACTGGGTCCAGTTTGGGTGTCTTTAATTCATGAAAGCCAGGGAAATTGTAGACAGCCCAGCAGTGGGCCACAATGATGATTAAGGGCATGGAGCATCTGCCTTATGAAGAAAGGTTGAGAGACCTGTGACTGTTCATCTTGGAGAAGAGTAGACTGAGTGGAGATCTTATCAATATTTATAAATAGCTCAAGGGTGGGAGTCAAATGGATGGGGCCAGGCTCTTTTCAGTGGTGCCCAGCAACAGAACAAGGAGCATAAGGCACAAATTAGAACACAGGAAGTTCTACCTGAACATGAGGAAAAACTGTTTTGCTTTGAGGACAGCAGAGCAATGGAATAGGCTGCCCAGAGAGATTGTGTAGTCTCTTTCTTTGGAGATATTCCAAACCCATCTGGATGCTTTCCTGTGCAACCTACTCTAGGGAACAGATTTTAAAACCAATGGTTGCTTACAAGCTGAGATGAAAGCAAAATGCAGAATGGTCTTGCCTGCACCAAGAGAACATTGAAAAATTGTTTTGTTTTGTTTTTTATTAAGGTGGTAATGTTTGAACAATGCTTGGAGGACATGAATAGCATCTTTTTACAATGGAATTCCTGCAACTGTGAAGATTAAAATCATCTGAAGTATATGTCAAACAGGGACTGCTACAATAAAGAACATTAGAGCTGGAGCCAGTAAAAACAAAAATCCTCAAAATTGGAATTGTTTTTGAAGGACGGGAACGTAAAAAGTGGAATTTTGGTAAATCAGAAATTCACATTCCAACAGTAATCCTTAAAGCATGCATATAAGAAAGAATCCTACCAGCCTATAGTAGAACAAGCAGTTTAGAAGATCCAAGCCTTATTTCCTCTGAAAGTAATAAAACATTTGCTATTGTGTTGAGGTACATAAAGTTTACTGAGCTGTATTCCCAATTTTTACTTCTGATTCAAAATAATTATAAAGCACACGTGAGAAAATAACTCACTCAGGTGCTGACCTCTGATCTAATGTTTTGGAAAAATGAGTCAGTATCCCGGACTCGGTGTAATGGCAAAACATTACTTGAATGGGATCCCCATCTTCATGATCCTTTCAGATTTTGAATATGATGACAGTATTAAAAGCAGAGTTGTAATCTTTGATGATTCTCTTTCACACTGAGACACAATGTTTTAAAATATTGGGAACAAAAATAATAATATGGCTTTTGTATTTGTATGTAAGTAGATTACTCGACAGCATGATAATTGTAGCACAATTATATCATAATTCTGTCATCATGACTAATGGCACTATCAATTAAAAACACCTTTGGCTATAAAACAGATAATAATAGCTGGAAATTCCTTTGCCTTGAGACGTTACTTCTTCACCTTGCCAAATCTCTTCACTATTGAGCATGGGGTTGGTATAGTACAGTTGCAGTAGCAAAGTATTAGCTTTGTACTGGGTAACCATCAATTGTCATTGTCGAGATTAGCAGATATAAAGCAGCACTAGTTTAACAAACTATAGGAAATCAACTTTCATAAGCTCAATTTGCTTTGGAACACAGAAGACGCTAAAGCAAGCTTGCAGTACTATTAAAGACTGTGTTGTAAGAAAAGAATAAGTGAAGATTAATTTTTATGGATATGGATACCAAAAGAGAGAGAACTGCAGGAGAACTACATGGAATTCATGAGCTTAAAATTCATTGCATACAAATATTATAGAACCAGCAGAATACAGAAATGGGTTGTGTAGTTCTTTAACTCACGATTCTTAGTAGTAAAGTGAGAGGTGCAAACTCATATCAGGAGACAACTATGTAAGTTGTCTAGTGAACACTAGTCGCCTACACAGTGGAAAGTACAAGGGCTGTTCTGATAGTAATGCCTCCTCTTTTGTTATGTTGACCCACAATGTCAGAGGTGTATGTTGGTGGTAAGGAAGCAGAGATTGAGCCTTTCCACCAATATTCCATTACATTTTGTTGTCATGTAATGATGGCAGCAGAGAGGCAACCTGACAAAATGACTTCTGACATAGAAGTGTATATGAAGTAAAGATGTGGAAGTGAATTCCTTCATGTAGAAACAATTGCACTCACTGAAATTCATTGATGCCTGCTGAAAACTTATGAAGACCAAATAGTGGATATGAGCACAGTGAGGTGGTAGGTGGTGCATTTCAGCAAAGACAACAGTGATGTGAAAGAAAAGGCACATTCCAGACAGCCTTGCACAGCTGGTCATATCATTAAATGAAGAGCATCTTGATCAGACCATCCATGCAAATCAGCTAATGGTGGTGACTGTGTTGAAAAACAGAGTTTTGTAGCTGAGAACAAACAGTGTTATTGTGGTCATTCTATCTGTTGTCATATTCTTGGGGAGGGGGGGGGGGGGGAGAAGGGGGAAAGAGGCATTACTTATGGAGCAACCTATGTACAAAAAGGTTGCTTCTGTACAGTATTAAACCTCTGTAATGAATAGAATCTCCTTTGGATGCCATAAAGTAATTAAGCACTCATAGAAGATGCCAAACTCGTATTTCTGAGATACCTATTCTCTATTTATCCACAGAAAGGAAACTCACCCTGGAAACACTGGTTCTAGCCAACTCCCACCCTGTATCAAATTTCCCACAAATAAAGTCCATAGAGAAGCTAGTCAAAGGCCAAGGACATTCTCATATAATTGAAATTAACCTTTCAGAAACAGCATAGTCAGGAATTAAGCCAGGACACAGAAGCGACACCACCTAGGAGACTGATGAATATTCTCCACCCATCAATGAGCAAAGGACAGACATCCTTTCCCATCATCTCGGACCTCTGTAGTCAGAGTAGTGCTCTAAAATTATTTGAGTCCTTCCTGGAAAGGTACACCCAGTGAGTAGCGACAGGAAATGATACCTCCACCATCAGATTCTTCAAACTGTGCTGCAACTGCAGAAGCCAAGAACTATGGAAATGACATTTATCCCAAATATCACACCGTTCACACAGTTTTTGTGATACCTCTACTCCACCCTAGGCTCCTTAGCTACTGATAACTGACACTTCCTTATTCATCCAGAACTCAGCACAATCATGAACTATGCTGATAGTCCTCTGCATACCCTAACAGATACACTCAGTAATAATGGTATTGCAGAATTTTAAATGTATCAGTTCTTCCTCAGTGTATCTTCAACAGCTATGTGGAACAAGTCAGGACTGAATTATGTCATAGTCATACACAGATAATATCACTGCTACAACAACCTCCTGCATGAGCAAACGTCAGTTATACTGGTAGACACATATCGAAATTACATTCATAAATCTATAGCAAATTAATCATTTCTATACATATTAATGGTTATTCAGTGATTACCTGAAGAGCATATTTTGTTTAAGCTGATCTCTGTTTTGATCAGAATCACTAGGAATGTTTTATCAATCTCAATCAAGTAGAAGACTAATTTAGCATGCTGACAATATCAGGGTCCTTTAACTCCTCAGATCCATGAACAGAAAGACAATGGAAATGAACATGGATATTTCAGACATTTGGAAGCTCCAACTAATGTAGATCATAACATATCTCCTAAAAATTACAGCTGATTTCCACACTAAATTTCCATTTAATCTCGAATCAAGTATAGATCTCTTTTTTATATATATTTAAGATGTTTAATGACCTGAATTGCTTCAATACTTTACATATGCATGTGCCTATACATAAACAACCATTTCCGTATGGTATTCATGAGTGCATGACTCTAACTGTGAAGACACATGGGTCAGAGAGAAAGAACAGTTTTGCTTTTTAATATATAACACAAAAATTAAGGAATATGGGCTGTGCATATATAAGATCTGAGCTTCTTTACCAAAACTTCATTTAAGTAATTTGGAACAGTTGCTGGTGAAAGCTAAAAAATTGGAAGTTTTTTTAGTGTTAATATGATACTTTGAAATGCAGCAACAACAGTATGCAAAATAAGTGGAAGAAAAAAAAACAACACGATTAATATTTCAGATTCTATGCAGAGAGACTTTCCATTGCATGACCGCTATAAAATTAAACAGATCACTTTGGCTTTGCATGTAATGTGTTTTACTTTCAGAAGATACTGAAAGAAAAAGAAAAATCATAAGCATTAATATTGGATTGCGTGGTTGAATTCAATTCAATATTGTGGTTGAATATTTTTTAAGATTATATACATATGCCTTCTCTGAGAGCACTATGAAACAATTTAGGTCAACTTAGCAAAGAGTTAAACTTGGTGTTTTGGGAGGTTTTTTTTTGTTGTTGTTGTTGTTTTTTTTGTTTGTTTGTTTGTTTGTTTTTGTTTCTGTTTCTGTTTTTCTTTCTGCCAGAGTGATTTTTTTATATATATAATATATATAAAATAATATATATGTGTGTGTGTGTGTATATATATATATAATGTATATATATATATTTTTTTTTCAAAGGTGAATTCTACACACAAAGCATATACATAGGAATTTTATAACATCTGAAAGCACCTCCTGAGAACAACACCTGGCGGGAGGAGCTGCAATGTAGTGTGGACTGGATGAACTTTTATGGGAATTTGGGAATTACTGGAGAATGTATCTTATGGATTATATGTATAATTATTCTGACATCTTGAATATAGCAAAGCTGTGTGAGTTCCTGAGGGATTTGAGCAGGTAGAAAGGTAATCTCCCATTTGACATCAGTTGTTTATAGTTTTCTGGAATTGCAAAGGAAGGAAGAGAAGGGAAGGGCTCTTAATGGACAAATTGTCTTTATCAGCATTCTCAGCTACACTTGCTAGGATTAAAGGTAAATGCTCCAGACTTTCAGGGGCATTCATTGAAAAAAAAAAAAAAAAAAGAAAAAAAAAAAAAAAGGAAAGAAATAATCCTGCAGTTGCCTCTAAAAAGACTCTCTTACAGACATTTAAAACATTTACAGTAGTGCATGCAATGATTATCAGTGTCTATACCTAAATTCACCGAAATACAAAGTCATTTAGGCAGGAAAGGATCTTCAAGATTAACAAGTCCAAACATGAAATTCATAGTTTTCTGACTTAGTCTCTGTACAACTTGTGAGCAAATTAGTAAGAGGAATATACTACAACATAAAGAAAGAAGAGCAAGTGCTGGATTCTGTACCTGGGATGAGGCAACCCTGAATACACAAACAGACTGAAGGACAAGAAGCTGGAGAGCATCCCCAGCTGGGGATCTGGGGATTCTCGTTGATGGCAAGCTGAATCTGAGCCAACAGCATACCCTGGAAACCCAAAGAACCAACTTCTGGGGGTGGTGCATCAGGCCCACACTGCCAGCCCAGTGCTGTGTGGTCTCATCTTGACACTGTGTACAGTTTGGGTACCACAGTATAACAAGGACATAAAACTATGAGAAGCATCCTGAGGAGGGCTATAAAGGTGGGGAAGAGTCTGGCATATGAGGAGCAGCTGAGGTCCCTTGGTCTGTTCAGCAAGAGCAGAGGAGCTGAGGGAGGCCTCACTGAGGCTGCAGCTCTTCACAGGGAGTAAAGGGGCAGCTCTGAGCTCTGCTCTCTGTAACAGCAACGGGACCTGAGGGAACAGCATGGAGCTGTGTCAGGGGAGGGTCAGGTTGGGGGTTAGGGAAATGTTCTTCACTGACTGGGTGGTCAGGCATGGAAGGCAGCTCTTAAAGGCAGCTTCACTTGCAGGCAGCTTGGCGGGGGTAGAATGGGTGCAATAGTGTAGATCCCCTGATCTTCCTGGAACACACTTGCCACCCTCTTATCGAGGGAGTCTCAGGAACAGAATGAAGAGTTAGCCAGAGACTCAGGGTCTCCATGCCCAAGGGGTAGATATTTAACAAGCAAAACAGCATGGGGAAGCCATCCCCAGGAAAGAGGCCCTCAGCACCTCCACCCTTTCTCTCCTTCAAAATTTGGGCCACTCTCAGGCCATAGGCCCCAACTTCCAACACTGCCAATTTTTATTTGCCATGGGACACTGTTAGAATCACATTTCCATGATATTTCTTGATATCATATGTCATCTTACTGTCTTCTATTCCAAGTCCTATAAAAAGGGTGAGCCTGCAGACAGAACAGTTGCTATGTGACTAGGGACTCAGACTTTTTCCAAGAACACTTGGAAAAAGGAGGATAAGGAGAGTGCTTGCTCACTTTCATTTAGGAAATAGGGCAGGATCTTCCAAACAAAACACTGTGGCTGATGGGGAGGCTCAGTACCATCCAGACAATGAAGGTGGATCTGTCTGAGAGCAATGGAAAGCACGTGGAGCACATGGTCCAGAGTCAGAGAAAGAACTGATGGAAGTCCATCAGAGCAGACCCGTCAGAGGCCCATTGCTCTCAGGCAGCATGAAAAGAAACTGAATCCATATCATCACATTATTGTGGAGATCTTTTAACAAGATTGAAAGTTACAGGCAGACCCAGAAGAACATGCGGCAACAAAGGTTGTATCATCAGCAGAATTTTGGGTTTCTCAGTCATGGGATGATCTACACAACATTTACCAAGCCTGCCTGTGCCTGATGGGATGCACCTTTCTTAACAGGAGAAGAAGCTTATTGCACAAGAGTAATCAGGGCTGATCTTTAAGTAAGCTTTAAGTAAGATTCAAAGGGGGAAAGGTGTAGAACTGGTCATGCACGTCCTCATGTGCTGCCCTGTGTAGCTGGCCAATTCCTGACCAGGGCCAATAACTGCACACGTGCACCAATATGGTGAGCAGTAAAATGGTGTTTATTGCTACGTGGCATCTGCTTATATACACACTCTACTTCATCTACACCCCTTTGCTATGCGTCATACGCTACCCAATCACAGAGCAGGGGAGGTCCTATCACGCCACATCCCAAGTCCTCATACACACACTACAACAGAAAGGGGTAATATTAGGTGCACTAGTGACAATCTATGAGATGCCAACACTTGAGGGACTGTGTGCTAGTGAGATCCTTCAGTCTGCTCCATGAGGTTTTGGGTCTAGAGAAGCACATTTGAAATATTTCTACATCAGTGCACACAATGAATGATGAAGAAGAGCTAGAAGCCTTGGCTCACAGTCCCAGAAATGCAACATCATTGGCATAAGCGAAACCTGCTGGGAAGACTTCTGGGGCTGGTGTCACTATTAACAGTTCTGGGCTCTTCAGAAAGGACAGGCAAGGCAGGAGAAGTAGGAGAGTAGTGCTGTGTGTGAGGGAAGAGCTGGACTGTATGGAGCTGTCCAGAAGCTATCCCAAACAAAGGAAGATGACCTATGGAGTAATTGTAAGGATTTACATACAGCTGTATGTAACAGACAATTCAATCCATCACTGGCCTCAGATTATTGTTTTGGTTTAACCTGGCAAGCAGCTCAGCACCATGTAGCTGCCTTCTCACTCCCCTCCACCCAGTGAGATGGGGAAAAGAATGAGAAAAAAAAAAATCATAGTACGTAGAACTCATGGGTTGAGATTAAAAATTATTTACTAAGATAGAAAAGGAAGAGAAAATGAAAATAATAATAGAAATTATAATAACACAACATATTTACAGAACAAGTGATGCACATAGTGACTGCTTACCACCTGTCCACTGATGCCCAGCCAATCCCCAAGCAGCAGCTGCCCCATGGCCAGCTCCCCACAGAGTTAAAGTTTTTTCACATTATATAATATTTTATGGAATATCCCTTTGGCCAGTTAAGGTTGGCTGTCCTGATTCTGTTCCCTCCCAGCTTCTTGTGTCCCCTCAGCAACCCTGGTTGACTGGAAGGACAGTACAAGAAACTGAAAAATCCTTGGTTCTGTGCATCCACTGCTCAACATCTAAAACATCGGTGCGTTATCAGTATTGTTTTTCTCCCACAGCCAAAACATAGAACCATACCAGACACCGTGAAGAAAAAAATCAGCTCTGTCCCAGCTGAAATCTGAATCCCATTTCCAGTCTTAAATCTAAGGTATAGAAGGGGAAAAAAATAAAATAAATAATAATAATAATAAAACTCACTAAAGAAAATCACCCTTTAGAATGCCAGCATAACTAATAAGAGAATAATGAATATAGCTCATCCCCTTGTCAGTTCAAATGTCACCTCTTCTAGTGTTTGGCAATTTTCTTTTCCTGAAGGACACAAAAGGCAATGATCAACCCACATGCAGCCCAGGACAGCTAGTAAGGCAGCCCAACAGGATCATAAACTTTTAACATTACTATGTGATTTTTAGCAATATTTTTCATGAACAAATTGCACATATCTCCAGAGAGGACTGCATAGGTGACTGTGGAATGCTTCTGGGGAAGGGTGAAATACAGTGCTAACTCTGCATCTGGTGCCCACCACACACACTCAGCAGCAACAAAATCTGTATGTATTACACATTAAATGTGCTTGTGCATCTTGGGGAGTAAAAAACAGTGATTGTTGATAATAATATTTCAACCTATCTAATGTTGTCTCTGAAGTGAAAAAAACCAAAAAAAAGAAGTGGGGATGAAGGGAGAGTGTTCAACAAAAAAAAAATGGACAGATCAGTTTTGCTGGTTTTTTTTTTGTTGTTGTTATGACAAATAATATGTCATTAAGCTTAATTTGTAAGCAAATTGTGTCGCTTTTCACATATTACAATTTGAAAAGATGTTATATGCAAAACATGCTGCTAAATTTAATACTTATCAAGGAATGTTTTGTAAAGACAAATTAGTAGAATGGAAAACGTCTGCCATGTCAACTTTTGTTCTCTATTACAAAAGCTGGTTACATGGTAGCATAACTGATTGGAAAAGTGATTGAAAACTGATTGAAAACAAAAACAAAAAACAACAACAACAACAACAACAAAAACATTTGCTGATGTTAAGTTTATTAAGTAATGTATGGAAAGTGTGACAGATATAATTTGTCTTGCTCTAAAGAGCAACAATTTTTCCACAGACAGTTTGTCTCACCAGAGTATAGCAGGCAAATTTAAGAAATGGGGAAATCTATCAAAAGTAATTTGGAGAGTAAAGCTGCTAATTTCAAATTTTATGCTTTGATGATAAATGAAAGTACTGATGCTACAGATGTAGCTCATCATGCCATTCTTATTAGAACACTATGAGTACTGATAATATAGTTTCACTGAATAAATGGCATCTTTGGTGCCATTAAAAGATACCCCTTGCTGCACTACCACTTTTTATATGTCATCTGTTTTTGACAGTACATACATATGTGAAGAACTTTGTTCAAGGGTAGAGAACAGAAAAAGCAAAATCTTATCAAAAATCTCTGACAAACCCCTTAAGAATTCAATGAAAAATGCAGCTACCTCTACCAAACCAGATGCTGATGCATTGCTTTCACAAAACAACAAGAATAGCTCATTAATTTTATGCTTACGTTGATCTCTTTTATGTTTTAATAAAAAACACAACAACAACAAAAGAAGCTTTTTTACTTATATAAATTACCTACACTATATATTTGATATAGAGCTCAAGACACTTTTTCTTCACTCATCGTGACTCAGGCAAGACAAAAGATTGGACACGCATGCATTTATTCTGCTTTTATTTTTATTTTATACTTTTATTCTGTAGTGGCATGAACACATCATCTTTTATGCATTTTTAGCAAAACTATCTTCTGCCTCCTTTCTGATTGAAAACTGAACTTCATAATGAAGAAGAAAAATATATACGTATGCTTCTCTCTGTGAGGCCTCAGACAGGAGGCCATTTTGTGGAATAATGTTTTATGTTGATAATGAAGTTGTATGGCCAGAAGACCTAGATTCAACCTCCCCTTCTGCCTTATTCAAAACATAACTTTCAACCCCCAAAATATAAATCAAGGTAAAAAAAGTTAGACTGAGTGCCAGTTCTGAGAATCAAAGGGCCTAGCTTTAGTGCTCCAATTAAAATGAGGTCTATGATGAGGAACAGACATAAAAGACTCTGTCTGCTTGTAGTTAGAACTACTCTAAAAGATTTTCCAATATTTTTGGTAACAAGTGGCTCATTTACATCTGTAATGGGACTTCTGGGGAAATTGTAGCAATTTAAAAAAAATAAATAAATAGCCACAGACACTTGTTTGTGATTCACAAAGCTGCATTATTAACAACTTCATGTGAGTGAAGTCACATCTTCTATGAAGGATGATAATAGACCCTTGAATACAGTACAGTTATTGCACTGTGATTGTCAGCTCCAGAATATATATACAAAAAACCTTAATTTTAAGTATAGAATACCTATATTCTCTCCTATATGAGAGAATTTTTGGCAAACAAATGGGGGTCTCCTCTAAACAGCAAAGGAACATGTTGATAGCCTGATCTATTGAAATTGTTTGTAATACATATCAAAAGAGTGCTACAACGGTTAAAATAAGAATGTAAATGAATACAATGAAACGTGAGAGAGGTACTAGCAAGTGCACTATACACACATCTTTCCGTTTAAAAAATCCACATGAAACTGTAGAATCAGAGATACTTGTTCAAATATGTCACATTCATTCTAAGTGGGATCATTTAAATCTGTGCATGTGCAAGAATCCAGACTGGAAAAACAAACAGAATATGTTATAATACAATAAGCAGAGAGATGGCCAAAAGGAAGTAACTCCATCAAACAGATGGGTTTCCATGCCAAGCTATAGTGCTTTTGCCTTTCCTTCACTCAACAACAAGAGATCAAATATAATGTATTCCTTTTTTCCACAGCTATCCCAAATGAGCAAAAGTATTCATGAAACAGTCTAAACAGAAAAATTAAATATTGGAACTTCAGTGCAGTATGGTGCAGTATGGAGAGCATTAACTCTCAAAAATACAAAGCAGAATATTAATTTCCTTCTCCTACTGGAAAACTTTTGATAGCTGACATAAGCATCTACTACCACTAAGCATTAATTTACAGTGACAATTGTTTAAATGTAGAAAGCTATGGATGCAATAAACAACAGATGGAAGAACTGACAGAATCTGCAGATTTATTCCTAAAATTTTGAAGGGAAAGTGTAAGTTTTTTGGTGGTTTTTTTTTTTTCTTTTTTCTTTTTTTTTCCCCTCACAGATCCACATATGAAATTCCAGTGAAGGAGGCCAAATCCTTATTAGACAATTTACAGAACAGAAACAAACAGCTTCTCATCTCATCCCAGAGTGTTGGTAATTACTGTTTGGGACAACTGAAAGTCTTTGCAAAATGGTATTCTTTTTCTGATACAAGGGAATAGTGGTTTGTCATGTGTGGATTTCATCTTTATTATAGGCTAAAATGTTGTGGCGGTAGGAATGTTATTTTTTAAAGCTCACTTTTCTGCTGAGATTCCTAAACAGTACTATTTTTTTTTTTTTCCTTCTTTTCTATTTTTCCTTCTCTGCTGACACTTTACATAGAAGCCAATCTTTTCTTTTGCAAGAGTGCAGAGTTCTTGGAAAGACCACATAACCCTTTCACTAGGAAATCTGTATTTCCAGGCTGACTGGAGACGTAAAACAGATACAAGGAATTAAGTATTCATCCAACTACCCAAGCCCTTCTCTCTCTTCAGACAGCATTAGATTTTCTGGGTACACCACTTGCCATTCAGTGCACATCTAAGGCTTCACATCCAACAATGAAGCCTATGCTAGCTGTAGCTGGATTTTCAATCATTCAGTACACTGAAGTGAATAAAAATAAGGAAAAAAATGCAGCACAGAATGATGGAATATGTATTAAAGTAGTTCATGGCCTCCACCAAATACCCCATTTACAATGAGTTTTAAAGAAATCTAGAATTTAGGTCTCAGTGCCATGGAATAAAAATAGATATTTTTTCCCCTTCTGGTTGCCAAATGTGAATAAAACAAACCCTACATAAAAATCACATTTCAGCATTGCTGTTCTTAAGGCTGATCCTTTCATAGGAGTTCTTTTCAAAGAATTTTTGTCACATGTATCATATCATAAATACTCAGACTGTTCAATAATACTACTCTAATATTCTGACCTTGGGATTTTGAGGTTTTTTTCTTTTTTATCTATGAATAACACCTATCAAATATCAATTCTTATACAAACGTCCTACATCTAGGTTTTAACTCAGTTAAAGAAGACAATATTTCTATCATATGAAAAACAGATCATATTTCATTTGGTGAAATGAGCTATCCACAAACCAAAAAAATGCCAGTGGAAGACTCTTAAAAATTTTTCCTTTGACGTTAAAAATTGTATTTCTGCTGTACAATGTTTTGTACACAGTGACCTCATAATCACAGAATTGTAGGTTTTGGAAGGGACCTCCAGAGATCATCGAGTCCAACCTCCAAAGACTTTTTATTTTTAACAATAAATGTACTATTTATTATCCCGGTCACGAGTGGTGTTCCCCAGGGGTCGGTGCTGGGGCCTGTCCTCTTCAATATCTTTATTGATGACCTGGATGAGGGCATTGAGTGCACTCTCAGTAAGTTTGTGGATGACACTAAATTGGCTGGGACTGTGGATCTGTCTGGGGGTAGCAAGGCCCTACAGAGGGATCTGGACAGGCTGGAAAGCTGGACTGAAGCCAATGGGATGAGGTTCAACAAGACCAAATGCCGAATCCTGCACTTTGGCCACAACAACCCAGGTAGCGCTATAGGCTTGGGGCAGAGTGGCTGGAGGACAGAATCACAGAATCACAGAATTGTAGGGGTTGGAAGGGACCTCTAGAGATCATCGAGTCCAACCCCACTGACAAAGCAGGCTCCCTACATCACGTCACACAGGTAGGTGTTCAGGCGGGTCTTGAATATCTACAGAGGAGGAGACTCCACAACCTCCCTGGGCAGCCTGTTCCAGTGCTCTGTCACCCTCACTGTAAAGAAGTTCTTGCGCACATTCGTGTGGAACTTCCTATGCTGAAGTTTCAGCCCATTACTCCTAGTTCTGTCCCCACGCACTACTGAAAAGAGACCAGCCTTGCCACTATGGCACTTCAGGTATTTATAAACCTGGATCAAGTCCCCTCTCAGCCTTCTTTTCTCAAGGCTAAACAGACACAGTTCCCTAAGTCTCTCCTCGTAGGGGAGATGTACCAGGCCCTTCACCATCTTTGTGGCCCTCCGCTGGACTCTTTCCAAGAGATCCCTGTCTTTTTTGTACTGCGGAGCCCAGAACTAGACACAGTATTCCAGATAAGGCCTCACCAGGGCAGAGTAGAGGGGGAGGATCACCTCCCTCGACCTGCTGGTCACACTCTTTTTAATGCACCCCAGTATGCCATTGGCCTTTTTGGCTACAAGGGCACACTGCTGGCTCATGGCCAACCTGTCGTCCACCAGGACGCCCAGGTCCCTCTCAGCAGAGCTCCTCTCCAGCAAGTCTTCTCCCAGCCTGTACTGGTGCATGCAATTATTTCTACCTAGGTGCAAGACTCTACACTTGCTTTTGTTAAACCTCATCCGGTTTCTTGCTGCCCAGCTCTCCAGCTTGTCCAGGTCTCGCTGAATGGAAGCACAGCCTTTAGGCGTGTCAGCCAATCCTCCCAACTTCGTGTCATCAGCAAACTTGCTGAGGGTGGTCACTATCCCCTCATCAAGGTCGTTGATGAAGATGTTGAACAAGACCGGACCCAGTACATACCCCTGGGGGACACCGCTAGTCACAGGTCTCCAGCCAGACACTGCACCGCCAATGACAACCCTCCGCACTCTGCCAGTCAGCCAATTCTCGATCCACTTCACCGTCCACTCATCTATCCCATACTTCCTCAGCTTTGTTATAAGGATGTCATGGGGGACAGTACCAAAAGCCTTACTGAAATCAAGGTAGACTACATCTACTGCTCTCCCCCCATCCACCCAGCTAGTGACATCTTCATAAAAGGCCACCAGGTTGGTCGAGCACGACCTCCCCTTGGTGAACCCAGGCTGAGTACTCCTAATAACCTCCTTTTCTCCCAGTTGCCTGGAGAGAGCCTGAAGGACTGTGTGGAGGAAACAGACCTGGGGGTACTGATTGATGCTCGGCTTAACGTGAGCCAACAGTATGCCCGGGTGGCCAAGAAGGCCAACGGCATCCTGGCTTGCATCAAAAACAGTGTTACTAGCAGGAATAGGGAGGTAATTGTCCCCCTGTACTCGGCACTGGTGAGGCCGCACCTCGAGTACTGTGTTCAGTTTTGGGCCCCTCACTGCAAGAAAGACATTGAGGCCCTGGAATGCATTCAGAGGAGAGCTACGAAGCTGGTGAGGGGTCTGGAGCATAGGCCTTATGAAGAGCAGCTGAGGGAGCTGGGATTGTTCAGCCTGGAGAAGAGGAGGCTCAGGGGAGACCTTATTGCTCTATATAACTTCCTGAAGGGAGGTTGTAGTGAGCTAGGGGTCGGCCTTTTCTCTCATGTAGACTGTGATAGAACTAAAGGCAATAGTTTCAAGCTGCGCCAGGGGAGATTCAGGCTGGACATTAGGAAGTATTACTTCTTGGAAAGGGTAGTCAGGCATTGGAATGCACTGCCCAGGGAGGTGGTGGAGTCACCGACCATGGGGGTGTTCAATAAACGTTTGGATGTTGTGTTGAGGGATATGATTTAGCTGGGAAGTATTGGTGATGGTTGGACTGGATGATCTTTTAGGTCTTTTCCAACCTTGATAATTCTGTGATTCTGTGATTCATTTAAAAACCATAGGGAGCAAATGAAGGTTTTTGATTCCACTGATAAATTCAACACCGATTCACTAAACAGTATCAAAATCTGTGTTGGACTACTTAATGACAGGTTATCTTTATTAGCACTTTTCCTTTTTATTTCTGGATATTTGAAGAGTTTTTCACTGGGTAAAGATCTGAACAGTTGTGGCAGAGTTCTCCCAAACTTGCAATGCATTGGCTTATATTTTGTTTTCAGTTCCACAGGCCTTTCTCATAGTCATGAATGTATACACACAATATATATATATGCATACAATGTGCATATACACACATACAAACAATGACAGTCATATGTTGCTCCAAAAGTAATGCTTCCTACTTATTTCCATCAAAACTACAACAGCTACAAAGAGCACATTAACACTGTTTGATAGTGCAAATCACCAGCTACAAAACACTATTTTTCAATATGGTCACCACCATTAGCTGATTCACGCAGATGAGATGCTCTTCATTTTATTGTGTGACAGCTGTCCATGACCATCTGGAAAGTGTCTTGTCTTTCACTTTGCTGTTGCCACTGTTGAAACACACCACCCACCAGCTCACTGTGCTCCTATCCACTGTTTGGTCTCCATAAATGTTCAGCAAATATCAGTGAGTGTCAGTGGGTGCAACTGTTTCCACATGGAGGAATTCAATAAAACATCTTTGCTTCATATGCACTTCCATGTCAGATGCCATTTGGTCAGACTGTCCCTCTGCTGCCATTTCTTGCACAGCAACTAAATGTAGTGAAATATTGGTGGGAAGGTTCAGTTTCTGCTGACATATCACCAAAATCTGTCTCTGATATTGTGAGCCACCATAATAAAATAGCAGGCGTTAGTTTAGGAGAAGCCCTCATATATTTACATACACACTTATACAAACATATATACACATTGCTCAGAATATCTGGCATCTTACCAAAAGCCCACTCTAGGAATAAAACACCTTATACATTTAAATTCTAGTAAGTACTTGCTAATGCAATGATTTTTATAAATAGATTTTCATAATTTTATTACAGTAAAAATGTATTGGATTTTTGGTTGTTGTTGTTTTTTGGTTTTTGTTGTTGTTGTTTGTTTATGATTTACAATCATAACATTTACAATCATTTTAACATGTAGATTTACAATTTACATATTATTTCAGGTAAAGTATTATTCATGGAATGGAACACCTCTCCTGTGATGAAAGGCTGAGTGACCTGGGGCTGTTCAGTCTGGAGAAGAGAAGGTTGTGCAGTGAACTGGTAGTAGCCTTTTAGTATCTAAATGGGAGCTACAGGAAAGAACAGAACAGGCTCTTTAGCAGGATCCGTGGTGACATATCAAGGGAAATGGCTTCAAGCTCAGGGAAGGTAGATGTAGGTTAGATATAAGGAAAACAGATTTTACAGTGAGAGTTTTGAGGCACTGGAAGAGGTTACCTAGTGTTGTGGTTTATGCCTCATCCCTGGAGACTCTCAAGGAGAGGCTGGATAAGGCCCCAGGCAACATGATCAAGTGGCGGTGTTCCTGTTCATTGCAGAGGAGTTGTACTAGATGGCCCTTAGAGGTCTCTTTCAATTCTACGGATTCCATGATTCTGTGTTGTTTCCCTGTGTGCTGACAAGATTTCATGTAATGAGACATTATCTGACACTCTAAGTCTGTATTTTAAATACAGACTGGTCTATTCACACTGGCCATTTTTCTAACCACCGGATAATGACAAAAGCCTCTGCAGAGGCTAGAACTACATTTCTGTTTCTTTGCTTTACTGGGTTTGAAAGATATTACATTTATGTGGGGTTTTGTTGCACTCTTTTTTGGTTGGTGGTTTTTTGTTGTTGTTGTTTTTTCTGCTTTATACTCAGAAGCTACATTGCTACTGTGAGACCCATAACTACGGAAAAAACATTGGAATATTACCAAGACCTTTACTGGCAGTCAGAAATAGCCAATGGTGTGAAAAACTAATGTCCTCAATATGGTTTATAACAATCTATGTCAGTGTCAGTGCTGTTCACTGTGCCTGCTACTACCAGTAAGAATTTCCCATGGTGATCTGCTATTACTCTCTCTGCTAATTCTTGTCTATTAGTCATCCAACTTTTTATTTTTATTTTTTTTACACTAAACACACTGTTGTACATATTCTAGAAAAGATCACAATGACATAACTACTGATGACTAAGTGTATTAATGAATACCCTATAAATATTCACTAACATGTTGCCTCTCTCCACTGAAAGATATGTTAAGTCAGCATAAAACACCAATTACTTATGTTGTCCAAAGTGCACAATGTATATAATACATCACTGAGCATGCATGATAACACATCACTATCTCTGGAGTGTAAAGATGCTAAATCTTCCATTGTCAATTCCTCATCATGAAACAGAAGGTCAATTTGTTCTGTTATCCTATGTCAATTACAACCCCTAAACTACAGAATACTCAACCATTTCCCTTTAGACAGTGGCCATACATCTTATTCTGTGCTTGTCCAGACCTCTGACAGAGAACTTTATCATATCAAAACAGCTAAAATAAAATCTTAATATAATGTTAAGAAACAGCTACTTTGTCAGAATTATCTGAACAAACTAAAACTCAGACTTGCAAAAAACTTCACTGCCCCGGAAAGAGAGCTTACATTTACTGATGATGATGACCATCAAAGTCTTAGGTCACGATAGCATACTTTATTAAAAATCAAACCCACTCCCAAGATGAAAGATGAAAGGGAAGAGTCATCTTCCTGAAATTTGACAACACATCAGACACTGCATAGTTATTATTCTATAAAGACTTTGTCCATTATACCAATGGTGAATCTTTTTCCTTTGGTGTAACTATGGGTACTCACCTCCCCCCTCTAAATCTAGACTTTATTCTGATCAATAACAATTTTCAGAAAAACTCCATCAATACCACGAGGTCTAAACCTTTAGGACAATCACGACAAAATAACAATGTATTCTAAGGATGTGGTATCACCATTTATCCAAAATTTGCTCTTGTATTTCCTTTGAACCTTTTATCCAGTATCTTTCATTCCCAGAACATGGACAGCAGCTGCGTACTCCCTATTATCTCCACACTGTATGAGTTACAGAGAACACAGAATGGCAAGATGAAACTGAACAACCCTCAAATGAGCAAATATATCCTCTTTTGTTTGAGTAGGAAAATCTATGGTAATCTTAGTTTGAAGAAGTGAAGTTTCAAAAGAAATAATACAATTTTTAAGTTCAGAGGAAAGACTGCCTTTTTTTTAATTCACTTCATCAGGGCAGAAGAGGCAGAATAGTCTCAGTATTACCATCCTCAAATTTGAACTGGAAGCAAATCTTATAATCTGGTAAATTCTCCTTTTGCATATGCACACTAATGCACGAGGAGACTGAATGTATACATTAATTACATGGATACCATTCAATTTTGCTGTTCCATAACACTGAGGTGCCTACGAGTGAAGTGGCACAGCAAAGGAGTTCGGTGGGAGAGATGCATGGAGAAGTTGGGACAGACAAAAAACTAGTTGCATTCAGTAGCAATATCAGATACTAAGATCAGATTCTCCTTCCCCAGATTATGAAAATTAAGCTCAATATAACTTTCAGCTCAAGAACAGTGTTCACCTGTAAATCCATCTCATCCTGTGCTTATCACAAATACTCTCCTGTACCTCCTATGGGAAAGTGGTAAGAGTTCTGTGGATAAACACTGCTTCTTAAGTGGCTCACAAAGTAGTCTTGGTGAAGAAACATGGAGGACAGAAATATTTCTCTCTCAGCTTTTTATAGCTTTCCCATGACATTCCCCAAGCCCATATAACCACTTTGCACTTCTCAAACTACAAAACTGTATTTTAATCAGGAAATTGGCAACATATACTATGAATAGTGAGTGAATTAAAATAATGTCAGAATGGAAAGTGTAACTGTAGCATAGAACACTAAATGCCCACAACTTAAATCAAACATCCTCTAGTTTCTGAGTCCCTAAAACGAGTACAAAGACTACAATTTTGTATCCATGAAATGATTTTATGAATATTGGACAACTTGCTTTTGCCCTGACACTCCTTCCTGTACCACAGCCTATTAACTTCTGTTAGCGTATGCATTTTAAAGATATCTGTGGATGTTTTAAAGCCTTTGAGAGAGTTTGTGCATTTGTGTGCACACATGAACTTTCAGTATCTTCTGTAACATTTGGCCTGCACATGGAGAAACCTGTGATTTAAAGCTAGCAAAAAATTACCAGACAGGCCCTGAAGAAACACACACAGATTAATGTGCCAAGGGACAGTTATTAAAAAAAGAGAAGGAGGTTTCTTGCACTTGGTCAGTGGGATGTAGCTTATTGACTATGTTTTTGTTGGGAGCCCCAGTTTTGTACAAGTGACTGAGGAAACAGTTCTGTTATTTCTATTTTTTCAATGATCAAGACAAATGTATGAAGACTGGATTTTTCAGAAGTAACTAATTACTTTGAATGCTCCCTTTCTAAAGAGTCTCATTTTTTAAGGATATGTGACAAGCCCTTACTTAGAATAATTAAAAGTCATTTTTGAAGCATGAAACATCAAGAAGTTATTTTCATTCACAGTATTTCATACTCAGACTCTCTGTGACATAGCACAAGCTACCACTCTTTTAGTGACTATGAACAAACAAAGATCTCAAATGACGGAAGTGTTTGGCACACAATAACAAAAATTCAGGTTGTATCCTTGGTCACTTAGATTAGATGGTATCTACAAGATTTAAAAGCACTTATGCATTTCACACAGCTTTTTCTTCTGAAAGAGTCCTCAAAACAATTCATGTTTTATGCAGCTGGGCAGCATTTTCAGTGAATTATGTGCTAATTTTGAGCCCAAATGGAAATGATTTACAAATTCAGGTTGAAATCAGCAATAGTTTGGTTGAAAAAGAAACCTAAATTACTTAAAAGCCTAAGTGAATCTTTCTAAATTATGTTCCCATTTCAAAATTCATTTCTAAAGAAAAAGAAGGAAAAAGCCATTTATTTTAAAACTCAACAAAATATTTTGATCAGTGATGACAGGGTTATACCTGATTGTAGAAAATCATTTCAGGTCACAATGAAATTATTTTATCTATATTATTTTCACTGAAAAGACACACATACACACACAAGTCAGTACATAAAATTCAGCTCCACCAAAAAATCCTCTCATTCTGAGAACAATTCCTCATTTGCCTTTACTGCAATCTTGTTAATTCCCAAATCCAGATTTTCTGAAATACAAAAAGGGTCAACTCTACCCCACATTTCTGACCAAGTTTTTCTGTCCACTTACTCTTTTTCTCCCTCACTCGCCTCTTCTCCATCTGTCCGTCTGCAGCTGGATGTCATTCTTTTGCTGGGGCTGCTCTATCGATCTGGAAGGCTCCTGAATCCCTGAGTCACATCCTCTCCCTAAATCTCCCCTTCCTTTCTTCTTTTTAGTTTATCTGTTCCATGGCTTTTTCACGCAGTGAGGATGCTACAAATAATTTACATCGTTCCGCAGCTGTGTATCTTGTGATAAAGCACCATATTTAAACTCAGGCAGTGATTTCACAAACATCATCTGTGATCCTGTTATTTTTCACTGTTCTATGAGGGTGGTACCAGTTTACCAGTTAGAATCACTAACTGCAGTTGGCAAAAATGCATGCATTTCAAAATGTCTTCAGCTTATATACACAAATTAACTGCCAGCATTGTTTCTTCTCTTAGTATGAGAGCTGCAAAAAGTTTTTCAGAGAACTGAATACAGAAGGGTGCTTCAAAGTAGAAAAAAGAGCTCTCAAAACACACATAAATTTATATAAACAAAGATTAAACCAGATTAAGCAGGATCTACATTTGAAAGCCTTCCTGGGGGTGTATGGCTTTCTTTTTTTCCTTTTCTTTTTCTTTTTTTCACTCTTTGAGGAGCAAGTTTGTAATTACCTGCCACAGAACAAAATAACAATGGTGTCTGGAAAGAATGCATTATTTAGAGAGAGTGACTACTTAAGAAAGAAGCTTTCATCACAGGATATATTCTGTGGAAACATACAGTTTACCTTGTACTATGAGCTATTTTACTGTAACGTGATTTTTATCTCAACACTCAGTTTTCAATGAAAATAACCAATGACTAACTGACAAGCCAGCCTACCCCCAAAAAACAACTTACCCCCCCTCAAAAAAAAAAAAAACAACAACAAAAAAAAACCCACAAACCTCTAAAAAGAAGTATTGAAGCTAGTAAAAAAGAAATATTGAAACTACTTTGCTAATTTGTCTTGAATTAAATGATAAAGCAAAGCTCACAAGTGACCATTTTCCAGTCACACCATATCATGAAAAAACTTACTTGACAATACAGATTAACATTAACTTGTATTTAGGGACTCTTTACTCCCAGACATTATGATATAAAAGCACTTAATAAGTAACAGTCTCCATGGTATGAAGGTGTGAAATATCAGTTTCCAATAATGGTGTCTTGAATACCGAAGATCAATCACAGAAAATTCCCATCAGCCTCAGTATCAACTTTTTCCATTACAGGGGCATCGTTAACATAACCCAAACTGTTTGTCTTTCCACTTAATAGGGATACATGAGACCAAACTCTTAATTTCAGTGCAGTTGCTGGAGTATATTAGGTCATTCTCATTCTGAGTCATTTGAGTTCCTGAAGTGAGCAGCAAGAAATGTTTCAGGGCCAAATCTCTTACTATTGTGAATACTATCAGGCCAGACACTCTCCTGTTCAGTTTTACGTGGAGAAGGCAAGCTAGGGAACACCATCAGGAAGCCATTTATAGCTCCCTAATTTGGTGAGCACCTGGCTGAGACTTTGCAGAGCACAGCTGCAGTGTGCCCTGACACCCCTTCTTTTTGCCTCCAGGATGCAATGGAAGTGTGCTGGGACAACTGGGTGCAGTGAAAAGGGCTTCATGCACCTGATCTTCACTGCTTAGGTAGGAGCAGGTTCCAGGGCTTTCATCTGCACACCACAGCAAAGGTGGTCTGTATGAAGTCAGTGTATCTGATGAGGTGGGAAGGAGATCAAACGGAATAGGAAAATTCCAGAAGAAGACTTCTTGTTGATGCTGCCATTGCAAACAGTGCACACAAGACAATTAATCCTCACACATTGCCATGGCATGGCTACCAAGCATGAAGCTTCCATCCTGAGAACTATATATGGGGCTTCTTTTTCGCCTTACATGTATAATAATAATGTAAATAATAATAACGTAAATAGTGTATTTACATTATTGTTAATAGCCATCTGTCTTATAGAGCTTCCTTTTTTCTCTGCTTACAGTGCTGTAATCCACAGTGTACCTTCTCCCTATAGCTACAAACACACTTTTCAGATTGCTCTTTGAAAAACAAGAAAAAAAAAAAAGCCCCTCAACTCCCTTCCTCTAAAAATACAAAACAACTCCATAGCAGGTGGAGTCAGAAAAAAAGCAAATGATTTCAGGCTTTTTATTCACTCTGCAATATTCCCCCAACACAAATGTCAAACTGCAGGTGCATATGAAATACTTCTGTTATGACAAGAGCTGCGTATCTTTGTAACCAGTGCTCCTCATAACGATGTGTGAACTAAAATCTAACTGGAATAAAATGGACAAAAGCCAAAAAAGTCCCAAGTGGCAGTCATGTACAGAAGAGCGACTAAACCATAAGAGAACAAAAGATCACACAGATGATGGTCCAAAGGGAATCACGATTTCCCTTTGTTTCTTAAACTTCAGGGTTTCAAGAACAGTGTCTGTACAGTAATGGGATTTGAGTTTGTGATACTGAAGGATGCTGGGTGGAATCACAGTCATAACAGTGAATCACTGCAGTGAAGCAAGGGGCATCAGAGACTGGGATAAGAGTTCAGGCATAGAAATCAACGGATTCTTAACGGTTGCAGCTGGCAAAGTTTACATCTTTGTTACTTTCATTTAATAATCACAATATGCCACTACCAAAAAGGCATGAATCCAACCCAAGAATCTGGAATACTGAGACTTTTCAGAAGCAGCAAACACCGTGCTTCCACCTTAGGTGTCCAGTTCCAGGACTTTGTACTCCAAGACTGTAAGCTCCTACATAAACCCATTATTAAACCTATTAAACTCAATGACAACTTGAATGTTTGCTTTCACTACCCCTATGGGAATGCTCTACCTTATTCTAATTGTCAGACTAAGCCTTTCTCTGAACAGTTTTCCTATGTCTTTACTTGTAAAAGTGCATCTTACACTCTGAAACACGCCCCTTTATTTACAGGGAGCAAAAATAATCACTGTAACTTCTGCTTTGGGAATTTAAACAAGACTTGCCCTTTATAAACAGTATATCTAGCTAGGAGAATGTAAGACTGACTGCATCACAAACTGGAAAATCTTAATGAGTTAGTTACAACAGAAAGAAAAGCAGATATACATTGTACATAGGTACAAGCTATGAACAAACTAAGACAGGTGATCAGGTTTCGAACCCATGCCAAAGGGAGTGCTACTGTTCTTTGTATTCTTTGCACTTGTTTAAACAGGCAATGCTATCTCCACCCATTTGATGTTCGCACAACTCTGGCAAATCAGACAATGAGAAAGGCTAAGAGTTCATGCTTACAGTGTATCTCCTTCTACTAGCAGTATTAGTATTATTTTTGCTGTGGTAACACAGAGATTAGAATGAGATCTGTAAGAAGCTGCATAAAAATTTCATATAGGTTGCTAATGCCATTCAGTAATTTAAGTACATGTACAGTAGCCCATGGAGAAGTGGTATGCCAATGACACTGCAAGAACAAGAACTCGGAATAGCCTTATTAATAGCCTAATCAGTTTGTGACCAGAAATCACCTCTATATCATGCATTTGTCTCCTTTTAACATGACAATTTTCATTATGAGCAAAAACTTTCCCATTTTTATCAGTTATGTAATAAGAAGATAACACAAATCCTTCAGCATAATTTGGCATCTGTAGTTAGATATAGCTTATCTTCGGATTGGCTGTATATATATTTACAGTGCACTCACTTTCACTGAGTAATAGTTCCTGGTACATCTCTTCAGTTCCTTCTCACATAGATGAGAAGAACCTCCTACCCTACTGATTTCAAGTGTCTTCAGATGCATGTTTTATCTTATTTTCATTAGATTATGAAGTCTCTTCCCCCAAGTGACTAATACAGGTGAAATTCATTACCACTAAACCCAATCAGATGAAAAGTGAGTGCCTCATCCCATGTAGACAGGTGGGATGAACTGCCATCTAGAGGTGCCTGTGCTGTTTCTCTTCACTGAAATCAGACTGTACAACCTGCTTAGACCATAGGCATAACTGAATAGATAGCTAAAATTAGGCAAGATGATCACACTCCTGACACCTCCAGGTATTCAGAAAGACCCCATTGCTTTGGGATTTTTCTGTCAATCTCCTCCAGATATTTTTAGATTTGCATCTTTACTCACTTTCTCAGAGTATAGCAACCTATTAACAGTACACTGCAACAGACAGACAAGAACTTCAATGTATAATGTTAAAATGCCCCAGTTAGGGATCAGTGATACAGAGGAATATCCTCGCCCTTTGACTGCCTTGGTTCTTGCATGCTTATCCTCAGGCACAAGGCTTGATAACTTGTTAACTGTGCAGGAATTACATTTGTTTTACAGTTCAAAATTTGGACACAAACCACGGCTTACAAGGGGGGATTGCAGTCCTTCATTCTTCACAAACTGCTTTGTGACCTTTTTAACAAAATGCAATGTCAGGATTGTTATATTAAGTTAACACTAAGTTTTTTTTGTAATCTCCTCTGCAAGAATCATTTAATAACACCTTTCCACTGAATCAGCCCAGAATCACATTCAACATCCTTGTGAAAACTGCCCTATACATTAATGTGTTGTTCCATGCCACTGACTCGGCTTTCTTGTTAATTTAAGAAATAGCTCAAGCCTACACAGACACGGCTCGCTGACTCTGTTTTGTAAGATTTCCCACACATTTCTCTAGAAATTAAAGTTTCTTGCTATGCTGGGGTTAAGGTGCAGTGGGAAGGGTGTGGGCAAATGGAGAAGGGAGATGACATTTAAAAATGCTTTATAAAACACCAGATGTTGCAGAACCAATGGAGTGGGGCAATGTATTTGGAATTATCAAAAGAAGAGAGTTGTTTGTCCGCATTTTTAAAAACTCATGGGATACTTTTAAGTCACTTAGTTGTGGTCTTTGTGAGTGTGAAGAACATAGCAAACGCCCTTATAGATTTGATATTTAAATGACATGCACAACAAGGGAACTGCTTGATGTGGTTCAGCATTTGCTCTTGTTACACTCTGCTATGCTGTAAACATTCCAGCTGTGTGAATAATACAAAAACTATGCAAAAGCATTTTGCCTTCTTAGTGTATCTTTCTAGTATGCATTTTAGTTCGATATAGCTGTCAGGGGCACACTGCAACATGACTCTGGAAATATGCTAGTGTATAATTCCAATAAGCTGATAAGAAGATCATGCTTTCTAACTTTCAGCTTCAGTTTCAAAAACGCTATAGCCTGAAGCCCGAGAGTTACATAGATTTCTATTTCACAGTAATGTGCAGGATCATTTCTATAAATTTTATTTCAGTTGGAAAAGAAAATATTTTAACACTCAAGCATCCCTTCCTTCTGATCACTACAGAAAAGACCACGCTCACTTAAAATCAATCCATTCTCACACATTTAAAGAGCAGTTGATACTATATGCAATCTGACAGATATTTTTGTTGGGAAACAATTCTGCTTGCATATTACATCATTTCTGTATTGCTCTAGAAATGTCCTGTAGGGGTTAGGAGACAATCAGAAATCTTGAGCTCTGAGTTCACTCTACCACTAACTGACTGTGTTCTTTTAGACAAGCCATCTAATCTCTCTGTGCCTTGGTTTTCCCATCAGTAAAAATCAGCAGTTACAAATATTCAGCTCTCTAAAAGAAGTGTTGTGAATGCCAAAATATAGTACAACTCTGAAAAGTGACTATGCAAAAAGGCATCTTCTGACTCAAAGAGCCTCTCCCTCAATGAAATCCACACATGAATTCACATCACTCATATACTACACAAACCCCATTTTGAGCACTTAAGGAGAACACTGCTATACAGTGGGCTTGTGTAGAGTGATGGATTTCACTCTCCAGAGGACACTCAGCCACATATGCTGACTTCAGTGGCTAAAAAATATATTTTTATTGATTTTACTCTTGATGGTCATGCAAAACATAGCTGAGACTGACGCAGCTGCAGATTCCATTCCATCCCATTCCCTTTCAATACAATCATTTACTGTTCTCTCACATAGAGCAGCAACAGTGAAGCAACACTATCAAAAATGATGGAATTGTGCCACAATCCTCAAGGGAAAGAATCTGAAAGCAGAGTGATAATATAAGCCTTGAAGCAAATTGGACTGCACAGGTGTAAATAACTTGGTCAGCAGAATCTTTATAACCCGTGATGATGAGTTCATTCAGCTTTCAGACCAATGGCTCACTTTGCAAAAAAACCCTTCTTTTTAGTTTCAAGCAGCAATTACTTGGTTGTGAGTTACTGAAGACAACTAACATGAAAGGTTTCAACACCCTTTCTGCAGCAGCTTTTAAAAAAAACTTTAATGTATCAATACTTGAGAAGAACTGTAAAAAAACACAGAAAGTATTAGAATACCTCTCCTTTGGGTTTTCGGCCCTATACAGGAAAGCAAACCTTAACTTCTTAAGAATTCATCTGCTTCTTACATTCTCATTGTTTGTGTTTATGACATAATCATTTCCACAGCAACAAATTAGGAGAAATCAAGAATTACAGCCTGAGACGAGGCCTGTAAGGAGCAAATGAAATCATACAAAACATGTAGGATATTTTTTAATGGTCTTCCATCTAGTTAACAAAAAGAAGAGTAAGGAAGGAATAACAAACTATAAATAATTTTAGCTTCTTTTAATTGAAGAGCTAATTTTCACCTAACACAAGGCTGTGGCTTTTATTCACTGGCCCATTTTTTATTCGCACATTTAAGAAATAGAAATGGCTGGACCAAGTCAGATCAAAAGTCCAGGCAGTTCAGTGACCAAGGTAGAATATGACTTTGTAGAGGTGAGAAATAAGTGGAGATACTTTTCCAGCATACTCTCACATTAATGTTCAGGCATAGACTTCCTACGGATGTTACTGAGCATGAGACAATCAATACTACTTTGCTTAATGCCACTATATGAAGGCACATATGAGTCTTTCCTCTGCAAATGTCTGAATCTCTGGTGGACTTGGAACAAAGTGAGAGAAAGGCACATTCCTCATGTTCTTTAGTGCTTACTATTAGTCATTAATTATTGCTATAGAAGACTGCCAAACATCAAAATGATGAGAAGTTTTTTAACTTTCTGGGCAGACTAAGTCTTCTTGATAGTGGTGGTCACAAGAGACAGGAAGAAGTCTGAACATTCTTGATCTTCAGAGTAAGTAGGAAATCAGCTGAATGTGGAGGGACCACACATATTCTCCTGGGAGAAGGGTGCTGGCAGCCTTGTGTAACACACATAACACACAGACCTTTTTTGGCTCATGCACAAAGGAACAAGAGAATCAGCTCTAAGAAAGTCACACTCCTCGACAGATGCAAGTCATTGCAACTCTGTATACCATATGTGGGGAGTGGTAAGGAAAGGTCTGATTACAAAGAGCAAAAGAGGGAAAGTGACGGAGCCCTGGCAAATGGGTTCCTCCTGAAGTAGCAAAAGGCTTAAAAACCACATGCCATGCCAAGTCAGCCCAAAGAACTTTTCCTGCAGCCAGGTGAGCTCTCGGGCAGATTAAACAAAGAAAAATGAACAGAAGGGCACTGACAACAAAAGGACAGAAGTCAGCATAAAACCCAGTGAAATGAAGTCTTCTGAATGTCAGCCTGTACTTGTTAACCTAACTTGAACTCCCCACGTGACTACTGTGGGTCAGGAAACCAAGCAATTACAAGCAAAGATCTACTGCTCCTTGCCCACATGAGGTAAGCAGTACTTCTTGCAGCAATGCTCCGTGGCAATGAGAACCTGGTTTTGAAAATGCCCCAAAGTGTTTCACATTAATGTGCAGATCTACCAGTGTGAAAGTTGCCTGCTTTCAGATAGAGTAGTTTACTCTGCTTCCTAGACAGGGATTATACTGTTAAAATATGCCATAAACTCAGATGTAAGGCTAAGATTCTCCCATTGTGTCTACAGAAAGTCTTTGCCAACCTGCATCTATCTGATAACAGTGATGATTATGGGGAACAAAAAGCCCATGTCAACTTAGCTTTGCTATCAAAAGCTATGAAATAAAATTCTACTTTTTTTTCTTTCTTTTTTTTTTTTTTTTTTTTTCTTGGGGAAAAAGAATATGACCTATAGCAACAGAACCTGGAAGCCATGTTTGTCTAGGAGGCTTTGTCATTAGAGTTTAGCCAGAAAATGACTTTCAGTGTTAATAAACTTGGGAAATGTTCTAAGATATTGCACCAACGTTAACAGAAATTGGAAAACAAGGAGCTGAATCCCACTCATTGGCTGGACTTTTGTCACTAACTTCAGTTGGGACAGGTTTTCACTTACAAATCCACAACCAATACAGTAAATTTTCTGATCTAGGTAGTTAAATTCAGATATCCAGAACTAACCACACACAATTTCAGACACAAACAAAATAGAAGAAAGTTAGTCCATTCTACTTAAACATAGACCTACTACAAGTAAAATCCTTGGCATGCAATTCAGGCTATTTATTTTCATGCTGTGGTGATTTGTTTCATAAGGACTTCCGCAGATTTTTACTTTTAGTCATAAAAATAATGCTGTGTTATGTTTAATTTATAAACTGTGCAAGAACTATGTTATGATCTAAGGTTTCTGCTTCATTCCTCTTTGATATAATGGAAGAGTTTAGTCCTTCTCATGGTGAAATCAGTATTGTCTTTGTTGCAGATTGCCAAAGGGCTATATTCTTGGGTTTGTGTACCATCGTCTAAAAGATGGTGTCTCCATCTCAAACCACAGACTACCACAAACTCACTCACAAAAAAAATAAAATTATATATATATATAAAGATTAAAAAATCCTAAAACACGTTGAAATAATAAAAATATTCATTTGGATTATTTAAAATCAAATAAAAGTTTTGAAATCATCTGAAGTTTTCAAAATTTTCAAAACAGCATCCTCATTAAACAAATTATCATTAAACTTGTCTTAAATAAAGCCTTCAACATCAAACAGTACTAGGCATTTATCTTCAGAGCAGTACATTACAGGTGACCTCTAGAGATTGGAAATAGGATTACATCAACAAACCTTTCACTTTAAAGTGGTGGACGGTGAGAGATGAAAGAGTGCTCTCCCTAACATTTCACAGTGCTACTGGCTCAGGTTTAAAGGAAGTATGCAACCAGGTATTCCCTGTCACATTCTAATCTGCAGTACTGACACAGACGTGGAAAGGAAAAGCCTTTGAAAATGATACATGCAGATGATAAAAAAAACCTGGAGAGCTATGAGAAACGTGAGGGAGAATACAGATGAAGAGATAAAGAGGAACCTTTACAATGAACATGGTCATATACTTATGCCATCAGCAATAACTCAAGTCTGTAGCTTTACGGATTAGCTTCAGATACAATGATATTAGCGTTTGAGGTTTAAGCTTAATACCCATACTTGTTGTCTCCTTGTTTCTGTAAATATTTTAAATATGCAGTCTGCTTTTCCCAGCAGGCGAGGCATAAAATTACTTTTCTGGACTGTATTTGAAAAACATAATAAAATAAATTCAAAGATTTAGCAGACAAATAAAACATGTTAAACAATTTCAGTCTTGATATTCCCTTTCAGTATTCAGATGGTCTCCTGGGCATGCTGAACTGGTTTGAATAGCTCCTGTTTACTGCAGCTAGAAATTTCTATTTACTTCTTACTTGATATTTTTGGTCCAGCACAGAAAGTGTAGCAGCTGCTGTCCAACTATACTATAACTTGATGGCTATATTATAAATAAGCACACCACATTCAAAGACCTCCAAATGAAACTCATGGTGAGACCTATGCTCTTGAAAGAACTCTGATAACATCCCATCACTACTTTTTAGGGATCCATACAACCCCTGATGAACTAGTCTGATTCAAACAACTTGAGCTCAGTCTACAGAGCTTACAAAGTAAACAGTTATGTTGTATGTCATGTCACAGCACAATTAGAATACTCAGTATTTGGTAAATAGACAGAAATGACAAGAAGAGACTCTTAAGCATCATCAGTCTTTGGGTATGGAAGCACTAACACTTAAACAAGCATACACCAAGAAAGCCTGATCACTAAATTATCCAGTGAAACATCTGAATAATGAAATACAATCCAAATTCAACTTGGTGAAAATGTGATGTTATCCCACCAATCTCACTGTCCAAAACAAAGACAGTGACTAACAAAGTGATCCACCATTTTCCTCTAGCTCTATACCAGTGGTATGTAATGAGTAAAATACGTATTCATAAACTCAGTGAATATTACTCACTACTACTAAGTGACATGAAAAAAAAAAAAAAATCTTAGCGGTATTCTACAATAGTTTCTGATATTTCTAAAAGCTTTACAATGCCACCTGAGCTCTGAGTTTGGTGGTACACTGACTACAAGCCCATTGTTAGTTCTGCAAAACAGAAGATATGACCCTCGGTTACCAGACACTTCCTTAATTCCTCATAATTAGAGTTCTCCTGGAAGAGAGTTCAAATCTGACCACAACAGTTAAGGGAAAAAACTTGCATTCTAATATAAAATACACAAATTGGAAAATAAATAGAACCAACAAGTACAGACTCAGTACTACTTGATTTGTTTTCCCCTCCAACATTCCAGTAATGTAAAACCAGTGTATAAGGTAGAAAATCATTTTTCAGTTTCAGGAAATATCATTACTAGCTGCCAAAAGTCTATCCATATAATAAGAACTATTTGCTAAAGTTGAACACCTGCAGTTTTATAGAAGGCCTCCGAGGACAGCTGGAAGTAAGTATTCCAGTCTACTGATACAGCAGCCAATCAAAATCTGAAGGTTTTGTCTCCAAAAACAACATATTTTGCTAGCTAGAGTTACATGTGCACATACAAACATTTTATTTAGACAAACAGATAAAAAGAGCAACCTTTTGAATATGATATAATGCCCTGCATGCAAAAACCAAGACTAATGAATGAGGTCTTAGCCACATCCTAAAAGTACAGTTTCCTGCTTCCAAAATGCTCTTGGAAACAGTCCAGAGTGCTGGAAGTTTGCATCTCAGCAAACTGTCACACAAATATGTGCATGTTAGTTGCCTTCCCAAATACAAGGCAATCGTTTTGAACAGTTCGAGGAAAATCATTAGTGTAAATGAAATATTTTCCTCATAATACATATAAACAATACATCCACTCCTATCTAACACTGCTGTTTCGAGTCCTACCACCATTTCAAGCATTAAAAAGATACACTTCTCATTATTTGGCAAATGACCTCATTAGCACAGTTCTGCTCATCTAATTTAGTGGCAGCCATGCACTGTTAGTATAAAGGCTAGGCTTCTTTACAGAAAGTTCACCTAGAAAATATTCAGACCCTTATATGTGAAAGTCAGCATACACTTTAAGAACTAGTGATGCACTCTCAGTTTCGTTCACATGGACAAGGTAAACTAGGACAGAATATAACCAGAGTTTAAATATTTAGAAGCAGCAAGAAGGGAATTCTCTCTTTAATCAGTGTGACAAGGGAGAAGAAGTATTTCTACTGCTCCATTGCCAGCCTCCTTGGCTGATGCAGTTTTTTTCTCAGATCTCTATGTGCTTTAACTAAGTGCTTCATATTCACATGGTAGATACGCCTCCAGTAACTAACCCTCAAGTGACCAATATTTTCAGGATGTTACACTAGAGATAAACAGGTATTGCATGAAACTTCTTTCTCCTGAACTTCTTGTTTGGCTGTTTGGAGATTAGCTGAAATGACAGATGCTGTTTAAGCTGTGGTCTGCTCCTCACCTCCTCCAGAGGTCATGAGCCCAGGCACGCACAATACAGATCTTCTTTTCCCTCCTCTACTGAAATGAGAAAGCAACCTATCTTTGAAAACATGATTTTGAACACACAGTTTTGCTGACTGCCAACCAGGTTCTATGTCACATAAACTGCACGTAGAATCTCCTGTAAAGAGAAGGATCTAGAATACATGTGCGGACACTCTAGGAGTTTGAGACTGGAAAAAGAAAATATATATGAAATACTTGATGGATAGAACAGGTGCTAATAAAGCCAGAAGGAGCATTCATTCCTGAACTAAAATAAATTCAAGTTACTTCTGTGTGAATAAGACCAGCTCAGCTCCTACCTGTAGGTAAAGAAAACGAATATTATGCACTATCTTCCAAACTTAAAGGCTGAAACGAGTGTTGCTACCTGCCGAAAAAGTAACTCAAATGTGTTCCCTGCATGGTGAGATGTTGAAAATTGAGCCATTAGGTAATCTGAGGCAGTTCTCCATGTACTACAGGGTGGTCACTACTCATTTCATATGCATTGTCAAGATGTGAATATGGGAATGGTTTGAAGAGAAGCTTCAATAACTATGCACTGACAGATCCTCCATGTATGCTCAGACTTGTCTTCGCCTCAGCCATTAGTGAGTCATATTACAGCATATTCACAGCTCTCCAGTAGAGCACTGTAAAACTGATTTAAACCACAAGTTTATCTTCCTGTGAGAAATACTAGCTACTTTTCTTCTTCTAAAAAACAGGCTCATGTCAGACAAGCTCAGCTATTTCCTCAAATAAGACTCAAGCAATAGAGGAGATGAAGGTCTAAAAGCAATTAAGAAACTTCAAAAGAACATTCAATGAAACACTATTCTTATTTTACTGACTGTGTGCCAACAACCACATGCTTCTCTATGATATCAAATGATATAACATTGTGCAATCTGAATTCCCAGATTTTCTGAGTGAAGCCCTCGGATCAACAAAGTCAGACAGCTCCACAAAGTCAGACTCTGTTGAGTGCTTTTTTGAGGCCAGATATCATGTCTGCTATTTTGGGAACTTATATTCTGCACACCAAATATCTGTAGATACAAGCCCAATAGAACACAAGAAAAAGAATGCAGTCACCATTAAATACACACAGTTTTTCATAGAATCACAGAATGATCTGCATCAAAACAGATCATCATCATGTAGTGCAAGCCAACCTGCCATGGCCAGGGACACCTTTCACTAGATCTGGTTGCCCAAAGTCCCATCCAGCCTGGCCTTGAATTGTACAGATGAGGCATCCACAGCTTTCCTGGGTAGCCTATTTCAGTGCCTCACCACCCTCACAGTGAAGAATTTCTTCCTTCTCCAGGCTGAACAAGCCCAGTTCCCTTTTTTATTCTGTTGAAATTTGAAGTACATCTCTTATACTCTCCACCAGTAAATATATTTCATTTGGATTATGAGAATTACCCACAAAATTTAACAGAAATGATCTCAGTACTAAATAGTAACATTATCTGTGGTAAACACTGAACAGTGACTGGAATGGTCACTGCTATTAGCAATGTTTAAAATACATATTGGTAAACCTACAGAAAGGATACAGTTATCCACAACAATACATAGCCCCTTTTATTCTGTAACTGTATATCATAAATATAAATTATTTTTTTATCAATTTTTATTTATTTTGTTATTGATGATTATTTATTTTCTCCATCATAAGTAATAACCTATTTCTCGCATTGGGGTTCCGTAAAAGTCCAGAATGATGCCTTTCTGAGTAGTTAGAAAGAGAACTCCTTAGACTGTGCACAGGCAAATGTAGGCTATCACAGAGGCACCTACCTTTAAAGGGTTGCATTTAAGAAATTATTTCTAATTACATTTTTAAAAGTTAGAAATCTACAATTAGTGCAACATTAATTCCATATTTTGATCACAGCAAAAGCAGGAAATTCAGAGTTGACATTCCCACAGCAACCTCAACTACGTCCCATTGTGTATATTCATTTCAACTGAGTCTTTCTATGACCTCATAACATGTGTGAAATGAAGGAAGGTGCTAGGAAAAAAAATCCTAAAATTCATCTAAATCAGATATATATTGTTAAGTTCCACTATCGTGGCACTAGTATTTGAGTACAGATGTCATTCTTCAGAAAAATTATACATGTTGTTTAGTCCACACATTTATTGAATATTTTTGTCTGTGAATTCGTATGTTCTATCAACATATCTGGTTGCTCACCTTTTACATTAAGATGGTTTCTTTAACCAGACCTAGGAGAAGTTCATCTAAGCTTATGAGCTCTGACTCTGTAGCACACAGACTTGCCTCTTTTCCCTCTTGCTCTGGATTTCACGTTAGACTGGATACAGACACACAGAAATATGAATCTATCCCAGATCTGGTATGTACATCCTAATAAGACCATTTACTGTAGAGAAGGTAAATGTCATGTAGTTCCTTCCCTTGTGGGTTTTCAGGAATTGGTGCAATGTCAATAAATCCAATGCTGTGTTGCATCTCACAAGTCCAAACAGATTTGTTGCTACTCTCCTCATCTTGGGTTACTTGTTAGACTCAAACAAAAGACTCAAGCAAAAAAGCTCCCTGTATTTGCTGCCTAAACTGGCCTGCATGGGGAGACACAATGAGTGAGGTTTTCCGTTACCTGAGTTATCCCTCTTCTCCACAGTATATGACAACACTTGGTACTTTAAGAAACATGGGTGCATGTTACTTCCATACCTGTATTTAGGCAACCATTTTCAAATCTTTCTGAAAGAAGGCCTAAGTATCTGTGGAGTTCCACTTTGAAAACATTGTACATAAAAACTGTGATAAGCACACCCAAGAGGAACTTTCAACCTGCACAGTACTGCTTATTTCACATTCTGAAAGCTCAAATTGGCACCTTGCAAGCACTTCATAAAGCAAGTCAGGCCCAGGCCTCTTATACAGAAATAAAATCCAGCAAATCTAGCCTCCAAGAAGAGAGGGCAATATCAGTAACTTTGCATGTCTCTGTCTCCAGATAAGAGAGGAAGGTGATTTGGTGTCTAGCAGTAACTAAGAGACAATGTGTCAATGAGAACCGCTACTCTTCAGAGCAGAATCGTTTGAGAAATTAAGAAACTCCAACATAGTTCTGGTTGATGATACAGCTAACTTGAGATGCATATATACCAAGTATCCTCTGCCTACAACTGAGAGATAATGTGTTGATCACCTTAAGTTTTAGAGGAGATGTTTTTACTGGAATGGTGTATAAGTGGCCTTAGCTAGATGGTAAACGTTGTTTCTTTTGAGAAAAATAATATATCAGTTAAAGCCAATATTTTTCATTTGAAAAACTGCGACATTCACTCATTTTGATTTATTAGCTTAAGTTCCAATTACGTTGTATTATACTGTGTTGTCTTTCATTCCTATATCATATTTAGTAAATTAACTTTGCTCCTCAGATCGTTGCCACTGTTATATTTTTAGGCCCAGCTCCCTACCTTTTTTCCCCTTTTCCCCTTTCCCCCTTTCCTGGGGCATGGATCTGTGGGTCCCCTTGCCCCATTAGTCACAGAACTAGGCCAAACCAGCCCACAGACTGTTGACAACTATGTATGTACTACTTGTGGAAATTCAAAGAACAATTTGGAGGGAAAATTCTGATACCACTCTGCAGTACTCTCCAGATTTTCCATTGCTGAGCTCCTGCTTTGTAGACTGAAGAAGAAAGTTGTATCTTATGGGATAGTGATACCAGGGAGAATCTCCAGCCACAGTCAGCCTTCTTAAACCCAATATATATTTAAACTATTCTGTGGAAAAGCTGAAAATACGGTATATGGTATACCATTAAACAAACCACACAATGAGATGCATGTGAAAAAATGTGCTAATTGCAATTACTTTTTGTCATTGAGAACGATTTCTCTTGAACTAAATATGGATCTCCCTTTAGCAAAAGTGAAAGTTCACTGAACAGATGGAAGATGTATATAGACTAAATTTGTTGCTATGCAGCTATTTCCATTACCTTTCAAATGAAATTCAGCGTACACAGAATATAGAGGCCACATAGTAATATTTTCATTCACCTCTGCAGTTCAGTATTACTTTGTTTGTCTGCAAAAATGCTTGTTATTTCTGTGTGCTATTAAATGGATTGGTATTATACAGTATTGCAGGGAGATATAACGTGTGATCACATGGAGCTTGCGATAGGCAACTATAGAGTGGTGTAGATGGTCTCTGCACATAAATTTTGATGCAGAGTTTTTTAGTTTCCTAAGAATAGTGTAGACTGAATAGACAACTAATAATGGCTAGGGAAAGATACTCCAAAATTTCAGTGACCTCACTGAAATGCTGACACTGTATAGTACAGAAATTAACTATATGATCTTCGAGGTCTTTTCCAACCTGGGTAATTCTGTGATTCTATAATAATAATAATAATAATAATAATAACAATACAATTAGAAAAATCGTCCTGGAAAATAGTATGTACAAAAGCAGTACCAACAAAATTTAGTGTGTCAGTAAAAGGATTTAAGCTTTGAAAACTAACTAAGAGGTCCATGAGATGATATGACTATAATCATTTGTTTGGTGTGCTGGTTATTTTTGTTTGCTTTTTTGTTTTTGCAAAATCATAGATGATTTGGCATTTAATACAATGCATTTCTGTTTAATTAGCCTTTTAAAAATATCTATTTATACTTACAAACATCTCAAAACATTCCTATGAAGAAGGATAATAATATCCTAAATTTGTGGTTCATCCTTAATTTGGACTGCCTTAGTGGCACTTGGAGTAAGTAGTGAAAACTCCTGACCAGCAGCCTCAGTGATCAAGAGATTGGGTCCTAATGCTGTAGGAAATTCAGCAAACCCAGAGAAAATTCTTCCAACTAGCAGATAGTATGCAGTTGAAGGTTGGAAGCTGTAAGATTTGCATGTAGGCTACACTCTCAGAGTTCACTCTGGATAGGCCACTTTTACCCTAATTCACAAATTCTCCAGGAAACCAGTGTCTGTTTAATTCAGAAGCAATCATGTGCACACTACAGCACTTTGGATCTGGGCTTAAAATTCTCAGTGACTTATTCCTCCACCTTCAAATAGTGAAAACAATTTTTTCTCAGATTTTTAGAAGGGTGAGTTTACTGAGGGCTCACAAACATGCAAAAGAGAGCACCGGGATACAAAAAACTTTTTGATTCCCAGTTCATTACTAAAGTCAATTTAATAGTCAACTAATGGAAACTAAGGTTATTTTAAACATTTACTAAGTGAGAATAAAATATTTATAACCTTGGTTTTCCACAACAACAACAACAAAAAGGAACAGATGTGGGATTTGAGTTAATTTGAATACTTCTGTAAAGGAGTTAAAATTAGAGATGCATCAGTTTTCCTTGAAGTGTAAATATAAATATTCAAGATGGTAATTCAATTACAAAAGCCAAAACAAGTGAGTATTTTGAGTATTTTACTTCAACACTTGCTTTGAAATAATCATTTCAGCTACAAAATTTCCTGCCTTCTCAATCTTCTTTAATGGGAGATGTTTGCACATCCACAGAGAAATTGCGAAAGTTCAAATTAAAAGTAAATCGTTTTCAGTGCATTATTCACACAGAACAGGAAGAAAATATGGTTCTTCCATTAACAGGCAGTAAGAAAAGGTATGCCAATAGGAAATTAGCTAACACAATTACCGTTGCATAGCATCAGTGTCAGCCCCATACAGCTGAATATCATAATACCATTTGCAGCAATGCTTCAATGCCCATAGTAGGCCTACAGCTTCGTACTCAGCTATGTCTAAGTGCAAAAAGAATACAATCCCTGCTCAATTAGGGCTGAAGGCTAAAGGCAAACAAAAGGGGATACTATACATAACTATTCCAGCCTTTCGTACTGGGAAAGCCCATTTTCTAGAACTACCCAATTACAATGGCAAGGAAAAGTTAGAATCTATGAACTACTCAACACCCTGCTAACATGGCTTCATAGAAATTACTGGAACCCTGTGTTACAAACAAGTGATTGCATTAAGTCCAAACTATTCATTTTAATAACATTTTAAGCATTGTGGTAAATCAAAACATACATGTCTTCTGTTTTGCTCAGGGAAGGAAATGAAATGAAAAAAATAATCCCTCAAGTGCCTATAAAAGAAAGCAAGAACTAAACAAGAGTGCTGGCATTGCATCATCAAATAAGCTGTGAGGACACAAATCTAAAAAACAAACATAGACGCAGGAATGAAATGCAGTGTTAGCAAAAGTAAAAATATGAAAAGAATACTAAATGTATGCAACAAATGAGTACTACAGAAGAAAAGGAGGCCAATAATAATAGGAAACTATGTTTGTATACATACTGACAATTTTCAGTAACTATCTAGAGCTCAGTTATGTGTTAGGCTTGCAAATGTACAAGAAAAAGAATGTAGGTCTACATACATATATGTATATACCATCCACATAGGTTCCTCAGATACTACAGTTTACCACTGGAAAAATTTGATACTACCATAATATGAAAAGAGAAAATGTACTTAAACTCCTACTTAGTGCACTTTGTAAATATTCACTGATCATGTTTCAGTCAGTTAGAAGGAAACTGAAGCAAACTAGGTTATGGGATATACTCTCAAAGAACAAGAAAATTATTCAAAATAGACAAAAAATGTAACACTTTTAAAACTGTTTAACAAGTGTTGGACCTCCACTATGATATCTACTTTCTCCAACTGTATCTACTACTTGTCAAACACTCATATAGGAAGGAACTATCAATGTGGTACCTTAATGAAAGACTTGCCAAAGGCTTCACTAGCAGTACATCACTTTCAGACACCCTTGCTGGCATATTTTATCAAGGATCCCACATACAGCTGCATCATCTCACCAGGTATCAGTCACTGCTATTCTCTGGAGACAACACCACATCAATTAAACAGGGAGAAAGTGAAAAACAATCATGGAAAGAGTGGGATGGAACTGATGGATTCCACATCAGCCAGGTGGAGATACCACATCAGAAGCAACAGGAAAAGCTACAGCTGGGAAGGATTTTAGGAAAAGAAAGTCTACCTGTATTTAAAAAGAACACTAGTGTCCACAAGAAAGATTTGCACATGAGCAGACATGAAATAAAGCAGATCCTATTATGGGAAAGTTTTAAAACTAAATGAGTCTATATATATTCTTAGGGGAGAAAAGGAACAAAAAACAAAGGCAACAGACCACGGATATGAATGCAGAAGGTAATTCAACTACAACTTCTTCCTCCTTCCACCTAAATAGGGTCTGGGGCAGATACTGACCTCTGTCAGATATGAGGCAGGGAAGACATGGAATGAATCCATTGTATTCCTACTAGGATTTGTTAAAATTTGCAGTAAGGAAGCAATACAAGAAAGCAGATAAAATTCCAAATTGAGTGAACTGACAAAGGAAAATCCAAAGTAAGTAACAGAGAACATGGTTTGAAGAAACAAAGTGTTATTTTTATCCAAAATTATTTAAAAGCTTAACAAAGTAAAAAGGAATAGTTCAATTGCCCTGGTGACTGGGCCAGTTTGAAATGTAAGTAAATACATAAAACACTACAGGAATAAAAAATGAATTAAGTTCCAACTCCAATACAGTATCTCACTCAAAGATACCAGTACTAGTACTGAACACATGGAGGGAGTTGCCAAGTGAAATCATTGAAGTAAATGATATAGATGAGCTTTAAGGATACTTAGACATTTTTATGGTGAGAGAGAAAGAGAAAAGGGAATAGAAGGATACAGTAAATACAAACCAGGCAATAAGGACTGTAATAAACGTGAAGGAGAATTTTCTTGGCTCAGATGTACTTTTCCAATCCAGAAATTCCTTTTGTCCACCCTGGCCATTAAACAAAACTATCTCCTAAGCACCATATCATTGTTCCAGAAGTTATGATAGATGGCTGCATGCAGAAAATCCACACAGTCTCATTCCTTCTAGTCCCAGCAAGCTACTGTGCTAATTTACAAACTCTGTAACATACAAGGTTACAGAGTAATGTCTCATGTTTTACTATGCTGGCCAGCAACAGCAGAGGCAGATGTTCATGGTATGGTAGAACAGGTTGAACCTTCCTCCCAGTATTCCATTAAATTTAGTTGCCATGTGAATGATGGCAGCAGAACGGCAGACTGATAAAATGGTATCTGACATGAAATGGTATCTGACATCTGATATGAAACAAAGGTGTGTTACTGAATTCCTCCATACAAAAAAGTTTGCACACAATGACATTCACTGATGCTTGCTGAATATAAATATGGAGACCAAACGGTGGATGGGAGCACAGTGAGGCAGTGGGTGGTGTGTTTCAGCAGTGGTGACAGCAATATGAAAGACAAGCCTTGTTCCAGACTGTCATGACAGCTGTCACACCATGAAATGAAGAGCATCTCAATCAACTCATCTACACATGTTGGCAGATTTACAACCAGGAAACTGTGTAAGGGCTGAATATCAGCTTCAGTGTGTTGGAAATGATGGTGGCAATACTGGAATAACACAGTGTTTGTACTAGGTGGGTCCCACAAATGCTCATGCAGGAACAGAATGAACACCATATGCAAGTTTGTAATTGAACAAATTCCAGGCTGAAGGTGACATTTTCCAGGGTCACATCATTACCTGGTATCACCACTATGAGCTATAATCAAAATAGTAATAGACAAGATGTGAATTCCCCATTGAAGAAAAAGATGAAACCCTCAGCAGGTAAAATGACATGCACTGTCTTTTGGCATAGGGAAGGGGTGATTCTTCTGGGTTTTCTGAAACCCAGACAAAACATCAACTCTTAGCTGCTACATTGCAATGCTGGCTAAGCAAAAGGCTCAAAACTCACCTGTTTTGAAGCTGAGATTTTGCTCAACCAAATAGTACTATTGTGTAATTGTACTTGTTCTAGTTTCCATAGAAATAAACAGGAAGCATTACTTTCAGAGCAACTTTGTATATCACTAAGAACAGAACTCATAACATTCAGATCCTAAAGCAATGGTTTCCTCTCATTTGGCTTGAAGAAACACTCAATCAAGTTGGGTATATTTTTCAGTACTGACAAGCTAGCCTCATTTATTCCAGCCCATTAACATGACAGAACAGCACAGACATAGTCTAGCAGACTTATTTGTTTCTTCTGTCATTTTTAATAGGATAGAACAGATATAAAATTGGGAAAGGAAAAAGAAGTCAAAAGATAGTAGCTTAACCAAAAAAAGTCAATATCTATCTCACAGAGGTCCTACAATCATGATCATATAGAAATAATAAAAGCTGCTGAAAATGCTATTACATAGTTACTCTAAATAGTAGCTGTCTTTGTTTTGTTTATTTAAAAGGACATGTACTGCATTTTAAATTTAAAATGCACTTCCTGCATTTTACTCCTTTGCTCCATTCTTCCTAAATAACTGCACGGAATTCACAATTTTGCTTAGGATTCTAAGCATCGTTAGTACTTCTTGCACTCTAACAGCAGGCCTGATATATGTCTGTAGGATTCTCAGTGTCTTAAGTATTTTGCAACTAAAAGAAAATAAAGTCCTTTTTGCTCTAATTGTCTAGACAGAAAAGCAACACTTCGTCTCTTCCACTTCCACAGTATGTGCTACTGACTTTACTGCAACACATTAGATTTCCTATTGTGTTATGCTTTAGCAATGGTTGAAGTTTAGAAGATGGTAAAATGCAAAGGTTCCCCTGTTTTATGACCTACCCCAACTTTTGAATCATGTACTGTTTTACACAAAACAAATTTCCTTCTTGATTCTATTGGAAACATGCTAAAGGAAAATAAAAGACTGAGCACAAAAAGTGATATGCATCTTTTTTGTTGCTAATAGATTTTTTAGTGCTGGAAATAAATTTACTTTTTTTTACATTTAATAATTGACCCAAGAGGCTAATCCCAATTCAGAATTCTGCTTTAGTTAAGCAGGGAAATGGTAACATACAGGTAATTTTTTGTTATATCAAAAAGTATATTGTTCTATTTCCCTGAACGCTGGATAGACCTGATAAAAGTCATCCTTACTATACTGACAGAACAAGAAATTCTTTGTCTGACTGAAGGCCATTTCTTCTTCTTAGGCTCTTCTCAGTCTGACAAACTCTTGCCTGCAACTAAGGATTCCTTTCTTATCTGCTCTTCTGCCTTTCTCAGTTTTCATTTTCTCCACATCCATTTCCAGCCAGTCTCCTGCTAGTGTCCAGAAAAGTCCAAGCCAAACAGTTCTTGATTCCTAAGAGTATACATGCACACTTCTTTTCAGGACAGTGACAAGTTTCTCAGTTTCAGTTCATGGCCCCCAAGACGTTCTTTATTTTTAACTCAATCGCAATATTTCCAATTGACAGAATTGCAAAACTGCCCTGATTTGAAGTGAACTGTTTTCCAGACATTCCACAGCTGTAACAATCTGTCCTTGCCTCATATGTCCACAGGAATTAAGTTGCTCAAAAATAAAAATACAAAAAACAAATACTATTAGGTTGGCAAAATGAAGCATATGACTGAGACTGATTTTACTCTCTATTTCCTTTGTTTCAGGGTGGTTCTTGTTACAATAATAAGCCCAAAATCCCTAAATTCTGAAATCTTGTGTTCATCCCAAAATATAAGTAATGAGTTTAACTTCCTAGTCTGCCTTGCCTATAACCTTCAAATATAATCTGGAGGAATCACTGCCAGTCATAAAAAGAATATTCAGGCTTCAAAACTGCTCAGATATCTGCTTTCATCCTTTGAACTGTGAAACATTTATGTCCATTATGTAGATGGCTAAAAGGAGATTACCAGCAATGGTCACTAGGTCAATATTCCAAATTTATGTAGCTTTCATAAAATGGCTTGATTTTCAGAAGCTAGAGACAAGTATGTCTTCACCAGAGTTCCAAGACTCTGCTGTGACTTCCACAGTGATGACTGCCAGTAATAGATTTTATTGTAGACCTAGATGGAACATTTTTTAGTTTGTACTGCTGCCCTCCCAGCCTACCACATAAAAGACTTGAAGTACAGCCATGCCTCAAGGAGATTTTATTACTATTTTATTGCAGGAGACGCTATGAAGTAACAGGGTTCAGATCACTCTCTATATACCTGCCACTTTTACTTCCTGTCCTAATGATCTCCCACTGATCACTCATAAAAAACAGAATACTAACTTAGGTAAGTCTTTATTTAAAACAAAACAAAACAAAAAAGGCAAAGTGACTCTTAGCACACACTATATGCTACTATCTACATAAATTTAAAAAAAAAGTAACATATAATTAATGAAGTAATTGCATGACAGCACATAAAAGAGGTTTATGAAAAGGCTGTTCAATCAATACCTAGAGCAAAGTATTGTAATTCATGAAGATTTGGTCATATTGCTGCATTTGAGTAAAAGCTTTGGAAGATTTTCAAAATGAAATCTTTTCTCTCTGTTCTCTGAAGGATACTGACAGAGATTATTCAATTGAGAAACAGATTACACATTGAGTGCAAAGATGTTGTCTTCAACTAGGCAGTTTTCAGTAACTGCTACTTACATACTTCTGACATCACATTTTTTCAGCCAAGCAATTCACATTAGGCAAAACACATACAGCATTTCATCCTGCAACCAGTGATGGAAGTGAATAGCTCCATTAGCATGGAGACCAACTGATAAGTGACTTAACCATGTGAGTACCCAACTAATTGTCACTCCCTTGTATTAATACTTTGTCATCACATCAGTCCCAAGGAGACCTAAAAACAGCAACTGCATGAGACAGACTTGCGCATGGAGAAATGTACAACTGCACAGTACCTACTAAACTTGTATCTGAATTCTCACACAACTTTTAGCTTTCCAAACTTTTAATTTCAGATTTGATTATCTATTCCTCTTCACCATCACCACCTCTCCCAGAATATGTTAAGTCAAAAGAAGTGAGCAACAACTTAAGAACAACAACCTTTTCTGTTCTGGAAATGCCTAGTTGTTCATGCTTTTTCATCAGTCACTGAATGATTTCTGAAGGCACCCTAAGAATTATAAACCATTGTCTTTAAGAACAAGTAGCAAATCTAATATTGGCATTTGAGATGTGCAAGAGAATGCATACCAGATACACGTCAAGTACTGTGGTATTTTAAGTCAGTTCTCCAATATACAGAGCACAATTGTTCTCACATGCACAAAGACACTTCTTCAGGCCTCACTATCTAGAGAACCTCTCTTACATCTCAAAGCTGAGACCAGCCAATGGTAGGTGAACAGAAAGCTACCACTTCCCACAGAGCTGTATAAAGGCTACTCACAACAGCGTGTTATCAGGAATATGAGACCTAATTTTTCCTAGATCTCAACTCCAAAATCCTGAAGAAATAGTGGGTCTAGATCCTACCTCCCTTCTCCATTAGCACACAGAAGAGGGAAATTCATTTGTGGTAAATATATCACACATCTCTCATTCGTTTGTACCCATAACAGCACCAAAAGGCATGTTCCCTCTGCTTTTGCCAGTTTATCCTCATAATGCTCACTCTCAGAATAAACATTTCTGTCAGCCAAGTCATTTTGTTGAATCTCCTGTGAACATTAGCATTACATGGCCAAACAACACTGGTCTTTTTCATTTAGGAGATTCCCTCCACTCCTCTCTTTCAATTCACCTAAAGGAAGAGAACAACAAACCTGAAGTATCTGAGCAACTTCACTGCCAGTGGTAGAAGGGGGACCAAAAAAAGAGAAAGGCAGGAGGTTAGGAAAGAAGAGTAGACTGAAGAATGTAAAAATCTCCATTTAAAAGCCTGTTCCAGATCATGTAAAGCTGGCAGTGCATTTTGTTAATCCCTCTAGTGCTTTAGTGGAAAACTCACAGCAGGCAGCTGGATACAACACCCAAGGCTGCCCTTTCTTGTGTTTTTTTTTCCATTTCTGGCAGCATATTGTCACATATCCAGCATCTGTCCATTTCCACAGGCTATGGCTGTACATTCAGCTGACCTAAAACAGTTAAAGGAAAAAAGAATAGCAAAGGTTCATAGGGCAATAAATAGCTAGGGCTTGTGGAATTCTACAGGTGTGGGATTCCAGATATCAGACAGCTATCCCTGCAGCACAAATCTCTGTAATTACTTGAAGAGTTTTCATATATGCACACTTACTTCCACCAGATAAGATTCCAAACTTCAAAAAGCTGATAACACTCTCATCAAACATTTAAAAATAACAATACTAATGAAAAAGAGTAACTTCTAACCTGGTCTCCTGCCTTGTATTTTGAATGTGGAGGGGTGAGAGGGGCGATCATCATTTAAGGAAAAACATTTTTATTAATACAGCATGATAACTATCAGTAATGTAGAAAGTAGTGTATTTCACATCCCATTTCATAGATGTTTCTATGCCGTCATAAGATTTCCCCAGTTTGGATTCTTTTTAGTATTTCCTATAATTACTGTGAATATAAGTGTTCTGATGATGCTGAACTAACAGTTTATCAGTAATTTTTTTCAGTGCTATGGTTACAATCATAAAAGAGGAAAAAATCAGTGTCACGTGAGCATGGACAGCATAAAGATTTGCACTGTGTTTCGGTGTTAGTAGCTGTTAAGGTGTCTTTTATACTACAAATACATCTCTGGAGTTACTCACTATGACTAACAGGTAAGTATAAGGGACAGAAAAATTAAAAGAATTAAAATATAAGTGCTTTAACAGAATCTTGCTCAGCTGCTGTATTCACAACCAAAAGATGCATATACCAAAGAGACTCAGCAGGTAAAATGTATTCTGTTCTTCCTGTCCAGAGCTACAGGGTGAACATAATTCTAGAAACTTAAAACCTTAATCATTATCATAAATTAGAAGGAAAAAGAAACAAATAATACTTACATTAAATAATGTTTATTTGACAATACTGTTTGAATGGATTCATAAAAATAACACAGAGATCAAAGAGACAAAAATAGAAATAAAAAATACCACATGATTAAAAACAGAAAGCCCCTTAAAAACAACCAAACACTATGCAATGCTAAAGGACTCAAAAAGGTTTCTGAGGACAGAAGACACAAGAGTTGAGTAAAATTCTTTGTGGTTAAAAAGCAATAGAAAAGAACACTGCTTGCCATTAAATTCTGTTTCCTACTGACAAGTTTCCCAAGGGAAAAAAAATACTTTGTTTACTAATAAATATATGTTTTAATAAAAAGAAGTGCAATAGAATTTATAGATACTGTTTAAAGCAAAACCTAGAACCACCTAGCAACCAGGTAAATGAATAAATACCTTTCTGTGTAAAAATGTTTTGCTGATAGCATGTAAGTACTGTTCCCTATGGAAGTAGAAACCCTTTGGGAACAAGGGAAAATTTTCAAGCACACCTTAACACCATACCCAGATTTGGAGACAACATTCAGAAGAATCTTCAACCATCACAGTTCTTTAAAGCTTGCATGTTATGTCTCCTTCAACATGGAACATTTTCATTTCTGAATCACCACTGGGGTCCTTGTAGCTATACATCTAGTAGGCATTTTTCACTGGGTAAAAGAGAGACCAAATCTTTGCCTAAAACCTCAAGGTTTGTTTAAAATAGAGATGTAAAGGGTTGCTCTTATTCTACACTTCAAGAGTGATTACAGCTCATAGATTACCTGATATATTAGCTCTAGGTAGAAAACTATCGTGTTTTAGTCAGAAATAACCCTGGATAGTTGCCTTGAATAACCCAAGGTCTGCCAACTGCTATCTTTTCTACATTTGCAAAGCAATTTAGTTTGTTTTAACTAGTGAAAGTAAAACAAATCTCACACTTCAGTCCAAGCAAAATGCCCACCAATGCATTTCTTTCAGAAACTGCTAAATTTCTTTCTGTATGGTGCTTTTTGTCTGCCCTCATTGTGTTCTCAGTCTGCAAGCATTAAAACACTAGAATTGAGAGAAATTTTAAAATTTCAAAATAAGGTTAGAAAAAGAAAGCTTATTTAAACCAGAACAAAGGTTGAAAATGAAATAAGCTACCTCTTCCAGTATGTGCTGACCCTCACCAAGATTCCTATGCAGCCATGAAAACATGTTCTAGATATATATAAATAGAGAGCAAAATGAATAGAGAGGAAGAACAAGATCCAAGTGAAGTATTCTACTTGATGGCACAGATACATTAACCGAATCTGGGAATGAACTGTATATCTTTTTCTACTGCTATTCTGTACTGGAAATATATTGATTTGAAAGGTTCCAGATTAAAAGCAGAGCAAAGTGTACTCTGAAGAAATTCAGAAGAAATTCTGAGGCCAAACACCTTCACCAGATTGCTGTGATTGTCATATACTCCTTAACTCCTCCAGCAAAGTCAGCATGTGTGCACTACATTATATATATATATTTATATTATATATATTATATAAGTATATATATATATATACTCTTTACCTACACAAGTAATTTTTATTCCAGTTTTGACTGCATTACTTTATTACATTACATGGTGCAAACTAACTAATGCATACATTCATGCATTTCCTTCACTCAGATAAGCATTATATACTTTCAACTACTGGAGTAGTGCAGTATATACAAGCCTGTTTTACGCACTGTCATTAATACTGCAATTGCAGGAATTTATCTGTATAATGATCTAGTGAATTCAGAAATGTGCATGTTTGGATGTGTGTTGGTGCACAACTGCATTTGCATGGGTTCCATATTTTGAAAATCAGATCTATAAATCATATGTTCCAGATGGCAATCCAGTGACACCATCAAATGATCAAAAATATTTACAGACAGTTCCTTCTTTCTACTCTACTCCTGCAATCTACAATAGTACACGTAGCACAAACTGCTCTGAAAGGTTCAGGCGCTACAAGACTTTCTCAGGACACAATGGTCAGTAAGATTTATTGATGCAGGAAGAAACAGCAGATATTGGTGAAATGTAACCCACTCTGCTTTCATTCACACTGACACATACAAACTCAGAGCAGCATAAAAATACTGTAAAACATATAACAAGATGGTTCTTCGTAAGCAACTGAAAATAGTTCAACTATTGACTGAAAGAGGAAATAATATAAGCCAAGGAGTGGACAGAAATCAGGATGCCCAAAAGCCTTCCTGGAGTCATACCAAGGAAACTTTGGTGTGGGGGAAATTGGCCTTCGACAGCTAACCTTTTCCAGTGCTTCTGGATCTGAAAGAGCAACCTTAAAACAAAACCTTCAAGTGCCTTGCTTTTAAAGAGGGTGTTGGACTGAAATGCCTAACCATAAAGACCATCTCCTCTTTCTTTTAAATCACCAGTTGAACCCACTTAAGAAGTACACAAGGGGCACTGTGGATTTATTTAAAGATTAAAAAAGAGGAGAGAAGAAAATATATCCCCTTGTTTCCTTAAAATTGCTGGTATTTCACAGGCTTCTGAAGCACTGTACTGTTTTACTAAATTGCTGCTCGGTAGCATTATAGTGTTGCCAAAAAAGACTGCACACTGCAGTGTTTAAAAAGTTACGCTTTTTCTCAGGAAAGCTTTGAATTGTGTAGCCTGTCCCCCCAAGAGCAGCAAGTGGGCAAAGGGCATGTTTTTAAAAAATAAATTAAGACAAACAGAAAGCTCAGCACAATGGAACTGGATCCCTGTCTTCCTCCAGTAAATATATCTAATATCACATGCCTATTCAAAGCAGGACAACGGGATTTCCCCTCAATAACCTCATCAAGAGAAGTGGAGAAGGCAAGGCAATTGTTTCGCATCTCATTGTATTTGTGACTAAACCCTGATGCCAGCCACATGCTGATTATCTCTCGCATTACATAAAGCTCTCCCGTGGTGCCAATTGCCTGCCGTTCCGTTTGTATCCCATTACACAAAGTGCTGTCTTGTACTGCCTCGCTCTGTGCCAAAGCACTGCTCTTCACCACTATGTCCATCTTTGTTTCCATGCCCGATTCTGCCCACATCTTAAAAACCACCTAATGATCAAAGCAAAACAAGAATACTTCTCAAACAGCGATTTTGCAGTTACATGGCGAGATGAGAAAGAACACAGAATAGCTCAGAAATACTAAGGGAATACAGGAGTGGTGAGAAAAGATCCCGCAAAAGACAAGGTTACTGCATGGTCCTCTGCAACTTGGACAGTGCACCCACATGCTTTTATCACTTAAGGGTCATTCTGAAGAGAGATTTTTTTTCTGCCTCAACATTTCACTAAGGCAATCCAGGATCAGCTGCACTGCTGAAGATGAAAGCACCCGTGGTATAGCTGTCTCTGGTGATGCACTACAACAACATGCAGCCAAAGGTCACTGTTCCAGCATGCTGTAAGCATGCTGCATCTCCAAAAGGCTGCAGGAGTGATGATGAATTACTGGAAAGGTGGCGGCAGTGCAGGAGTAGCACTTCAAGAAATCGTGTTCACCTGACTATTGGAAGAAAGCCAGCTCACACAGCGTAGGACAATAGGAACTGCTCTCTTGAGTGGCCCAGAGGGATTCAAACTGTTCAATCAGCTGCACTGGCACTACTGTTTCTGGCAAGCCTTAAATACACAGAGATAAAAGTTAGGCAAATGGTCTTCCAGTTGAGGAAGAAGAGATACTGAATTATCAATTTTTTTGCCAGGCCACACAAAACAGAATCTTACCTCCTGCAGCTTGCAGCCTTTCCTGCAGTGCTTGGTAAAGAAGGACTGACAGCCAGCAGTTCAATATATTTTCCTTTAAATCACTGTACAAGGTGTTTCAGAATAAACTCTTTAATCCGTGATTTTCAGCATGTTTAAAGTATTTCTCAGATTTCCAATAACCCTCTTTGCATCTGATAACATGTTAACGAAATATCAACATGATCCATCTTCAGGAGCAAAGAAATCTCAAAGTAAGAGAAAAAAATACCTGTGTCCAGTCAATCTCACTTATGGCTGAGGCTGACTTCAGAGATGAGATTTCAACTTCACTTCAGTGAGGCACTGAACGGCCTTACTACCATTCACACAATGAAGGCTAGGGGCAGAAGATGCACAACCTCATCATTTAAATCAACACCTCTTGAGACTTAGCTACAAAGACATGGGAATAAGTCCTGATACCAGGCAAAAAACAGACAGGTCATTTTGTAAATACCAGTTTCCCTCTAGTTTTACATCAAAGCTCATACTACAGTGGGCAAGAAATAAAAAAAGATACAGCCCAATACAACCTTTTGAAAGGCTTAGATATTTCTTTTTGTCATTGAATTAGTTTTTGTGAAAACATGGTCAGTCTTAACAACTTAAGTCTACAAGAAAATAACAGCAAGGCTCTGCCTGAAAAGAGGTACCTCCAGATTCAAAAAGCATTAAGAAATTCCCAAGATGTATCAAAGAGATCTTAGCTTATACAGAGGAACTAGTAGAAAAAGAACATTATTACTGCTGTCATCCAAAGCTCACAGTGGAGTCTTTCCATTTGTTACTACTAGTATTGAATTGGGATGAAACCGCTCAGTTTTTTAGGCTACAGCGACCCTCTCCTAGAATCACATAAACATCAGTGGCTTTGAAGATAGCTTAACAGAAAAGGCAATCACTAACAGACGGTTATTTCATCATGCATTAAAAAGAAATCACTTCCAATATGTTTAAAGGAAAAAAAACGTTAATTAATGCAGTCAATCTGTCTTTCCTACATAACCTTAATGCTGCAATGCTCCCTTTCTTGCACTGTACATTGTGTCATACTGCACCATGCATTCCTCTTCCCCTCTACCATATCTCTAGGGTCAAAGGTAGAAGACAAACAAAAATCCTGGAATAATATCCCCAATAAATTACTGCTAACTATTACAATTCAACATGGGCATATAAACGGCACTTTAAAGAAAACTGAATTTGTTGAAAATTAAAGCAAACCCGGTGTTACTTTGAACAAGAGGCTCGCTGATTGTTTTCAGATTTCCATTATAAAATGGACTTTTTTGTTTTATGTGTTACATACCCTCAGAGGAAAGAAACTGTACCTCAAAACATATGGGTCTTCAGAATTTTTATTTTTAAACACAATACTCAATGCCCATAAAACTTTGCTTGGAAGCCAAGGAATTTATAACAAGGTGCATAACAGCAAACCTGAAAAAGGGCTAAAGATGAAGAAAAACAGAGCTTCTCACTAATTACAATAACTAAGAAAAGATCATAGAACTGAAAGAACCCTTATTTTGGGGACAAGTATCTGTGGTTTCATTTAGTGCTATCTTCTTGCTATGTGTGGTTGTATAATAAACTAATAAACAGACATTTATTTTGTGGAGCAGGCATATTGTTTTCAGTCTACTACATGGTACTTTCATTTCACTGCTGTACTATGTTACGCGAAGAGCATGAATAAGAGATTCCTGCTTTCTGGATCTTAAGGATCTTAAGGAATTTTCTCATGCACAGCTTTCATTTGCATGTGCTTCATGTGCTTTCATGCACATATTCTGTTAGAAGAACAAGCTCACACATCTTATTTTAAAGTGCTGTATAAACGGGAGTGCTGTTAAATGTTCTCTTATTGTACAAACAGGAATGTTGTTAAATACCCTCATAGTGTATAAGCAATGACTAAGTGTGCCTCACTATGATCCAGTGCATGTCTTGGGTGTGTTTCAGTCTTGTGTATTTAACCATCTGTGAAGTGAGTTTATGACCCACTAATGCACACCCAGGATAAGCTTTTTACAATTGGGAGAATGGCTCATTAATTTTACATTATGAAAAAAAATTGTAAACACTCAGTTTTGGTTGGGTTTATGCAATATATCCTTTTATTACCGAAAATCATTTCCAGTGAGAGGTTAGAGCACAGAAAGGTGAATGTTATCATCTGTTTTTATCTAGATTGTCCAAATCCTTGCTTTTTCTATTACCTACTGGACTCATTTCTTCTCTCTCTGATCTCAGCTACAGAAGCTTTACTACTTGTGTAAGGGTCTATTCTGCATTCATCCTTCCACTAAAAGCTGAGACCAGCATTTCAAAAGAACCACAAAGATGTAACTAGAAAACTTGACAAGATAAAGCAATCGAGAATATCATGCTTTACAAAGCACACCTCATGCTCCCACTTCTTGCTCAGCTTATCTACCCATTTTTCATACATTCATGTTTTATCAACCCACCATGCACATGCATGACAACTGCTGTAATTTTTCTAAAAAGACTCACCCAGACAGAATGTAGCATTGAGAAGTCAATATCCACATCCAGAATATGATTGTTTATTCATTTTCAAGTGATTTCTGTGATTTCAGAACCATCAGTTCCCTCCTGATGATCCCTCTCAGCCTGGTAACTGCTATCTTCCTGTCAGGCCTGAAAGCAGGTAGGGAATAGGAACTGGAATTTGCTTTAAGGATGCGCAGTGGCATGAAGGGACCAGCAACCAGTATGCGTGCATAAATAGCCAGTTTGTCTATGCAACCAAAGTTGCACAGATAAGTTGCATTTACAACCATTTTATGAACAATTCTGGACTTCGTAAGTTTGGGAAGTCAGGCACTGCAACTATAAAATTATACACCTAATATATATTAGTAAGTATAGTAAATAGAGTAGAACTAGAACAGAATACAATGCACTGTTTTTCACTGCTTTTTATTCTTCCCTAAAGCTACAAAATGAGCTTCTAATGAGCTTTGGGCAGTCACATAAATAGAAAACCTAACGTTGTAATGCCTGATAGTGATCTAAACTGCTTAGATATGTTTTGCATTATACCACAAAACAGTGGTTTGTTCATGGAATGGAACAAAATTTCATGTGTTACCCATACTTTGGCCGTAGGCATGCATGTTTTGAAATTGTACTCTCCGATGTATTTCAGAATATGTTTGGACAACCTAAGTTGTTCTGTGAAAATGACCCAGAAGGAAAACCCTCTATCCATTAAAAACACAAATTGCCAAAACATCAGTGGTTAAGTGTAGCCTACAGGACATAAAGAAAAATTTCCAATACACTGTTTGTTTTCCCAGTTAAAAAGAAAAAGGAAGAAGATGAGAAGGATGCACTCAGGAATAATACTGGAAAGCTGTAAATTATCTCTGTGTGGATCCACTGCATAAATATTACACTATTCTGTCCAAAAGAAAGAAAATATCCTATGCCAAAACAGAAAATCTCCTTGCTAAATTGTCTTTGAACATGATTGGACAGACATGGATAGATTTCATATAAATGTGTTCTCCCCTGAGATTTCCAACTGCCATTTCCTCTTTCTCATGTGGATGAATAACATAAAAAGTCTGAGAGTTTTCTAATAATAGCAGAAAATACTTTCTTCCCCCCCCTAGAAATTTCATACAACTATTAGGCAGATCCTTGTATTGGAAGTATAAGTGGTGTTACTCTTACAACACTTTTGCAACACAGACGGATAACCATGTAGGCAGACAGATTGACAGATCAACAGGTAGGTATGCAGATTATCAAGGCAAGGAATTTGCTGCAGTTGGGAAATATATCCAGATTATCTAAGTTCCTATCCTGTGTTTTAAATGCAACATGATCTACGTTCATTAACACTTTCTTGCAAGGTAGCAGCAAATACATTTCTACTGATTCTAGCTGTTCATTATTTTATATGCAGAAACATAAGCTTCAGGAGATTATTTCCATATCCTTATTTATGCAGCTGGATCTGTAGCTTGAAAGCAAAGAGAAAAAAAAAAAAACAAAAACAGATTAGAGAAGCTTTAGACACAGAAGTCCACTTCTACCTTTCACATATGCAAAGTATGTTTGTATGCATGTTACAAACCATGAGCCCAAACAAAACATTCCAATTGACATTATGTATTTGGCTTAATACTTTTTGCTTTTACTTCTTCAGAGTGATTCAAGGAATAAGCAGACTTTTTACTGTTTCATGAGGTAGAAAAACAGGTAAGTAGAAAAAGTGCTAACATTTGATTTGAAACTCTTGGGGATAAAACAGGTCAGCTGCTCATCATAAAAGATTTACTGTAAGATGGTGTAATATACATTAAAAATAAAAAGTTAATAGTAATTTTCACTGGAAAAAAAAAGACTGGAAAACAAAAAGAAAAAAGAAATGTGAAAATATTGACTCGACATTATAATAACTCTTTTGGGAATAGTTGTATTTCAGTTTACATGCAGCACTATTTTACACAACTTTGGCTGTGAAAACGGATTTTCCATGGGTCTTTAGTTGAATTTATGCTTGCTTTAAGGCTATTTGCATAGCCAACAGAGTATATGGAGCCTTCGTGTAAATGAAAATCTGTTCTTTAATGTGCACACTCCTCAAAGTAATAAAGATTTTATTATTTTGAAAGCTATGTACACCCACTGTGCAGTATCAAATATGCATGTTGTAAACACAGTGGGCCAAGTTCAGACATGATGTAAGCATGTGTAACTCAACTGACTTCAAAGGGACCACTTGTGAAACAGAACTCTGCTTCACATGGCTATGGCCTGCAGGATCCATGCTAGGCAGTCACATTGTTTGAAATAGAATTTTTGAGTGGTATAGTGTTACACAACATCAGAAAGTAAAGCAGAACTGGGCTGTCAGTAATCAATGGGGTCGAGTATCAAAAGAAATATTTTTGGCTTAATGCGAGGCACAAAAAGCACTTCAAGCAGATTGAAATTAAGAGACACTGAGAGTGCTGAGATGACATTTCACAGCAAGAATAGCCACAACAGTTTAAACATGACAAGGCTTGTAGTTGCTATACTGTTGCTGTATATGAGAAAAACAATGTCTGTAGACAAATTACAGAAAATTGGGCAAGGAGTAGGACCTTGTGAGAAAGGCCCACTTACGAGAAAGACTGGCCAGCAGTGGCATATAAACTGATGCACAGGAGCAGACTAGGAATGAGATGGCAATGATCAGTGTATCATTCTCCCTCAAGCTTTTCAACACCTACCTGTTGCACTGATTAGCTGTATTTTTACCAAGTGCTTTAGGAAAACAGAAAATGTAATAGTAGTTTGTAAGATGACAGACACTAGTTACTTTCTCTCCCTCTTTTAAGAAAAGTTGGGGCATTGAATGATACATGACACTAAAGATATGAATCATTATGGATCATCAGTTAGAGTATGAACTTGAAACTAAATGGAAAGAAAACCCAGAGAAACCACAAGCAAGCAATTCTGTTCAAAAAAGATCTGCAAGAATGGAAGAATGGAACAAATAAAGATAATTAAAAAGGCCCTTCTGAAACAAAAGTGTGCAAAAGTGCTTCTGACTTTATGTGCAGATGAGACTCACTCCCAGGTGTTGTTTTCTAGCAGTATTGGTCAATGAAGACCAGCTTGTGAATCTAAGCCAATCTTTGGAAAGTTGTTCTGATTTAGAGGTTAAGTGCACGTGGACTTTTTCCTGTGAAAGTTGAACAAATTATTGCATCCTTTCAAAATCCCATCAAAGTCACTGTGAAAAACTCCAGAGGCGTTTTATTTTGTAAATCTAAAAGTTGCAAAAGCAGTAAGATTTCATGAAACAAGGGAGGAATTATTTCTTTCAGCAGTGAGGAAAATGCAGAAAATGTTCTTTTCTCCCAACATAAATAAGTGGCTGAGTTACTGCTTCTTTTCTGTCAAAAGATATGGTGACAAGAATAATCTGTGATCTGGTAAGAATGTGAAAAAGCAGCATTTGCAGCCGTTTTGCAACTTAGTTTAACAAAAATCATCCAAGATGGCTTATACAAACTTAATATCAGATACGAATCTCAAAATAATGCGAAAAAGAACTGCTAATAAATATCCAGACAGATATAAGAGCTATTCTTCAAATGCCAAATGTATTCATACATGAGAACAGCCCTAAATGGTCATACTGCACTGGAATATACTCAGAGAGAGGACAACTCCCTAAAGTGTCAAATACCAGTTCATTTTCAAATGACATTTATTGGCCTCAAGAGGAATACAACTGATGTACTATTTGAATTTTGCCTGGAGTACAACTCTACTTGTTTGAACACCCATTTGGTCCTCTCCACGCTTTGATGATATCCTGAAGTTTGTACAACTTGCTTACTTAGCTGATATTTTCACCCTGTTGAGGATTGAAAGAGCATACAATGTACAAGGCAGTAATGAACCTGTGCTTTTAAATGGTGGATTCTGCAAATAAATGAAGATAGTTTTGACATGTTTTCATGCCTTGGGAGCATGCCAGAAAGTATCTTCCATTCAAAATGAATACATGTATTATTCATAAAAGTTTGACGTTGCTCAAGTAACCCCCATATGAATAGTCCCCGAAAGACTAATGTAGCAATGAGCGTATTAATAAGTCTTTCACAGCAGTAAGTAGTAATATTTAAACCCTGTCTTGAAAAATATCAGCCATCTCTTAGAGACACGGAAGACTTTATCCAATAACTGACCCCAAGAAAAAGAACTATCATGTAAATACTTGGCCCTTTCAGAATCAACAAGGAAATGCACATTCAATGTTTTTATACCAACATGACAACAGATTTTCAGTATTTGGCATGTAATAGACCAAATAAAGGGCCAAGCCTACATCTACAAGCCTATGGCTCCTGCCACCTCTGGTATCACACCACATCTGTCAGCACATCAAATACATCCAAAGCCTGAAAGGTTAGCACACAGTTTCAAAATTATTCTGCATAAATAGCTTAGGGGGTCACCATACATTAAAAAAAAAGAGTATGTAATTACAAGTCTGTTGATACTTAGGAGCTGAAGGAGACCAAAAATAAGTTTTGAATATCTGGATAATTTTCAACTCAAGTTGGTGTTACAATGCAAAGAGAAACACTGCAGTAAATGGAATCCTGGAGAATACAACACCTACTGGTAAACATTAATATTTAAAACCTAGAATGCCTTTTAACATCAAATTCTTCCCTCTGCATAATCTAACTTGCACCTAGTTGCCAATATATGATCATAAGTATCGTATTCTCATGCCCGTACAAATGACTGCCTGTATATTAAAATGTCTTTGAAATATCATAATATTGAGACCCGTAAAAAGTTATTAAAAAAGAAGCCTGTAAGAAGTAAGATGGCTTTTTCTAAATCTTCTTACAAATTCACAGTGCTGAATGATGTGCTTGATGCTTTACTTTTTCTGTAGTCTTGCTTGAAAGAAAGGTGTCAAAAGCATTCCTTGAATAGAGCAGTTCTGTTTGTGGTTTTACTTAGTGATGAGAAAGAAGAGGAAACCCAGCTTATGCTGGTGGGGAAGATTCCCTGTGCTTGAGGGAGCATACTGGGGGATAGGAAATGTCACTTTTAAGTCTCATTCTCCAATGTGTGAGGTACAAAGGTGGTTTCAGCTGCACCCCACACCAGGAGCTGAGCACTGACAGCTAAGTACATGTTGGCAGAAGTCTTCGAGTAATCAGAGCTCCAAATGTAAAAACACTTTGCATAAAGATAATCCTTAAATGAGATCTAACAATGAGGAAGACAAAGAACGGAGTGGTCATCCTACCAGATTCCTGACCTACCTGCTCTCTATTTAGTTCTGGAAAAATACCTTCAAAATGTGTGATATCTTGTAGCATGTCCCAGATCTATTCATTGCTCATTTCTGAACTCATCTAATGTATGCTACTTTGCAAAAGCAAATGTCAGTTTCAGAAGTTCTCCAAAAAATCACAGCTGAAGAGCTAACATGCAACCACTTGGCTTTAAAGTAAACAACGTAAGTGTACAATAATGGCTTACTTGGATGCAGTTCTGTCATTCACTGCATTTCAACTCTCAGCATTTGTCTTTTGTTTACTGCAATGCAAAAACAAAACTCCACTGCCCTCCATATAGAGAAATAATAAGTAGAATAATGGAAAGAAGAACAAAACAATTATTAGACTTAACTAACTACAGGAGACAAACAATAAAATCCATGCACAAACAGAGCAACTTTCAATGACAGAGACATACGAAAAAAAATCTGTTTGAAATTTCATTTCTATATACAAAATGTACAGGTGGGAAACACTGTTATCAATCACTTTGGTTCAGGTCTATCTCCGTTTCCAGAGAAACTACTTTCCATGTGGAAATAAAAGAAACTTCAGAAGAACAGAAAGTCTAAGCTGTAACAAACCCCATCATTTTTAATCTCAGACACTTGTCTTATTTCTTTAGCCTCAGAAATAAATTTGCCTCCTTTCTTTTTGCATATCTGTATTTCTCAAAAATGTGTAGAAACTGATCACAGATATTCCGATTATCTTTACAGCAAGTACAGCATGCCAAACAGCTAGAAACCACAGAATCACAGAATCACAGAATCACAGAATTATAGGGGTTGGAAGGGACCTCTAGAGATCATCGAGTCCAACCCCCCTGCCAAAGCAGGCTCCCTACACCACGTCGCACAGGTAGGCGTCCAGGCGGGTCTTGAATATCTCCAGAGAAGGAGACTCCACCACCTCCCTGGGCAGCCTGTTCCAGTGCTCCGTCACCCTCACTGTAAAGAAGTTCTTGCGCACATTCGTGCGGAACTTCCTATGCTGGAGTTTCAGCCCGTTGCCCCTAGTCCTGTCCCCACGCACTACTGAAAAGAGACCAGCCTCGCCACTATAGCTCCCACACCTCAGGTATTTATAAACCTGGATCAAGTCCCCTCTCAGCCTTCTTTTCTCAAGGCTAAACAGACCCAGTTCCCTAAGTCTCTCCTCGTAGGGGAGATGGTCCAGGCCCTTCACCATCTTTGTGGCCCTCCGCTGGACTCTTTCCAAGAGATCCCTGTCTTTTTTGTACTGGGGAGCCCAGAACTGGACACAGTATTCCAGATGAGGCCTCACCAGGGCAGAGAAGAGGGGGAGGATCACCTCCCTCGACCTGCTGGCCATGCTCTTTTTAATGCACCCCAGTATGCCATTGGCCTTTTTGGCTACAAGGGCACACTGCTGGCTCATGGCCAACCTGTCGTCCACCAGGACGCCCAGGTCCCTCTCAGCAGAGCTCCTCTCCAGCAGGTCTTCCCCCAACCTGTACTGGTGTATGCAATTATTTCTACCGAGATGCAAGACTCTACACTTGCTTATGTTAAACCTCATCCGGTTTCTTACTGCCCAGCTCTCCAGCCTGTCCAGGTCTCTCTGAATGGCCGCACAGCCTTCAGGCGTGTCAGCCAATCCTCCCAGCTTCGTGTCATCAGCAAACTTGCTGAGGGTGGCCACTATCCCCTCATCAAGGTCGTTGATGAAGATGTTGAACAAGACTGGACCCAGCACAGACCCCTGGGGGACACCACTAGTCACAGGCCTCCAGCCAGACACCGCACCGCCAACGACAACCCTCTGCACTCTGCCAGTCAGCCAATTCTCGATCCACTTCACCGTCCACTCATCTATCCCATACTTCCTCAGCTTTGTTATAAGGATGTCATGGGGGACCGTATCAAAAGCCTTACTGAAATCAAGGTAGACTACATCTACCGCTCTCCCCCCGTCCACCCAGCTAGTGACATCTTCATAAAAGGCCACCAGGTTGGTCGAGCACGACCTCCCCTTGGTGAACCCATGCTGAGTACTCCTGATAACCTCCTTTTCTCCCAGTTGTCTGGAGATGGCATCCAGCACAAGCTGTTCCATCACCTTCCCTGGGACAGAGGTGAGGCTGACTGGCCTATAATTACCCGGGTCATCCTTCTTGCCCTTTTTGAAGACTGGGGTGACATTGGCCATCCTCCAGTCTTCAGGCACCTCCCCAGTTCTCCAAGACCTTTGAAAAATTACAGAGAGCGGCTTAGCAATAACCTCCGCCAGCTCTCTCAGCACCCGCGGGTGCACCCCATCAGGTCCCATGGATTTATGGACATTAATGTTTCCTAAGCACTCACGGACCACCTCTTCCCTGACTAAAGGGAAATCTCCCATTCCCCAGATTCTCTCATCAACCACCGGGGACTGGGATTCCTGGGGGAGAGCCCTTTCACTAAAGACAGAGGCAAAGAAGGCGTTCAGTATTTCCGCCTTCTCAGCATCCCCCGTTACCAGAACACCCCCCTCACTTAGTATGGGGCCTACATTCTCCCTAGCCTTCCTTTTGCTGTTAATGTACTTAAAAAACCCTTTTTTATTATCCTTTATCTCCTTAGCTAGATTCAGCTCCAGGTGGGCTTTAGCCTTCCTGGTCGCATCTCGGCAGTCCCTGACTACATTCTTATATTGTTCCCAAGTGGCCAGACCCTTTTTCCACATATCGTGTACTTTCTTCTTTCTGCGGAGCTTGCACATGAGTTCCTTACTCATCCACGCAGGTCTCCTGGCACCTTTTCCTGACTTCTTAGTTACAGGGACGCACCGATCCTGAGCCTGGAAGAGGAGCCGTTTGAAATAAAAACCAAATACTGCTTGCTCAAAGAAGTAAACAATAGCTAGAAGAGGAGTATTAATCCAACCTTTGAAAGAAATAATCCAGAAAAGCTTCTCTTTTGAGTATTTTGGAGAATGCTTCGAGATGTATCAATCTGAGAATCTGAGTGACAAACCCTCACATTTTGAAGACAGTGAGTATTCAGACACAAGAAACAGCCACTGGCATACCCATCTAAGAGCTGGTCTGTTTTTCATTTCCCAGAAAAATATCAATAGTCATCAGTAGGAATGAGCATTTTATGGTCAAAAGTCTACAACCAAGAACAGGTCCTCAGTGTCTCAGTTTCAGCTGGGATAAAATTGCTTTCTTCATGGTATCTGGCATAATGCTATGTTTTGGTTCTAGGAGAAAAATGATGTTGGTTAGCACACCTACATTCATAGTTGCTGCTAAGAGGTACTGTACAGAGCCAAGGCTATTCTTAGTGAAGGTCCCAAGGAGCTGAGAGAGAACAAAATTAGGACAGCTAATTTAAACAGGCCAAAGGGATATCCCACACCATACAACATCAAGAGGAGGGAGTTTTGAAAGAGGTGAGAGTTCAGCGCTTTCTTTTGCTGCTTGTGGGTTAGCTGAGCATTGGGGTCAGTGGGCGGTGGGCAGTTGTTTATCACTTGTTGCACACATTTTTATTGTGTATATATTTATCATAATTGTTTTCTTTTTTCCTTTCCTCTACCTTAGTGAGTGGTTTTGTCTCAACCTCAAGTTCTGTTTTGTGTTGTTTTTTTTTCATTTGTTTTTGTTCTCTTCCCCAGCCCATTGGGAGGGGCAGGGAGTGAGCAAGTGCTTGGCCACTTGCTGTTTTAAACCACAACACTAGGGAACCTGCTCTCCCACTATGAGACCTAAGAAACCTAAAACCAGCACATCCAAAGGAGGCTGGAAGATGATAGAACAAGCAGAACAGTCACTACATCATGCAAAAGCAGTGAATATTGCAGTAGATGTTTTTTACATAAAGCAGAATGGTCTTCTCAACACATCTGACAAAAAAGGACTGTTCAGCAGAACAGAGGGAAGGGGTTTCTACATCATAAAATCTAATTCTCTGCTATGATAAGCAACCACAGCATGCAGTCCCTTTTGTATTATATTAAACAGAGACTGTAGACTAAGAAAGTATTTGACTGATATTGCATAAAGGAGAATAAGTGAGCATGGTGAGTACTTTCCTCTGAAGGAGTGTGTATGAGTTGCAAAGTCTAAACTTACACATGGATCCCATAGATGGTGTTAAAATGGAACAAAATTCTCCCTCACAGCCCCCCTTCATTTTCATGTGTACTACTATGAATGCCGGTCTGGCCTGTAATACAGATAGAAGGAAAAAAGAAAAAAAGATGTTAACTCTACTAAATACAAATCAACATACTTGCAGCTGAAATGAGAAATAAATCAGGTCTGCATGTTCTACTTTGCATGAGGAAGTGGTTTTCCTGAAAGAAAAAGCTGGATGTTCTTAAAAACACATCATAACAAAATGACAGGAAAATAATGAGAAATGAGGCAAACTGTTGCCAGATCGGTATCTCAAAATCTGTTCAGTGATGGCTCATTCTCTAACCTGTATGTGAATTAAAGCAGAGCAAATGTTTGGCTGAAACGGACCTCAAGAGTAAGTTGTAAGATGAAACTTGCTCCTTTGGGGGGTCAAAAGAAAGATCGTGACTGTATGATGATATCATCTGATGATAAGACTTATGAAAAAATCTCAAGAATTCTATCCTTTCACCAACAATTGACACTACTTCCTTTCCAATCATAAACGTATGTTGGTTTTTAAAGCCTTTGCTTAGCAGTGTTCATTGTTTCTCTCGACCTTCTGTAACTGTTTCATAAGTATATGTATCACTATACTTTTGACCGCTACTCAACAGGTTCCCAAAGCTTTCCAGAAATGTACTTTGTGCAGTGGAGTGGTGCAATTTCTCAAGGATTGTTTTTGCCCTGCTATTAGTTGGGTAGCTCTATGGTTCATATCCTGGGTACATCTTACCTCCTACTTCACAAATAGTAATACTAGATCACTGATAAAAATTTAGCATGTATGCATGAATTCATCTCAGTTTCATATATGCTCATGTTGATTGGTTAGACTGTGGAACAAAACAAGTTATTTTCAAGTGTTTGTTCGAATTCAATTACAAAAGCTGTACTTTGTTCCTACTACTGAAGAGTAATATTTATCTTAGGCAGCTTTATTTAACTGTATTTTAAAATGATGCCAACTTCAACTGGTTAAAAATGAAGTTTGTTTAGTAAAAAGTCAATAAAAAATTTACCTCTCACATTAACAGGATTAGAAGCTACTTTCTGATGTCTATCCTTGAAGATACATTGAGATACATTGCTTCATGCAAACAATTTAATATTACAATGATAGAAAGTAAACTGTTTGTCTTCAATTGGACATTACAAGACCATCCACATCAACACCTCTGCCATGCGCAGGGGCCTTTAATTACACTTAATTTAAAGGAGGTGCTAGGTTCCTGTCAGTCTTTAAAATTCACCATCAATTTCTTGAGGAGATCATTTTATTTTAATACCAGTGACCAAATAGATGTGTTTTTGTGTGTGTGTGTTTTTTGTTTTGTTTTGTTTTTCCCAAATACCCTTAAGTATAATGTACTATGCAGTTCTTTCAGGATACTTGCTGTAGATTGATCTTTAAAATTATTCTAAGTAAAATACTAAACTCTCCCATGATACAAAAGAGAGAAGGGAAAAAAAAAAATGTGTGGATTATACTAACTTAATTCAGAGAAATGATGTAAAAACCTTAGGGATTAGACAGATGCATAGAGGTTCTCACATAAAATCCCCAAACAGATTTGTGCTAACAAGATTGAATTTCATATCTTGGGATGCTTAAGGATTGATTTTGCATGCCCCTATTGACATAAGCAGTTTCCTTGACTTTAGTGGGTCTAACTGCATGAGCAAAGAAGATTAGTGAGCTTGAATATGTAAAAAAGTACCTTTACAGGGCAGAAAAAATAAACTGAATCATAGTGTATATTTAATATGAGCTCTTGAGGAAACTGAGAGCAGGAAGATGAATATAGCAACTAAACGGCAATAGGAATGACCCATGAAGCAGAAAAATTTGCAAGCAGAAATGCTGAAGACAAGAAAGTGGTTTGTGTCAATCACGTCAAGATGAAAAGTGGATTGGGGGTGGGCTGCTACTTGATAAGGCTTAATTATTTCATTTCTATATGCAGTAATCTACGGAAAATAAAATACACTTAACAAATAATTATAACCCCGAGTTTAATCCTTCCATATGAATCCTGAGGATGTCATCCTTCCAAAACTATTTTAAAATGTCTTCAGTAGTGAAATGTTTTCCAAAATAAAATAAATAAATAAATAAATAAAACCAAATAAGCAAGCCAACATAAAAAATATATAACCTCTTTATTGCTAATGGGATTCAGACCATTTTTATTTTTCATTGGTCTAATGTGACAGAAAAAAAAGCCTCTCAAAGTTTCAGTGTGAAAAATTACATTTATGTTATATATATATATATATATATATATACATATAACAGGAAGCAGATAAATTCATCACATGGACTAGTATTTTCAGAACAAAAGTAACAGCTGCATTTTCCACACCAGCCAGCAGTATTTGCAGAGTGAATTCTGACTGAAGAATTCCAAAATATTTCTACCCGTCAGAGTAGAATTAAGATTAGACGTCAATCTCTATAAGGAATCTATAATGAAATTACTAAGATTCATTTAAATCACTAGAATTCAAGTATATTATCATTAATAATATTTAAAAGGAAATACATTGTATCTAACTCCCTGTGCAGGCTTGAATTGTACAACATCATTTCTGTGGAGTTTGACTGTGCTGGAAAGTTCTGGATAACAAAGATGTCAGAAAGATATCCAGGCAAGGCAAAGGACATAGCCACTGAAATGCTAAATTTTACCTCCCAAAATAATAAGTCTATGTTGTACTATCTTGCATGGGCTGTGAATACAATATGCATTTTAAATCAATCAGAGGTTGAAATCTAGCAATAAGAAACTGAATATTTGTCTTTAATCTAGTGAGAATTTAATTTCTGCCACCTCACTGTATATTTGATCAAAGAGAACTGAAGTTCTACAGAGAATGAGTTGCCATCAACTATATTATAGTGTTGCTGAAACAAAGACTGAGCATGAGATGAGAAGGGATGAAGGATGGGTATAAACTATAAGAGCACTGGCATGAAATGTACATATTCCAAAATTAGCTAGACTACTTAGCAATGATGGAACACTGCCTTCTCTGAAGTTGGCATAGATGATTTCAGTTATTATGAAGGCCAGATGGTCTTCATTATTTTTCATCAGCTATGTGGTAGGCCAGAACTTCCTCAAGGCTTCAAATGCATTTTCTGTGACTGGCTCAAATCCTGTCAACAGAGATAGGCCTAGGATGATTATTTTTAGGTTTTAGTTCTTGCTTCCTTGGTCACAGCAAGATATTCTTAGGTTCTGTTGATCTGATCAGAAATTCCAATTTTACAGGTAGCTGGAGCTGTTGCAAGAAAGTTTGTTTTTCATAAGGAACGCTTTCAGATATTGTGATCTGTGGACATAATTATGGATGAGTTTGTCAGATTTAGTGCAAGTTTCTGAATAAAGTGTTCACAGTTATTTCAGGACTGGCGGCACACAGGTTCACAAGTCATGGGAACAAGCAAATTAACAGAAATCCAGCCTGCGGGCACAATATCAAGACCTTCAGGCAAACACTGCCCACTCAGATGACTTCCATTTATCACTGACTGAAACTAGATGATCATTGTTGTCCTTTTCATCCCGGGCCATTCTACGATTCTATCACTCTACAATTGATATCCCAGTGACAAGATTTTGAGCACAACTTCAATGGTATCCCTCTTTCCTCATTACAGAATGAAGTACGAAGGGAGTTAACGTCCAAAATTTTATTCAACTTTCTGCTCATTGAGGGCTGTAGGCTATTTCAAGATGAAGAACAGTGAAAAGGAGATGTGTTTGAAGTAATCCTAATAGATTTTCTACTAAAGCTCATGACCATTGCTAAATACAGTGACAAATAATGTCTGGTACTGATCACTTGTTTTGTATCCATTCATGAAAACTCTTTCAACTATGCCAGATTTTTTAAAATCATCCTTTCTTGTATATTTTCATACAGAACAGCATACACATTTGTTTGTATTATAACAGGACAAACTTCCAAGCCAGAAGCAGTTTTAGCTTATGCCAGTATAGAAATTCAGTGAGATGGTAAAAAAAAAATACTTCAATATAACAAATGAAATTGACGGAGTATTCCAGTTGGATCCTCCTCACAATGAAACAGAGAAGCATACAGAGAAATATGTACCAATATAACGAGCTTATAAATTAATAGTCCCCTGATAGTATCCAAATCAACTGAAGTTATTAAAAAAATATTGTAAGCAACTTTTACACAGACCTAGACTGGTATAAGTACTGCTCATTACTTCTCTAACTCCTGTCTAGCCATTCTCAATTGAATGTTTATGCTTAAAAGTTTTTACCAGATTGAAGACACAAGTCAATGCAAGAATCTCACAGTTAGAAGAAAATGATTCACTACATTCATTATTTATATGGATTCCTTTGACTGCTTTCCCAGAGGCATATGTCTAACTCAGGCTGTGAAGGATGGCAGACTTTCTCAAATTAAAACAATATCAGAGTTTAGATGTTTCTGCTTATTTTCTCAAGTCCAGAGAACTGACTTCCCTTCATAGATGAAACAATTTATGTTATTAGCTAAATTACACTCACGCCTAAAAAGACTTGGCTCTTTGGCACAGAATTTTCATATCCTGTTTGGTTTAATTTTATTTTTTTTTCGAAGTACTACAAGATGTTTGTTGGAAGGGCACTCAGTAAATGAATGCCTTTAGAGAATATACCGATTACAGACTACATGCATACACTTTTTGTAAAATACACCCCATTCACACACACATATTTAAGTAACATCAATGCAGACAAATACTGCTGCCAGGAAAGGTTATCAATCATACTATAAATAGCAATCCCAATGCCTAGCTGTTTCTCAGCTGTAAAATCCTTAATCCTTCCAGATGAACAGAGTGGGGGTTGAGTAGGAAACAGAGGAGGCAAAGAGGAAATTATGGGGAAATGGATTCCCTCTAAAGAAACCAGTTCCACAAAGTCATAAACAGCGAAGATAAAAGTGTTTAATTCAATACAGAGACAACTATTTCAAGTGAAGGGAAAAAAAAAAAAAAAAAAAATCCAGGCAAGAAGAAAGTCCCTAGTGCTTCAATTTCTCCCAAGAGAATAACCATCAGATCATGAGCTACTTCTTATGAGTACAATTTCCTCATTGTTAGCAGCTGTTCATTGGTTAGCATTGCACAACTGGCCAGGTGCATTATGAAGGAATGACAGAGAGGGGGTTGTCTGCTGTTAAAGCGTCAGATGGACTAATAGTATTCTGCAATACTACAGTAACTGGCCCACATCCTAGGCTACATTTGAGCTTTACTAAATGTAAATAAATAGTGGATGGAAAAGGACACTTGTAGTCCCAGACAAAGTCAGAAGTAATCTTCAGGTAGATGTTTTTTTTTTTTTTCTCCCCAGTCTGGAAGCTGGGAACTGCAAGAAGAAGAAGAGTTTTTTCTTCTAGCATTCTGAGAATTCCTGGTAAAACCTCAGGGGCAGGACCAGTCCTTCAGATCAGCATCTGGCCAGATCCTGGTCAGACCTGTCATGTTTATGTTGTACTTACTGTAGCTGCTGCTATTAAAATTGACAAATACAAGTTAATTTGAAAGATCTTTGAATGGGCTGCTGTCAGTTTACATTTCCATCTTTTCCATGTATTAGTGAGCAGAGTTCTTGAGGCAATGAGTATTTGTTTTAAGCAGTTCTCCGTATCAGTTCAAAACATACTTTTGTACTCCTATGGTCTCATACTATTAAGTGTATGAATCTGCAATAGCCTTGTGCAGAAAGTATTCATGGATGCAGGTTCAGACATGTTTATAATAACTAGAATTACTGAAATGCTTCAATTTAAAATATATATATATATATATCAACTGTCTTTTCTTTCAGGTCATGTAATGAGCAGAGAGATTTATCACAGCCTGATCTATTTCTCCGAGTGGCCAATGTGACTACATCCAGCTTCCTGGGACTGGATGGAAACTAAACACTACTCACAAGCTTTAGAATTTTCTAGAGAACTGTCCAGTTGACAGTTTTCCCTTACAGTAGGATACTGTCATCCAGCTGCTCTGGATCTTGATGTTAGTATCTCATTTTTCTGAGTTCATAAACGTTTCTGTCAAGTTCCACTCTGGGCTCCCAGATGGCTAGGGGAGAAGACAGCAAGCAAGCAAAGAGGAGCAGCCAATAAAGGGATATGCATTAACCATTAATATGCCTTGGCAAGAGAACTCAGAGCCACAGGTGACTAAAAGAAATAAATGGTCCTGAACTTGCCTCTACCCCTGTTCCCATACAGGAATCTATTCTCACTTTGGATGAGATCATCAAAGAAGCTATTAAAGGAAGAAGTGCTAAATTGTGTTGATTTTTCATAAAATCATTCCAAATAGTTAATGGGTTCCCCTCTACAGGCTTGAAATGGACATACTGGAAAAAGTCCAGTAACAAACCACTGAGATGATTAAAGGACTGGAGCATATATGGAGTGTTTGAGAGAACTGGTATTCTTCATCCTGTAGAAGGGAATTAGCAGGGTGGAATTTTATCAATATATATTGAAATATCCACAGGAATCATTCAAAGAGGATGTAGCCAGGCTCTTTCCAGTGGTGCTCAGTGACAAGATAAGAGGGAATGGGCATAAACTAGAAGGTTCATTCTGAACAACAGAAAACATTTTTCAGTGTGGTGGTGGAGTACCACCCTTGGATGGAGATATTAAAAAAAACAATCATGACCCTAGGAAATCTGACCAAGGTGACCCTATTTGAGCAGGAGGATTGGACTAGATAGCTTCCAGAAGTCCTCTCCAACCTCAGTCATTCAGTGATTCTGTAACAAAACGTAGGGTAACACTTTAAAACATGAAATGAAATTTTTAAAAAGAAGTTCATACTTTTGATACAGTTATATTCCTTGCACTGGTACAGCGATGCTAGTATCACATACAGTCCTGTTTTTTGGCTTCCTCAAAAAATCTGAATTGTTAGTTTACATACCTTTGATAATAACAAGAAGCTCACAAAAGAAAAAGTAAGTTCCTCTTCTTAACTGTGTAAAAAAGAGGAGCAGATGAATTGGAGATTTTTAATATTCCATTTATCAGATAAAATCTGGCTTATATCTTAAATATTTTAAAAATCACATAGCTGTTCTGTTACCTGCTAGGAGTATGGCTTTTATGATAATATGCCAAAACATGGTCCATCCTGAATAGGAACCAGTTACACAACTTTTTAGTAAGTTGCAATTTTTCCCACAATTTATATGAAATACAGTCTTCGTTCTATGCTTTCCATGGTGTTTCCAACAAAAACAAATTGTGACAACACAGCATTATGTTATTCTTTACCTAAATTAAATATAAATGTGAGAAAGGCCAAAGCTGAATATGAGAAAGGAAATGTTGGCTGGTTATTGCCCAGATTCTGAATATATGTAAGTTGTAATGATAAATGGAAGATCCCTGAAATCCTTTTCAAGTTTGAACAGGTTCAAAAACATTTAAGCTGCACAAACTGCACTAGTGGAATCTTTAAAACAGGATGTTACAGTATAATGTAATGTGTTTGTCTTTCACAAAGCAATTAATCATTGGATGGAGGAGTTAAGACCCAATCAAAACGGAAAGGTGTTTATTGCTGCAGCTGGTCATCAAATTATTTCTATAAAGCTTAAACACTGGGTTTTATTGTTTTTATTACAGATCCGCTCCTATAAAAAATACATTTAAACTTCCCTTTTTAGATCTCGTGGTTTAGTTTCTTGTGCTTCTGTTAACTAAACATTTCTAGTGAAACACAAATAAGTTTCCCCACTCAAAGAAAGGTTATGCCATTCTGTTATCAGTGGAATTATCACTGAGAGTCAAAATTAAAACAAAAGAAAAACATCTTACCATGAATTCCAAGGTGTGAACCTTGTATCTCTGGGAAAAATTATAAATGCTAGCAGTATCACAAAATAATCATGGTGAGAGGTTATTTTTGCTTGGGTAGGAATTCCTTTTAAATAAAACAGGTGATCTTTTCCTTAAAAAGGAAAAACGCTTTTTAATATATAGATGTACTCAAGATTTTCATTACTCTGAAAATACTGACTTCAGCATTCAGTCTATTTAACCAAGCATTTTTTATTTTGAATTGACACCTTAGCATGTAGGGAAGCAATGAAAGGAACATTTTGTAAATTTAACCCTTTTACGGATAACACTAAAGGAAGCACCACTGGGAAAATACCCAAGAGACATCCACCCTCTTTAGTTTGCATAACAGGATTTGTTGTCTTGTTTGCTTCAATTTGCTATTTTAACTACTGCAGATGCCTCAATGAAAAATATGTTAACACTAAGACAACAGGTGGAAGTTCACATCTTCAGCCTGCAGGAAAACCTACAGTCTTCCTTTGAAAAGGAAATTAGAATCCCAAATTCCATCTCTTGGAGTGATTGAATGTTATAGCACTGCCACACTACAGACTTAGCATGAGTGTGGGTGACATTTTAGAGAAGCCAAACTTGAACCAGAATAATTATTAAAGAAAACTAATGAGCTACAAAAGTGAGACTGAATCAATGTATTAAAATAAAAATTAAAAAAAAAAAAAATTCCCCCAAAACAAACAAACAAACAAAAAGAAAACACCACTTTACTGAGCTTATACAAATTTTATTGAAAAAAACTTACTACCTTAAAATAGTATAACTGACACTTTTGGCAATAGGACACAGAAAAAATTCTGCTTTCCAGAAAGAGCCAGAACTACTTTTCCTAGAATTTGTGGAAAGAACAGAAGTCCTGTGATATATGCAAAAGAATTTTACTAGACAGAAATTTTATAGCTTAACTATGAGGCTGCAAACAGACCAAGTGCAGAATATGTACACATTCTCTAGATGAAGTAGCAAATGGTGTTAAGATTTATTCAAGATCCTTTTGATGTCCTACATGCTTCCACTTAGCACACTGATTAAGAAGAATGAATTCCAGATAAATTCATTTGTAAAGGACTTCAGTACCTTTACTGTTTTATTAGAACCTTGATTTAATTCCTTGGAACGTGAACATAACTTGTTCACATTGTTACAGCTAGAAACCTTGAGTATAAATCCTGAAGAAATAGGTTCCAGTATGAGGGGAAAGTTATATATTGGACATCACATTGCTTATGGGAAAAATAGACTGGATTAAGATACACCTGGATAAAGAGAGAAAAATTGTATTTGAAACGTCTGCAGAGCTCATTAGTACCTTGATAGCAAATGATTCAAAGCTATCTTTGGCTTTAACTCAAACTGTTGTCCTAAGCATGGCAATAGAATGACAACTCAAAAAGGTCCACAGATGTATACTACAAAATAAGAGTGTTTCATCAATTACCAGAGTAAAATCTTGCTACATGTGCTCTGAGGCACTACATTTTGGAAAAAGGAAAAATAGAGTGCTAAAAACAGATGGAAAAATGACTGTAGTAGTCATTCATTGCCTTTACCTTTGCAACCAGTACTGAGTATCACTAGAACAGTTTATTTACCTTCCATACTTATGTATTACTAAATTCAGTTTTACTTCAAGTTCTTTGCAATATCTTGTTCATCAAGTTGATTGAAAAATAAAAATAATAAAGACTAAAACATAAAATTGGTAAAATCTCTGAAGAGTCTAATCAAGAGTAACCTAGGCCAAGACTTTGGTCAACACTGTAATAAGCTAACAACAGATATTTGAGATCTATATACAAAGTCTGTAAATCAACACAGCTACCTGAACTTCTACTCATTGTTAAAGGTAATGATAAAGCCTTACAATACTAAACAGTGATGTTGCTTAGATGCTTATGACTCTAAGGAGCTTGAATTCTTTCTTTACCCATGCAGAAACCCAGAGTAATGTAAGACGTTTGTTCACATGCTGTGCTCAGACTAAAGTTGTCCACTATGTGAAGAAAGCACAAAGAAAACACAAAACTGGCACAGACCTGGAAACAAAATTTAACAACCCAGTAATTTCCTGTCTGAGAAAAAAGACAATTCTTTAGCCTCACAGCATAGCTATGGGAACAAGAATCATAGAATCACAGAAAGATTTTGGTTGGAAGAGATCTTTAAGATCATTTAATTCCAACCCTTCAGCTGTAGGCAAGGACAACTCCCACAAGACCAGGTTTCTCAAAGTCCCATCCAGCCTGGTCTTGAAGGTTTCCAGAAAGGGGACATTCACAAACTCTCTGGGCAACATGTTTCAATGTCCTACCACCCTCACAGTAAAGAATTTCTTCCTAACATCTAGTCTAAATCTATCTTCTTTCAGTTTCAAGCCACTTCCCCTTGATGTGTGGCTACATGCCCTTAGAAAAAGTCCCTCCCCAGATTTCCTGTAGGCCTCCTTCGGGTACTGGAAGGCCACTATAAGGTCTCCTTGGAGCTTTCTCCTCTCCTGGCTGAAAAACCCCAGCTCTCTCAGTCTGTCCTCTTAGAGGAGGTTCTCCAGCCTTTTGATAATCTTTGTGGCCGTCCTCTGGACCTCCAGGTTCTTTTTGTGCTGGGGGCCCCAGAACTGGATGCAGTACTCCAGGTGGGGTCTCACAAGAGCAGAGTAGAGGGGCAGAATCACCTCCCTCAATCTGCTGGTCACACTTCTGATGCAATCTAGGATACTGTTGGCCTTCTGGGTTGCAAACACATATTGCTGGTTCATACTGAATCCTTCATCAACCAACACCCCCAAGTCCCCCTCCTCAGGGCTGCTCTCAAGCCATTCTTCAGCGAGAATGTATCTATGTTTGGGACACCCCTGACCCAGGTGCAGGACCTTGCATTTGGCGTTGTTGAACTTCATGAGTTTGGCATGGTCCCACCTCTAAAGCCTGTCCACGTCTCTCTCGATAGCACCCCATCCTAGCATGTCAGCTGAACTCCTCAGCTTGGTGTCATCTGCAAACTTCCTGAGGATGCACACAGTCTCACTGTCAATGTCAGCTACAAAGATGTTGAATAACACCAGTCCCAGCATTGATTCCCAAGGAACGTCACTCATCACCAGTCTCCACTTGGACACTGAGCCACTGACCACAGCTCTTTGAATGTGACAATCCAGACAGTTCCTTATCCAGCAGGTCAAATCCATTTTCTCCAATTTGGTGGCCAGGATGTCATGTGGGATAATGTCAAATGCTTTACACAAATCCAAGTAGTTGATGTCAGTTGCTTGCTCTCCTTTATCCACAGATGCTACAACTCCACCATAAAAGGCCACCAAATTTGTCAAGCATGACTTGCCCTTGTTGAAGCCATGTCAGTTACCTAAAATCACTTTGTCATTATTTTCCATGCACCATAGTAGGGCCTTCAAGATGATCTACTCCATGATCATAGAGGTGAGACTGACAGGTCTCTGGTTCCCTGGATCTTCTTTGTTTCCCTTCCTGAAAATAGGGGTCACATTTCCACTTTTCCAATCAGTGGGAACTTCACAAGACTGCCACAACCTGTCAAATATTATGGATTGTATCTTGGCAACTTCATAGAATTTGCTCAGGTTAGAAAAGACCTTCAAGATCATCAAGTCCAACAACAACCAAACCATACTACCCTAACCCTAACAACTCTCTGCTAAACAATTATCCTGAGCACCACATCCAAATGGTTTTTGAACACATTCAGGGATTGTGACTCAACCTCCTCCCTGGGAAGCCTATTCCAGTGTTTAACAACCCTTTCTGTAAAGAAGTTTTTCCTGATATCCAACCTAAACTTAACCTGGTGCAACTTGACGCCACTTCCCTTGTTGTGTCACCTGTCACCAGTGAGAAGAGACCAACCCCACTCTCACTGTAAGATATTATAAGAGAGCAATGAGGTCTCCCCTCTGCCTCCTCCATCCCAGACTAAACAGCCCCAGTTCTCTCAGTCTCTCCTATCCTTGGGCATATTCTCCAAGCCCTTCACAGGTCTTGCTGCCCTTCTTTGGACCTCCTCCAGCACCTCAATGTCCTTTCTGTACTGAGGTGCCCAAAACTGAACACAGTACCCAAGGTAGGACCTCACCAGGGCCGAGTACAAGGGCAGGATTACTTCCCTAGTCCTGCTCACCACACCATTCGAGATACAAGCTGGGATTGTGGAATGGAATTTGACCTTCTTGGCCACCCGGGCACACTGCTGGCTCATATTCAGCCAACTGTCCATCAATACACCAGGGTCCCTTTCCACTAAGCAGCTTTCTAGCCACTCTTCCCCTAGCCTGTAGGGTTGCCTGGGGTTGTCATGGCCAAAATGCAGGACCCAACACTTGGCCCTAATGGAACTCATACTGTTAACTCTGGCCCATCAATCCAGTCTATCCAGGTTTCTCTGTAGTGCCTTTCTCCCCTCTGGGAGAAACTCACTCCCAACTAGGTGTCATCTGCAAACTTACTGAGGGTGCACTCAATCCCCTCATCAAGATCATTAATAAAGATGTTAAATAAAAGTGGCCACAGTACCAAGCCCTGGAGGACACTGCTCATGACTAGCTGCCAACTGGATTTAACTCCACTGACCACAACTCTTTGGGCCTGGCCATCCAGCCAGTGCTTCATCCAGTGGAGCATACGCCCATCCAAACCATGGGCAGCCAGCTTCTTCATGAGGAATTTGTGGGGGACAGTGTCAAAGGCTTTACTGAAGTACAGCTAGACTACACTGGCAGTCTTACTTTCATCCACTATGCGGGTCACCTTATCACAGAATGAAAGATTTGTCAAATGTAATCTACCATTCATAAACCTATGCTGACTGGGCCCTTGGTTGACCTTTAATTGGTCCATGATGGCTCTCAAGATTATCCATTTCATAACCTTCCCCGGAGGTGAGACTGATAGGTTTGCAGCTACCAGGATCATCTTTTCAGAACCCATGGGTAGATCTCACTGGGTCCCATAGATTTGTGCACCTTCAGGTTCTTTATATGGTCTCAAACCTGAGAGCAGATTCTTCCTTCTTCTAAGTTCTTACCTTTGCTTTCTGCAGCTTGGGTGGATGGCTTGGGTGTATGGCTAGAACCTTTGTCAGTGATGACTGAGGGAAAGAAGTCATCAATCCCCCCAGCTTTCTCTGTAGAAGGTCTGGAAAAATTATGGTCTGTGTTTTTTATGTTGACTTACTTTTTTATAACCTCTCCATAACATTCCCTACCTTGAAAAGCCCAGAGTACTTGAAACTCCTTCCTAATATTTTTCTTCATACTGAGTGTACCTCTATTTTTAACAAACAGAATTTAAAATCAGAAAATGAACTTGCACTTGATCAAATTATATTTTTTCTCTGTAACTATATTTTGAGATGGAAAACTTCTGCTAAGTTCCCCTTGTACCATTAAATTATTTAAAATTCACATTATTCCTCTATTTTCATTAATTCAGTCCTATTTATTTATTTATTTATTTTTCTAAAGAACAGTACTCAAACCTATATCTCCTCTCTAGTATCTCAGAGGTCTTCCATACACACTTTTTGCCCATTTGGGTGCCAAGAATCAGATTTCCACTAGATTCTTCAGCAGTCAGAAAACATTTCAATTAATGTAAATAAATTTATTTCATGTAATAACATCTAAAGTGATATTAACCTAGGTCTTGCACCCATTGTTGAGGCTACAAGGAATATGAGGGATATTCTATCCACATCATCTGCGTCACTGAATACAGCCTTCACTTGTTCTCCTTAAAAATGAATATTTTTAAAACACTGTCATTAACACATCACATACAGTTTTTACTGTTTGTATCTGTGGGTGGTAATGATGCATAACAAAGAGAAATACTTAAATTTCTCCTAAAAACAGAATCTAAAATGAACAACTCTATCCATTTTTTTTATTATTTTTTTTTTTTTTTACTTTGTATAGATAAAGAGGTTCATGGAAAAAATGCAAACAGGTATATATCCTTGGTTCAGTATATCCAGTCACACAATTTTTGCATTTTTGCTATGATAAAATGAATTAAACAATACTAAAATATTTAATCCATACTTACTCCTGGGAAGCCACATATTTAACAAAGATAATAGGTTGGCCAAGCTATAGTCCTGTGTAATACTAAACAGAATTAATTAACCATTTCTGTCAGAATGAATTTTGAATACTTTCTTCTCCACCTCATTGTGGTTTATCCTTGTGGGCTCTAGATGTTCCCATGAATTAAGCCCGAACTACCGTACTGGCCTCGGTCACTCTCATTTTCCAATACATATAAAATAATAATAATAAAAAACCATTAAAAATTTAAAAATAAATAAATAAAAAATAAAAATAAAAAAGGAAAAGAGAAAAAAGAGACAAAAGAAAGGGAGGAAAGGAAAGTCTAATATCCCTCTCCCTCCTCAGCTCAAACCTCCAAAGGCCTTCTTCTCAGTGGTCAGGCTGTCAGGCATTCTCTCAGTTCCATGGATATTTTAGCACAGGGCTTGGAACAAGCATACAAGTTGTGCATTCCCACTTCTGGATTTGGAGTCTGCCATGGCAAATGAAAGTCAATGGACAGGAATATGGACATGAGACTTCTTTCCTTTACACCTTAATTTCTGCTTTTGAGCCACACTTCACCAAAATGTGAATTGATAATAGAGGCCAACTTAAGTAATACTTACAGATTTTGCAATTCACCATGGGAAATAATGATCCTGAATTAATTTTTCCCAGAAACTGAAGCAAATATGGTTTCATGCAATTTTATATACATTCTTTTTTATTATTCATTTATTTATTTTCAAGTCCATTATACTTCTTGCATTACTTACCAACTTGTTTGTCCCTTCCTTTCAGCAATGTGAGTTTTCATTAAACTTTCATAAAGGCTGTGATTCTATAATAGTTGAGGGAGTAGGGGAACTGTTCTGCACTTAGTATCAAATGTAATGGGAACCAAGGTCAACAGACCCGCACAGAGTAAGAACTTGACAGATTAAACACTGCAACTTCGAAGATAACAAAAATGCAGGATGTCAATAGAGCATGTATTAACCGATACAAGTGAAAACTGCATTATTCAGCACTACTCACCTCCTTACCACAAGTGCCAAATAAGTTCAAGGGTTTGGAAATGATCCTCCACATTCTTAAAGTTTCAGTTTGGTTGTAAAGTATTTTGTTATTTTGCCTTGCTTCAATAGTAGTTGCTTTACTATGCCATATTAATTAATTGTTTTCTAGAGTAAATCCATTACTACCTCTTGGAAGCAAAATTTCCTGGGATACCAACAGTCAGGTGAAATAAAGCTTCACATTTGGAATATAAAGATCAGCTGATCTCTGAATGACATCTGTAACTCAGAGGATGCAATACATTTTTTAAATAATGGTATTTGTAGATAAAAAGGAAACTTCTTTTGACAAAAAAAAAAAGATGGTATCAGAGGACAAAGGCTGCTTATTCATGACCTCACATAAAGATTCTGATCATGTCCAAGTCATTTATTGTTGCAGATAGGTTGGCTGAAATCTGGCAGACAGTGGGAGAATGCAAACACTACAGTCATGGTATATAATAGTGTCAGTAATTTCTCAGATGGTCGCTCAGAAATTGTGTGCCCCGTAAATGAGCAGCAATGACATGACAACATTGAATCATTTCATCTTTAAATACAGCAAGAACAAAGTCTAATTATTATTATCCACAAGAGCTTAAATTCAGAAAACCATAAACAGATTTACCATTTGAAATGTAGGGAAAAGGCTAAGAAAACTTGTGAACAAATGATGAAAGAGTTAATTTTAGGTCTCTGAGTGTCAGAATTGTATTTCGTAAGCAACGGCTCAAAGATTTCTCATTTAAGTAGATGGAAGAAAAGCCAACATGCTTTTATCAGACGTTAGTGTTTATAGAAGAATACAAAACAGGATTTTGTTAAATGTATATATTATGCCAGATCGAACTATAAATTGAAACATCTGTGTCCAAGTTAATCTCAGATAAAGCAAGGAGATTATTTGAATTGTGTTTAATTTTGTGACCTTTTTAGATGTGGCTTTGCTTGAAAGGGGGAAGGGATAATTTTTTAAGGTTTAATTCCTAGGCCACAATGCCAATAGTCCAATACAACAGCAATATCTTTTAAAATCACCCAGATGAATAACAAAAAACCTTTGGTAATTTCCCAGTATTGTTATATAGGGAGCTCTAAAAAATAAACAGTCACATAAATTGAGGCATGTAGTTTTAAGCATGCTGCATGCTATTCATGACATAAGCATTCAATTAAAACTATTTTATGAGCAATAATCACATTCTGAAAAGGCAAACACGGATGGTTTGCGGATATAGCCATAATGTCTGCAAAATTACATAAAACAACAGGTAAACATAGTTCAGTCTCTATGCTACTTAAGGAATGTATTTTAAAACTCTTTTGTTCCTGCCTCCAGGACATAAGCAACAGGAAGTAGAATTCAAGATTTTTTAAATTATTATTTTAAAAATACAGTAATGATTTGTACTTCTGCAGCCACATTATCATAAACCACTCTTAGTTGAACTGAAACAATGATTCCAATAAAGAAATTGAAGTTTAGAAAGTAATAGAACAGAACTGCTGTATTTTCTAGCAGTACAAATTAGGCTAACAGGCAACAGCACAAAAGTTTAAAGCAAATAGACTTTAAGCATTATAAGCCATTCTACAATCAGTCTCAAGCTACAAATGGCTTATGATGACATTCTGCACCATTCATCTCTTCTAGAAGCATGTATTGTTTTAAGATCCACCCTAAAACTCATAGAAGCCACTTCAGATGCACTGAGACAATATTTACAAAAGGGCCAACTATGTTTGCAATTAATACCTTTTCCCTCATTCCTCTGGCTGTCTCCTTCAAACACTTTTAAGTCCATTTTTTGAATGTCACTTCTCCCTCAGCTCTTGTCCCATTGCCTGACATGGAGACTCTCAGAATACATACTCTCATGGCTGAGAAACGATAATGTAAAACAAAGCAGAAGTTCTCTGTTTTATGAGATGGACGGGGGTGTTGATGTTTGGTACTTCAGAGAGGAACTTTTCTGGATCACAATATGAATATATTTTTGCAGTATATACAACACACAGCATGCAATAAAAATAGCAACAAGGCCTTTAAAATTCAGTTGCTTAAGAGGAACATGAAGAGCCATCTCCTCACCTGATGCAGGTACTTCCTAGTTTTTCCACGCTATAGAGAGTAGTGTCTCAACTTCCAACAATGTTTCACTTGTATTTATGCTTGATTAAACAAATACAGCTACTTTGAGTTCAGCGTCTGTTTGCACTGCATACCATATTGCATAGCTTTGAATTACAGGGTGACGAGATTTTACCCTAACTCTAAAGTTACTCAGTAATTTTTTCCCCCTTTTTGAGGATTACAGATGTAGAAACATAGTTTAAGAGACAAGATAGCATACACAGATGAACAGAAACTTTAATGCTGACTTTAATCCCATCTCTTTTCACTGATCTACTGTTGTCTTACATAGGAGGGGTAATACACAGATACCAGGGCTCTTTAAGAGATGCTTTGCTTTCTGTACTTCTTGCTGAAAGAATGGCACATTGGAACATATATTCTCTGACACACAACTTTATAGATTTACATGTACTGGGGAAAAATTTTAAGTTTCCAAATGCTTGGAAAGTTTACTCAGGGAGAATGCTGGTGGAGATACAAATTTCTCGCTGATGTTTCTTATACTGATTATTTTTGTTATCAGAAAAGTTAAAAATCACTCAATTTTATTACTGAAAACACTGCATTTGTTTGTTTGTTTGTTTGTTTGTTTCAGACAAAAGGTAAACGCAGACTCTGTCCCTTCCTAAGACTTGCCACAGTCTACAAGTCAATGACCCAACCACCAGGTAAAAAGAGTTACCAAAGTTTTCCTCCAACTGGAAAGTCTAAAATAGAAGGTAAGCATGAAATCTAGGTGAAGGACTCGAAATACCACTTCATACCACTTCAGATGAAAATCAAAACACTCAGTACAGTAAACAAAAAGAACAAAAGAAAGACAACTGTGAGGAACCAGTTGCTTCTGAATTTCAGCCAACTTTAGTCTTTCAAAATGACAGTCTGGAGTATATTGGGATCCGTTCCTCTAACTCAAAGCCAGTTTTAAAGCCGATGAGTGCCTTGGCATGACTTCTGTCAGATGAAGTTGAAAATCCATAAATACTGGGAAAATTTTTCCTTAATGTTAAAAAAAAAAAAAAAGAAAAAGAAAGAAAAAAAAAAGTTATCCTACTACTTAGCTCCACCCTCCCATTTTATGTGGAGCTAAGTATTATTATTGGGTCAAAGGAACACAGAAAAAAATGTGATCAACCAAATTTACAAAAATACAAATTAATCACTGGAAAGAATCTATTAAGAATCCTATACTAATAGGGAACTGAAAAGATTCTGGCAGCAGTGGAAAGAACAGGAGGACAAGGACAATGCTGACTCTGTAGAAAAATAGCTGCATGTTCCCCTTACCATACTTGCAATGAGATTTCTAATGTGGTAGTTAATGTGTAGTTTAACAGATCTTCCCTGAATATCCACATAATATGATCTAAAAACAGAAATTGGGAAAACACCTGAATACACAAAAGTTTATTCATTTCGGCCAGCTGGATTTAAAGGTTTTGACAGAAAACTTTCCATCCTAAAAATTTTCCTGACTGCAATCGCAGATGCTATTATGGATGGAGATCAATTGATATCAACACTGAACCACAAGCTGTGCTCACTTCACAGTAGTATCACAGACATTTGAAACTGTCTTCTCTACTGAAATCTCATTTAACATTTCTGAAAATACACCCTGCACACCTATCAAGACAAATTTTCTGAATGGTTTTAACAACTCAATATATAACGCTATTTGGCTATTTGTTCAGACTGCATTTTATTGATTCTGTACTTCAAAAATGTAACCAGCACTTTTCTTGGAAAAAAAAATATATATATGTTATGGAAAACATCAGTTCCCACAATACTATTACTAATAATAAAAAAAATCAACAACTGTGATTTTCAAAATCTACCATGGGAATGGCTTTCATATCTTTACAAGAATCAATAATATATTAGTTAAAACATTAAGCTAAACTCTTACAATTTCTGAAGCACAGACAATGTACAGCCATGAAAACTTGCAGGTAGAAGGGTGAGGATGGAGAAGTTATTTTACTACCCCTTACTGACTCCTGCTGTAGTTTAATCAGGAAATATGTTTACCCTGATAATTAACAGCACAAAAACTTTCCAGAAATAGTTTCTATATGATAGCAGAAAAGTACAACAGACCAGTTAAAAAGCAAATCAGACACCTTGGCACTTGTTGTGTAAAGTCTGCTGTATAAAATTGCACTGTCATTTAGAGAAGCAGAATGAACTCCACACAACCTGCTGCTGAGTCAGTTCCACAGTTAATCAAAATTTCAATCAGCCTAAAGTAACATCTAAATAAGATTATGAAGTGTATTTATGTCTGTTTTCCTCATCTTGCATCTAGAACACAAAAGGCATAGGTTTCCTTTGGTTTTGATTGTCACAGCTTCTTAATACTTCCACAGATTTCTTGTAGAAGGTAGCATTCAGCACCATTTAGCTTGTAATTAATGGGATTACAAGACATGGTGAATTAGAGTTACAGATTCAGGTCTGCAAGAGTGTGAAATTATGGAAGGTAAAGAGTTTACAAGAACTAAACAACCCAAATACTCCAGCTGTTTTCACATGCATTGGAAAAAAAGTGGAAAGCAATTTCTCTGCCTTTACCTAACCTACACCTAAAATAAGAAACACACCCAGCAGCAAAAATATGAAATCATACATTATTAAGGTACCAATCTCTTCATTAACAGAGCAGAAGACAAAGAACAAAAAAAAAAACGTGGGAAATGTTAGTCACATTGTTTAATGTTGTACAGGAAAGTTCCAAGATTTTTGTGTTTTTTGTTTGTTTTTTCTTTTTTTTTTAAAAAAAAGAAAGTAGAAGACTGTTAGTGTAATTGAAAAAAAAAATCCCGTCATTATAGCCAAGCAGCCAACCAATCGCTGATATCATCAGCATTCTCCAAAGCCCCTTCCAAAGAAAACATTCTCTCACATTTTAACGAATATATTTTTCCTTATGTGACTGATTTGCTTTTCCTCTGAATTCAAGACAAAGAAAATGGCTAATGTGCTGCTAAAATGCCTCAGTTCCAAGTCTGTACTCATCTATTCAGAAGACCATATATTATAACTAATTTATCAGGATTTGCAGTTTTTACCTAGCAGCCTTGGGGCTTTAACAAAAGCTTATTATTTATGTGCATAGAGTTCAGACTGTTGAACTGAGGCTCTTCTGAGGCATGGGATCTCTTCTAAAAGTTTTTTCTCATCTTCTGTTCAACAGCGGAAATCTGTATCCATCAATCCATCTTTCCTAGGCGACTTTGAAACCACGAAATATAAATGAATTTGTTTCTTGATTCATCACTGAGTCCTTCCATATAGAGGAGAATCTTAGAGAATACAAAATGCTGGAAAAATGTCAGAAAAATTAGTTTTTCTTTCCCTTAAATTCAAACAACCAAGCAAAGACAACTCTTCCCATTTGCCTTTAGACCTAAAATATAGGAAAAATCAACCTGGCAGCATATCAGGCATCTCACAGTTACCTATCCTGTTGATTTCTCACCCTGCACCTTGTTTCTAGTTTTTCAGCATTCAGGAGTACAAAGAGTCATGATCTGTAGATGACCAGATGTCCCACATTGACACTGGTTAAGCCTTCACCTGATTCTCTCAGTTACCACAGGCAGTAGTACCACTGAAACACCAACCAAACACACAGGTAGTAAAACCTCCTCTGGACAGATCTACAGCATGACTAAGTACGTACCAGAGATAAGCTCGATGTGCTACCGAAGATTTAAAGCTTGAGAAAAAAACATCAGTAACTAGCAAAAAAAGCTATTACTCCCTCTGCAGTCATGCTTACTTCAAACAGCACATCTTTATGTTGTTTCAGTTTAGTCTGTTTGAATGGAAAACCACAAAATGGCCTCCTTTGAAAATAAAAGCATCCACATGGCAAGTTAGAATTAAACACTCAAGAAGCTTTACTGTCACTTCTTTTGCCAAGAGCTTTCTTGTCAGGAAAACAATATAATTTTTTCTTTTTCCAGTCAAAGCAGTTTGATTTTTTGAACAGGATTTGAAGCTCTGTAATAATATCCTCAAGAGGCTCAGACACTCTATGGTTCAGAGTGGTTGATTGAAGACACCGATCTATGAACAGTTCCTAGAAGAACACAGCCACGAAAGCATAGGCAGCACTGGCTGAAGAAGGAACAAAGCACTGAGAACACTTAGTTAATTCTTTCAGTATGTCAATTGGGAGATAAAAAAGGCAGACATTGTGAAGTACATACATGTTTGCACAGTACACGGGGGAATGCAATAGCACTTATCTGACCAATCTTTAATTGTATGTTAGTTTGTAGTTTGTATTCTCTTATTGCCATAATGTGTTCCAACTCCAAGCTGCATTTCAAATGAACATGACAAAAGAGGAAAGAGTCAAACCTTGATTTGAGCTGCTTCTGGAATTTCAGAAAATGCAATTTTTTGCCTCCTCCTTCAAAATTAATATGAATTTCTAGCTTTAAATAAAACAAGAAAGAGAATTCACAGGACATGAGAATGGTTGCTATCATATAATCAGAAGATCAGAAACTTTACAAGAAAGCGTAATATTAAATTTCAAGTGTGATTTTACAAACTTCATAAAATCCAAGTATTTTGGAAAATTAACCAGATTTTAATAGTAATAAATAATAAATAAATTATTTAATAAATAAATAATAAACTTATACTGTGGTGTACAAAGAGGACACAAGGGTGTTCAAGAAAATATTAAGGAAGAAGGAACTTTATGATTTGCAGTTTGGATCTTCAGATCAGATACAGATTAATTTTCCATGTGAGCAGTTCTGTGATTTGATTTTAGTTGAAGACTGTTCTGCATCTATTACTTTGTAGATTTACTATATCACCTTAGTATTTTTTGATCTTTTGTCACCCACATAGAGCCACCAAAGTAAAGAAACAACCAATCTACAAAACTCTAGCCTTTCATGCAAACATTTAACTTCCACATCCTGTACAGTGATCTAGATATCTTCTCTCTAAGTTCTGGTTCTGTATTATGCAAGAAACTCCCCTGAAACTCCACTGGAACTGATCCCATGACCCTACTACCTTCACTACAAGATGCCAAAAAAACATGTTCTCTTTTGCTGCTTTCTAAGCTCTACCAAAGGTGGAGAACTCACAGCCGCCATACAGATACTGTATGTTTTTCACAATACAGTGACTTTTTACCTTATTGGATTGCTTTGACAAAGCACAAATCTCAGTGGCTTACTGGGGCTTGCATATTTTGAAGGAGCCATATGATGGGAAGATCAGACTTTGAGAGGCAGAGGCACAATAACAGGTTGTCATGGTGGAAGAAAAGAAGAGAATAACATGGTACTTACAAGGGGTGGGTGGTGGGAAAGAGAAACCATTTTGTCCTTACAAGACACTTGTCATTTAAATTAGCCAAACTATCTTCTGAACACAACCAATTCCTTGTTGGACATTTCATAAAATAAAGCACTCCTCCGTTATATTTCTCCATTTATGATACAAATGAGGATAGCTGAGCTGTAGCTTTGGAGGGGAAAAAAAAAAAAAAAAAAAAAAAAAAGGGAAAAAAAAAAAAAAGAGGAAAGTAATCTTAACCAAAATGTGACCTTAGCAGATGTAATCCAATCTGATTTCCACTACATTAGCCTACGGATGCTTATGCAACTGCATAGCACAGCAACTGAGAGACAAAACAATGGAAGTTTTAAGGTTTTATTTATTGTTCGTTCTCAAAACTTTCAATCGCCATCATGCTTCAACTGCCAAATCTAAATTAGAGAGGTTAAAAAATAAAAAAATAAAAAAAAAAGTACTCTTTAGGGGAACATTACAGAGTTCTATAGAGAGGTGTGAGCTCAAGGAGATGGAGCATCTGGCTAGAAACCAACTTGCCTATAATTCCAGACCAAGTGGACCCATATGGATAGCTTTTAGAAAATCATAAGTGATAACAAGTAGAAAAATTTTCTACTTTCCATGTTCAGACTCCTTTTTTTTTTTTTTTTTTTTTTTTTTTGCATTAGTAATTAAACTGTACTTACTGCCATTAGTAGATTACAGAAACTTCCAACTGAATCTAAACAATTTTCATATAACCTAATCACTTTCTTACTTATTCACATTTACCAACATTTTTCCTTCTCTTTTGGATGGATTTCTAGGCAATATTACAAAGCGTATCAAAAGCTGTTTTGCTAATATATTAAGCATACTAGAGCAGTATATTCATCTATTCATTGAAGGCACAAGTACTATACACTAAATCTCAGACTGCAGGCTCAAAGCAGATTAGAATTAGTAATGTGAAAGGTCAAAAAGACTAGAACTTAAAGTCACATTATGTCCTACACCTATAAAGTGCTGGAAGCATTTCATCATTTACATTTTTGCTAGCATACTAATTCTCTACAATGTTCAGCAGCTATTTTATGAATCTCTGTTAGCTATTGATCAATTATACATGTAACCTCATCTCTCACATAAATTTGATGTAAATCATATATTTATAATTTGCACAGATTTTTTCTTTCTTTCTTTCTTTCTTTCTTTCTTTCTTTCTTTCTTTCTTTCTTTCTTTCTTTCTTTCTTTCTTTCTTTCTTTCTTTCTTTCTTTCTTTCTTTCTTTCTTTCTTTTTTTTATTTTTTTTCTTGTATTTTCCTTCTGAATTATTAGGCAGTTCAAGGCTGCTTCCTTCCTTTGGTATTACCTGACTACTGAATGCATACAGGATGTTACTTCAACTGTTAATACCAATATCTCACACTCCAGAAGTCATGATTCATCAGTATTTTATATTTTTTCTCTTTCCTCATCAAAATTTAACAGTGGAAAAAATGGGAATCAAAGTTCATTACCTGCTCTCTGATCTATCCTACTTTTATATAAAAGTTAATAATTCTCATACTTAAAAATCTGCGTAGTTTACAAAAAGTGAATTTAAGGGGCCTTCACACCAAGAAATTGAGATCTTTTTAGTAAAAATTAAGAAGCTTTTGCAAATGGTATCACATTACCAGCGTGAGCTAACTCTAGAATCCTGCCCAGCATTTTTCTTGCCATTCCTCTAACCTCAAAACATAGCTATCACATCTTCAACTAGTATTTCATCATAAAATCAACTGTATGTTCTTACTTATGTTAACTAATCATTTTTGCCCTTTCAAAGTGCATTGTTAAGTCATTTTTCCTAGTGCCAAGTAGCACATCACTATCAGAACCCACAATATTCTCAGATTTATGCTCAATCCACCAAATGTCACAGTCTTCTAAATACTATGTACTATTAATCCGCCTTTATTGCTAAACTGGAAAACACATATAGTAATTAAACCCCTGAAGAAAATACAGGACCTGGAGAAAAGATAGTCTGAAGACAAGAAGGGAGAAGGTTGCAAACCCAGTGGATACTAGACTATGATTCGGGATGAGGTACATTCTGCTCCCATCCTCCTAAAAGAGTGTTACTGATAAAAACATTGCACAGGCAGACATATATGTTAGGATAAAACCGTAGTTATCATTTATGCACTTAAATCTATTTAACTGCAAAGACAAAGGGGAAGAAACAAAAATAGAACAAACAGACCAATCCCCATGACACACTCTGATCACGATGGATGAACAACGAACTGAATATTTCCATCTGGACATGAGCGTCATCTCAGCACTATGTGATATATTAGCCAAAAGTTGAGCACAGGTTTCCAGTTTCAGCCCAGCATAAGACAGGCATTAGAGACACTGATTTTGATTGGAAAGTAAATTTGAAAGTCTCCATTCAAATGCAGTAACATAATAAAGCAAAATAAGATATAAAAAAAACTTACAAATCATTCAAAAACAAGAGTTTTCATAACATGCTCTCTCCAGTTCCTTCATTGCATGAATTCTATGCTGAATAGGCTGTGTCCCTGAATAGCCTTGCTTCACTTGCATCCAGCAGAAAGGTATATTATACTATACTATAACGTTGAATGAAGTTTGGGTATTTTTATTTCCCTGCTCCTCTTTATTATTTATTTCATACCCTCAGTTTTACTTTAAATACAGGAAAAAATACAACTAAACAGCAAGTCCAAACTGAAATGATAAAGATTTACTAATTCAACAATCAAAAATCAGACATAATTTGCACTTCTACCTCACAGCAGTTTGATCATGCTGATTTTAAGATTTACCCGTTCACAAACAAATTAAAAAAATTGGAACTATTCTGTCCCTTCCCAGAATCACAAAAATGAAAATGAAATAAATAAATAAGTAGAATGACCAAAACTATAAGCAATATTACATGATACAAAAGATCCCATTTCTTTTCTTGCCTGCCGCTGGTCTGATGCATGGCCCATTCACTGCACTATTGATTCCATTTACTGGTAAGTTACCTGGGAACATCAACACCTTTTCAGCAAATATTTTTCAGATGTACAGATAAAAAGTGGAATACAGAAAGAAGAAATGCTTTTATATGGATGATTTTTACATCTAAAGGCATATGCTTAAATCAAATATTAGTGACAAAACAGTGAAGTGGGAAATCATAAGCATTTGATAATTGAGGGGAAAAAAAACATTGCATTATGAATTTACTTCCATTTTTTCTCCTAAAAAAAATCCTATACTCTAACCACCTATCTTTTTTGTTACTTTTGGCTTAGAGATATGGTTTTGTATTAGAAGTTTTCAAAATTTGTTTTTTGAATTCACAACCATGGCCAAGAAGAACGTTCTTAAATTACTGAGGGTGTTCTGCATCACAACCGCATTACAAGATCATCTGCACTACTTTCTGTGACATTCCTGGTATATACTGCTCTAGACAGAAGGTCACATGGATAAAAATTCACAGATAAATTTCATGACTAGTCATTTTAAAAAAATACACCTTTCCTAATTCCTCTGTGTTGGGACACTATGTGAATTTCTACAGCTCGAAGAAAAAGACTGCACATGGACATAATTGAAAACTACAACTGATGATGAGTTACTGCACATCAGATGCAGAAGAAGTCTTCCACGTGCTCTCGGCCACAGCAGACATGATTCAGTCTTAGCAACTTTTGTGTCGGTGAGAAAGGTACATTATCTCACCTCCTCCATGCACTCAAAAAAGAAAAAACAATTTCTGCCAAAGCCATTAGAGTGGAAAGTGTACTGCTGGGCACACGGTACTCATTCTGTTCTGTCCACAGAGCAGAACTGCTGTACTGCTCATGTGGAGAGTATTATCCAATGGCACCGAACATCATTAAAAATTTATCTCCTATTTTGACACAGTTTATTAAAAAAAATAGTAAAAATCTACTTTGCAAAGTAAATTGAGAAAAATACTTCTTATAGTTTGCATAAAAAAGCAAATGCAAAACACACAGGAAGATGCCTCATTTTGAACCCGTGAATACAAGTATCCTCCAACAAAAATAATATCCTTTACTATAAACATTTACTTCATTTTTCATCTTTTCTTATCAAGAGGAAGGCATTTGAGAGCAATATGTTACCTATGGTCCCTAGGCTGGGAGGCATTCTGAGCTCGTCTCTCTCTTTCAAATTGAATAATCTGGCCCAATTTTCAGAAACTGAACACTGACAGCTTCTGATGATTTTAGCAGGGACTGAGAATGCATCTTCCTTACAGTTTCTACAAACTAACTTTACTAGTTATTCTAATCACCTTCCCCTTGTCCCTTAGAGTCTGGTGCTCATTCTGTTTCAGATGGCTTTGAACTAACACACAATGAATCCTTGGATGAAGTCTACAAAATACATGTAGAGAACACTCTTCCATGAACTAGCTACAGCCTGAATCTCCTATACATTAAGAAAAGATCTTTACATTTCTACAGTGCATCGAGAACTGACAACTGCTCTTGTCTCCTCCTGTCTACTTTAAATTCTCGATCCTTTTCCCCATTTAGTCCAAAGACAGAAAACCATATCCTAGTACAGATAACTCTCAAGTGAAGCACTAGAGGCAATGTGCAGCCATGGAGAAGAATACACGTTGCTTCCATATTATTCTTTCTGAAAAGCTAAAATAATAGTGATTTGATTCAAAAAATAACTCACAGTTCTGTAGTGTCAGAATGTGCAAAAGAGTAAAGGGAGAATAAATTTTCTGGTATAGCACAGCTAAAGTTATAATAACAACTTGCAAGTTGAGGAATCTACCTTATGCATATATAATTTATAAATGTAATTTTTTATATATATGTAAGTTGCTACAAAAGTAATACCTTCTATTCGTCTCCATCAAAACTACAATAACACAACAATACTATTTGATAGAGTAAATTCTCAGCTACAAAATACTGTTTTTCAACATAATCACCACCACTGGCCAATTCACATGGATGAGCTCTTCATTTTGGTAGCTTTTGATCGCTATGCATCGTCATCTGGAACATGACTTGTACTTCATGTCCTTGTTGTCCATCACCCACACCTCATATCCACTTTTTGGTCTCCATAAATGTTCAGCGAGTACTGATGAATATCAATGGACACCATTTTTTTCTACATGGAGATGTACCATTGCTTCACATGCACCTCCATGTCAGACACCATTTTGTCAGACTACCCCTCTGCTGCAATTTGTCATATGGCAACAAAATGTAACAGAACCTTCGTGGGAAGGTTCCACCCCTACTGCTATACTACCAACTTCTGCTTCTGACATCATGGGCAAATAAAATAATATATGACGCATTACTTTCAGAGCAGCTCTTGTACATAAAAGTATTCCCACCTACATATGTATACATGTATGCATACAAATAAAATAGGAAGTGGTAAATGTATTCCTAGGATGAAAAGAAGTATGTATTTCCACCTAGCTTCCCTACAAAGATGCCTTTCCATAGCTTTCACATTATCTAGATCCATCCCAAGAAGATTCTGCAATGAGTCTCCCGCAATTGACATAAAAAATTAAGAGTTTTGATTCAGGAAAGACTTAGCACACCATCATTTTGTTAAGCACTTAAAGTATTTAAGTGAAAAACACCATCAAAGTTATGGACAAGCCCAAGCAATTTTCTTGAACAGTGAATTTTGATATGAATGAAGGTTATAAGAATGAATACATTTATGTTCTCCCTCATCTGAAAACAAGACAATGAATAACAAACAAGACTGGGGATCAGTGATGACAATATAGCAAGTGTCAGAGGAAGAAGGAGATCTGCTAGATTACAGGTAGGAACTGATACGTGCTACAATGACTTCCTGAAACTGAAACACACATAGCAGCGTGGGCACTTACTCAGTACTCAGTATTGGGACTATGTTACATATGCCACCCATGTAATGGTGTTTCATCAGAGCAACAGCTTTCACATCTAAATCAAACAATATTGCAGAGGTGAAGCTTTGTAAAGACCAAGTTTGACTTAGTGAAATGTCTGTGAAGGAATAGAAAAAGCCAGAGCAAAACCTGGCCCACTACGTGGCTGGGATTCTGTGATAATGAACTCTTCCTAGAAAGGAAGAAAAGGTCCAACATGAACAGTCACACTTGAAGAACTTTGATATTGCAGACTTGGACCTACCTGTTCCAGAAATGACAGATTTAGCATGACATTAAAACTGAAGTAGAATTCTTAGAACAGAGGAGAGGAAGATAAAAATTTACACTGCTGCCTGGAAAAGTGATCTTTAGTGGAGACCATAATTTAATTTTAATTAATATACACTTCTATCTTTAAAAAAAAAAAAAAAAAGGATGTTAAATTATTTGATGTAAATTGTACACACAAAGCCTTGAAACGCATAGGTCTGGTTCCTATCTTTTTTCCAGTTGAGAAGATAAAGTGTACAAGAACAATAAAACTGAATAAATCAATGAGCTTCAATTATGAAGCAGCTTCAGTGTTTGTGAAAAAAATGAAACTTCCTTTCTTCAATGACTTCTAAACTTCTCTGAATGAAATTTAAGTGTTCATTAGCATGGAATTCTTCTCTTACAACTGTACTGCTCAGGAAGTTCCAGGAATTTCCTGTTTAACAACCAGTGAGATCATACGTAATGGTCTATGCTGATTAAAAACAAATTAATGCCCAATATCAATTAGAGACGTAACAATACAGACATTACCAAGCCTCGTTCTACTATCTCAATATACATCCTTATCTGTAGGCTAGATACTGCTCATGGCAGTATCAAGAAGATTTTCCAAAAGTCAGGTTAAAACAGGCTACCCCAAAATAAATTAAGCTGAAAAAGTTAATTAAGAACATTTTTCTAGTGTTTACATTCTTCTTCACACCTGGCCTACACGTTGCTAAGGGAGAAACCAGACTGAACTTCTGCCAGCCAATATATCTATCCTCTCATGCCAGTTCTAAGTGGGAAGAAGTTATGGTGCCAACAGAAAGACCCTTAGTGCCTTCCTGACTCAGTGGGATAAATCAGATTCTTCAAAGTAGTTCTGGGGACAGCCAATGAGCAGATCTCTCTACTCCCATTCTCCCAAGTCATGTTCTGTGTGACCAGCCCGCCAAGTTTGGGCTCCACGCACATGGTAAGGAGTCGAAGCTGCATTTTTTTTTTTTTTTTTTTTTTTTTTCATCAATGTAGCTGTTACAGTTCATAAAATGCCATCACCTCTGAAAGAAATTTTACTGTGGCTCCACATTGCAAATATAAGTTTTGAACTTTGTTGGCTGAGGAAAAAAAACATTTAAAAATGTATTTTAAAACCAGCTGCCAGTTCCAGTTCTTCTACCAACCAACCAACTTGTTCTGTAACCCTGGCTGCATTACAGCAGTCATCATGTTACACTCACTGGGAATATGCCTAAGCATACACATGTACATATACATGTTTGAATGCATACACACACACCAAAGCTATAATACACGTGTAAATTTCATTCTGTATTTACTTATTTGCTGTAAGCACCATTCCTAATGGAAAATAGACCATGTCTCCTTTTCAAGGGAATGATTAGGACCACATGTTTCACTGACTTATGTTGAGGACCTTGCTGATATTTTCGAAACCAAATTACTAACAGCATACTAAACTTATTTCCCTAGTGGAAACCACTGGCTACTAATTTAGTGAATATGAATACATTTGTCCCTAAACATGCAGGTAATCACCATATAAAGCCAGAGGCCTAAAATAAGTACATATGGGGAAGAAGAAACCAAGGTTCATACGTAATAGTAACATATTCTATAACCAAATGACTTTGTTTATCTGAGAGACCCAGTATTACATCACTTTTCCTAAGGAGAATATAAACAGCACATTTTTGAAGAAACAGTTACTTAATGTGCAACTTGTCACCACTATCAGCATTAACATAATAAAATACATGTGGAAAATCCCTTGAAGCAAACCTTCTGCAAAGCAGATTCTTCTGCAGTCTGGGTCAGAGGGTGTGTATGTCTCTGAAGGAAATGCTATCTGCCTTTCACACACCCACTCACTGCAGGTCTCAAAGCAGAACTCACTGTTGTGATGTGTCTACTGCATGCGTGGCATCAGCTCCTTGAAGTAAAGAAATCACTGCTGAATCTTGGGCAGGGATATGTGCCTTGTAGAGAAAACCAGCAAATCACACTTCAGTATATTAAATAGTACTCAGTGAAATTTCAAACCAGGATTTCAGAAGTACTTTGCAGACAATGACCAAAGCAAGTTTCAGCAAGGTAAATGCTACTAGCCATATTTTGTAAATATGGAAAAAATAGACGGATCAAGCTGAAAAGCTTAACCAAAGTCACTCCAAATGCCTGTGGAAGTGACAAGTGTTAGAATCAAGCTCCAGACTCTGATTTTGGAACTACCAGACTCCAACAGTTGTCTGGATGAATGTTGCACATCCTAATCTTGCAAGGTGCCAAATGTCTCCTGGCCATAGATAAAGTCTTTAATTTCTCTTTGACTCTGTGTGTTGTGCTGATGACATGTCAGGGCAGACAAGCTGGACAGTTTGGCATAAATTCTGTTTTAAGAGATTAAATTAACTTTTACATTAAGTGGATCTGAACATACCCTGCATTTTTCAGCAGACTCTAGATAACTCCTGTGCAGTATCCTGAAGTATTAATTTTGCTATAACCATGTTTTCTAAAAGCAAGCAAACCTCACCTAATAAATATTTCCTAGCACAGGTTCACCAAGAAGATATAAACACAACTGTTTTACTATAGCTTTATCCTATACGCAAAGGTTGATAAATGATATAAATTCTGAGATTCAGCAGTAGCAAATATTAGAATACAACCATTACAATCCTATTTCTTTTAATTTCATACCATTAAATCAAGAATGTAGTCCTTAAGCTATTCTATTATTTTGTCATTTATGGTATCATACATTTTTATACTGTTCAAATTACTCGTTTCCATCTAATGGTTCTCAATTTTTCAGAAATGATATAATCTGCATCACTTCTTTAATCAAAGAAAGAAGTGCTATAGCTCAAAAATATTAAGAGCAGTAGGGTAAATGGATGACGAGCCAAACAGATACATAAAGCCAAATGACAATTTACATATGGCAAATAAGTCATTTTAAAGTCATTAAAAGATTATTTTTGTAGTCAGATTTGATGTTTGTTTGTTTTTTTTCATTACGTTGCATTTTATCCCAAAGCTGCTGGCTAAAGACACATATTGGTGGCAAGCAGTAATGGGTTAATAAATGATGGTATGCTATTAGATAATATTTCTACAGGTTTGCATCTGAAAGTCATAACATAACCTTTTATTTCACGTGTCACTGTGACAGAAGGTTTTCAAGGCAGAGTTCTTGAAACTGCAAGATGTTAAACAGATGTACTGTACAGTCTTCCAGATTTAAATCATGAGAACTGCATTGGCAGCCCGTGTGTTGTATCCCCATATTTCCCCCTTATCAGCTTAGGATGCTTTAAATATAACCGTCTGTTTTATGCACTTCTTTAAATCTTATGCAATAGACCGTAGAAAGCAACACTTCTTTCCGCATCTGCATTTTACCTTCTTTAAATCAGAAAAGAAAAAGTTATTTTAGATGCATCTTTTAGGCAGGGAAATCTCTCCCTTATTCTTTATTCTGCAAGTGCTGGCAGTGGGATCCAATTTGTTATGTAAAAACTTATCCACTGTAGGAATAGTCAAGAAAGACAGTAGAAGGGGGAAATAAATAAAAACAGACCTGTTGAAATTTCAGACAGAGCATGCCTCTGAACCACTGAAATATTGATAATCTTCTTCCTTTTCAGTTTCAGCTGTTGCCTGCACTCTAACAAAGCTCATGTCATTTGCATAGTTACACATCTAGTTTGCCCACCCAGTCAGTTGCCATCACTTTTGTCCTGTGACATAATTAACACAACAATATGTTAAGTACATAGATATAATCATTTTGATCATCAGTGATCTCTGGAACCTCCTAATCCAAATTATCTGTATAGAATGGTCAACTTTAGATTCAGGTGAGGAGTTGAAGTCTAGTTCATTCACTTATCATTCACTAGTAGATGGAAATTTCAGAACTTCTTTTATCTAAAACCTGACCATCTCCACTGTGAAACTTTTCTTCCTCAAATCTAACCAGAATCTCCCTTGCTGCAACTTGTTCATTGCCCCTCCTCCTGTCAACAAGCACTTTTGATGCTACAACTGTAATAGCTCAATGAAGCACAGAATAAATCTTTCTGAGAAGGAAACATTGCTGCCTCACGTTCAGTATGTTGTTCATGAGAATCTTCAGATCTTCATCCATAAAGTTGCTTTCTACTGAGTCAACTGCTCTGTTGCACATGGTTTTTGTATTTCATATCAAGTCTGGGACTTCTCATCTGTTTCTCCTGCACTTCCTGAGATTCCTGCCAGCTCATTTGCCCAACCTGTGAAAGTTCCTCTAAACAGCAGCATGACTATCTTAGAGTACCAACTATTCTCTCTGATTTGATGTGATCTGCAAGGTTTCTGAGGCTCACTCAGTCCCATTCTCCAGGTCAATAATAAAAAGGTTAAACAACACTGGCACCAGCATGGGCTCTGGGAAAACAAGACTACAGTGTATTCCATTGGGCATACAAAAGTTAAATACATAAAATGTACTGCATGTTCCATGCATCACTGAATGAAATAAATGAAGTTTCCAATTCATAAAAGTACACAAATTCTTTACATTGCACAAATAATTTTATGGGGGTCAGCACAATATAATAGCTAGAACTTAACCTATTGTAGCGGCATTTATGCCTTTTTGCATTCATGTGTATCTTTTAATTAACAATGCTTTGTCACTCCTAGACAATCAGAGATTATATACAGAGAAATGTGGACTCCTCCATGCCCCAAAAGACCATGCAATTTTCATAGTGAGAAGCAGGAATAGGATGTTCATTCAGCAAATGAAGACTAGGCATGTACAGGTGGTCATCACTGAATACTTAAAGAATGCAGAATAGCCCCACCACCTAGCTTTCTGTCCCTGCAGAATGCAGACAGACCATCTGAGTCAAACAGTTACTACATAAATAAACATATGAAAAATCTTTACTAAAGGAATAATACACAAAATCCAATAATAGAATTGAAAATATTAACTTTGTTTTATTTATTTATTAATTACAAATTAATTTGTAATTAATTTTGTTACAATGTAACAAAAGCACGAGTACTCACATGACTACGAATGCAACGCTGCATGATGAGCATGCAGGTTGATGAACTCAGGTCAGAAATGCTCCGTACCTTTCAGACTCAAGTTCATGGAGCTGTTTGAATTCAGGGGAAGTTCAAAGTAACTGCAAGCATATGGAGATCCTACCTTCCTTTGAAAAACACATCTATAAATTGTGTGTTGCTACAACGGACTCTTTTCTGGCATCTAGCCACTCAGGAACAAGAAAACATATCCCAAAAGCCATGCTAAATGGCTCATAAAATATTCTTGCAGAAATTTCTCTCTCAGGTGCTATTCTTTTTTTTTGAACCCACTCAGAAACAAGAAAATGCACCCAACTCCCCAAAAACTTCTTGCATCCACATGAAATCAACAGAAAACTTCTGCCACCATTTGCAAACTATGAAGGTAGCTTTACTAAGTTTTCAATTGTGTACCTGGTCAAAAAGACAAACTTCACCCAATCTATGAAAAATTTTATGCCTAGAAATGAATACCACTCGAAAAAAAAAAAAAAAAAAAGCTTTTCCTACTTTGTCATCTTCTGTTACTCATCACTAGACCTATCTTGATATATTAACACAGTAGAAAACTGTGTTTACAAATGTGTAATATTTAACAGAATTCAAGTCAACTGAAAATAAATAAATAAATAAAATGCAACAGTACATATTATTTCCACAATATAGAAAACTGGACTATGAGGTCAGATATTGCACCTGAAATCTGAATGTTCACAATTTTGTCTTTAATAAAAAAAAACTAGAGCTTTGGCATAAAGCTTCCAAGGAGAATGGAAAATACTTGTGAATATTTTTGGAACATTAAGTCATTAAGTGAGCAAAATTTTAGAAAAAGTACCTTATGCATGGCATGAAGGTACTTCTCATGATTCTAAAGATCAGAGCTATGTGAATAATTGTCAGCCAATCTCAGGGTAGAAAGTTCCTTCCAACTCTAAGGATTGTGTAATCCTAAAAATTAGACCAACCTGAATTAGCAGTCATGGGAAAAAATAATAATAATTAAAAAAAAAAAGCTTTTTTTTTTTTGTCCACACTGTGAACAGGATGAGTAGATCTTGTGTAGGTTTCACAAGATGTTCAAACTGAACCAAAAACAACTCATATATCCCTCCTGTGAGCCACTTCTAGACATCTTACATGGATGCTCTCCTTGCTCTGCTTGTCCAAAGCAGGTGCTGGCAGATATCTTTTGGCTTTCAGTTTGTTAGATCAGAAAAAGGAATGCCTGGGATTAATTTAACCTTATTTCTGATATCATTCCTCTTTTCAGAGGCCATTCTAACTTTTAAACTATTAATAAACTCTACTTTAATAGTCTCATGGGCGTAACATATCATCATAACATTTACACCACTGATCATGCTCATGAGTCAGAGAAACATTACTTCAGATCTCCCTTTAAATCTGGGATGTAGTATATGTAACAGAAAATCTTAATATTTTTATCACATTTAAGTTGTTGACAATATTTAAAACCGGTGAAGCTGATGCAAATTACAAATAATTTTATTTGTACCTGAACCATTCTCCTTATGAGTAATTCAACAAAAAATACCAATTCTGGTTAATGTAATTGTTTAAAAAAAAAAAAAAAGCCTAAGATAGAAAACAAACAAACAACATTAAAACAATAACAACAAACAAAACATTGCAAAAAAAATCCACCTCTTTTAAGCTATATTTTCCCCTATCAGAAGAAAGTCAAGACCATACATCAATTTCTTCAAGGAAGCAGTGAACAAATGTTTATCAGTTAAATACTTCTTGGTAGGAAGATACATGTCAGTATGAGGCTATGCATATGAGGAAAAATGTTTTCTTTTGGTCACAGAAAACATTGTGAGGCCAGCGAATATATTTAATACTCTGCTTTCTTGAGAGCAGCTGCACTGACTCTAAGACAGAAGGATTAAAGCAGGATAGGGTGAATTTCATCACTCACCTGAACCGATCAAAACACACAACTACTAAACAGAGAAATCACAATGATCTCTCTCTGCCTATGTTTTTTTT